>NC_140440.1:14302077-14629577 GCF_963576455.1 Neolamprologus multifasciatus | reverse complement strand
TGTTTCAGAAAAACTGAAGCTTAAAGTACTGAGTGAATGAACCTGGTTTCCACACTATAAACTGTCATTTGAAGCCAATTAAAATAACAGGAAACACCTGAGAGAAATAAACTAGAAATGAAATCCAGCTGCCTCTCACACGCAGTCATGTTATGAATAGTATTACTCATCCAGGAGGCAATATAGACAGTATATACCAGATAACAAACAAGTGAAAAGCCACAGAGTGAACAGAAAAGGGTAAAACATTAGAAACAGGATCACACTGTGGAACTGGGCTGCTATTAACACATGTATGTGTATAGTTAAGGTTCACACAGGTGAACTGTATTATCAAATCACTTTTATTGTCACATCACATGTGCAGGTACACGGGTACAGCACATGTGAGTGTGCGAGCTTCAAAGCAACAGAGGTGTGAAAAAAAAAAAAAAACATAAAACAAGCAAAATATAAGAATGATAATAAATATATGTATAAGAGTGTATGCATTACTGGATGTGTATACTAAATGTGTTTTTCTACATGTGTGTGTGTGTTTGTGTGTGTGTGTGTGTGCACATATTTTACAAGTTAAATAGAGTAAACAATAAAATAAAATATACAGAGGTTGGTAGTTGACAATAAATATTCTTGGTCTGACTCAAAGAGGCAGCTGCAAAATGTAAACAGTGTGTGGCAGACTGAGATATAAACCGCACACAGAAACATACACAGCACAGTAATATACACACACATATGCACACATTCAGCAGAAGCAGTCTAGGCGATGGGCAGCCATCTGCCACAACGTTGGGACGAGGGGAAGGAGACAGGACAGAAGACGCGCTGTGGACGCGCTGTGGACGCGAGCCAGGGATGAGTAATAATAATGATGCAGAGTGGTATACAAACACGTAGCGTGATGAGTGAGGAAGATCTGACCCAGGCTGCTGGAACCCTTCAGGTTACATCAAGTGTAGCAGAGATGAGTTTGAAGCTAAGCTGATGATGCTTAGATTTAGTCGCTGAATTCCACCTTCATACCAACCTTATACTGTCTATTATAAAGGCAGCATATGCAGTATACTTGTGGCTCCACTCCAGGGCAGGAGTGGAGTAGCAGGTTCAGAGTGCGGTGTCAGTGAAGCCGGTTTGGCACAGCCGGTGAGCATCTTCTAATCATGCCTTTCCTATTTCAGTAGCGGCCGGGCCAGAGAGAGGGAGGCTGCTGCTGGAGGAGAGCACCGGAGCCAGGGCAGCGGGAAAGTGCCACGAGTGAAAGCTGTTTGTGTGGAAATAACATTTAAAAAACCCACAATACAAAGCCACGGAGTCGTGTCAGGTCTATTTGGGGATTACATTGTTGCCGAAACACAGGATGGCCTCCCCGACATCAGGACATCCACCAACTGCACCTCAGCACTATTCTGTCTTCATACCAGACAGTATCCACAGTTTACTGTCTACACTATCCACAGCTTACTGTCTGGTATAGAGGATGGAAATCAGCTTGGACTGACTCATAAAACATCTGCAAAAGTCCAGTTGGATTCAGTTGTGTAAATCCACAAAGAGCAGTAAACCTCAGAGCAGCAGTTTGCACATTACTTACTCAGATCAGCAGCCTTTGGTGTAGACTTACATTGATGCTGTTAAAATGCATCTTCTGACTCTTGTTTCAGCCGGTGTGTTTGAGGAGTGGACCCAAATGCAGACAACATGAGCCTTTCATTATGGCCATTAGAAAAACAAGAAACAACGGCGAAAACTGAACTGTGACCTAAACCGTTGAAGCTAAAGCGAGACATGAACATGAGCCTAAACCTGGAGAAACTGAGACTTAAAAACATGACATGAACTCCAGGAAACATGAAGGATGGAACAGAATAAAATGCCTTTACTGTCACATTACAGATATACAGAGATACAGAGCATCTCCTACGCACTGCACTATTTCTGCAGCACTATATATACATATGGACAGTATTTACAGAAAAATATATAACATATGCAAATATACAATCTGTTGCAAAAAAGAAAGAAAGAAATATGTAAATGATCTGATCGTGTCAAGCAGACAACCTGACACTGAACAGGACGACAGAGGACTTAAATACAGAGAAACACCTGACACAACGTGACGCCACAGGGGAAGCAAAACTAAGCACACTGAACATGGAAACACAAGACTTTCAAAATAAAACAGGAAACATGGAGAGACGTAAACCGGGACACACAAGCTTGGCGTGAAAGACAGAAAGAGGGAGCGAGGAGAACGAGAGGGAGGAAGCATGAGAGAGAATGGGGGAGAATACAACACGGGGACACGGGGACACGGGAACGAGACGTGATGGGCGAACATGGACACACGTGACAGACGGGGGAGACGAGACACCGAGCTGAGACAACAGAAACAAATTTAACTAAACACACAATCAAAACACAGAATAACTCATACTAACAGAAACGAATCATTCCAAACACAAAGAACTACAAAAACACCTCAAAACCTGAAAAATGCGAGGTCATCGTCAGCCCGTGACTCTTCTCATGACATGTTGTCCAGAAAGCTACATATTGAACTTTTCAGATTGTTATTGGTATACGGTTTCCAATTCGACTGTTAAGGCCTGGCCATGCACTGGTGACTGACGTTCATCCCTTAGACTCATAACAGTCATCATTCAGTCAGTGACTCACAAAAGTGAGTACAGCCCTCACATCGTTGTAAATATTTCATTATATCTTTTCATGGGACAATATTGAAGACACTTTGTTACAATGTAAAGCAGTCAGTGAGTACAACAAACGTGCAAATGTGGCCACCATTATTTTCCAACACTGCCGAACTCTGTTAGAGCTCACACTGCCACTGGAGTCCTCCTCCACTCCTGCACGATGACATCATGGTGGATGTTAGAGATGTTGTGCTCCTCCAGCTTCCGTTTGAGGGTGCCCCACAGATGCTCAATAGGGTTGAAGTCTGGAGACATTGTTGGCCAGTACCTTTACCCTCAGTCACTGGTCTTTATGGAGGTGTGTTTGGGGTTGTTATCATGTTGGAATACTGTCCTGTGGCCCAGTTTCTGAAGGGAGGGGATCATGCTCTGCTTCAGCACGTCACATGTTGGCATTCATGGTTCCCTCAATTAACTGCAGCTCCCAGTGCCAGCAGCACTCATGCAGCGCCAAACAATGACATCCCACCACCATGCTTGACCCTAAACAAGCCTTTTATTTTACCTCACTTTGCCAGATTTCTAAGTTTCTTCCCCCTTAGAGAGACTTTGATTGTCTTCACCACCCCTCACCTCCACAGAGTGGAGGGTCTTGGTCTCCTGGTACAGGCACACTGTTCTCTGTTCAGTGAATGGGAAACACAGTTGAACAAAATCTGACATTTGTTTGAATTTCTTGTGGTTTTACATTTTTTTAACTCATATTATTTTACTTGCAATCATAAGTGATAGAAATGAAGACTAAACCTGTCAAAATAGAGCAATAATAATAATAACGAAAGGATGTTCTTCATCGTTTTGTCATAGTGCACCTTTTCCTCTCAGTCATGCTCCAGTGCTCCTGGCTGCACGATGAAAAAATGGTGGTACCTGTAAGGAGATATACAGCCTCTCTGTGAGCAGACGTGCGTGCTCACACACACACCGACTCGAGTAGCGAGGCGTGCCCACACACAAGCGCTGCAGCCCTGACTCGGACATTCTCCTCACTGGCTGTAACAATGATGGATGTGGAGGGCAGCACCAGCAGATTGCTTAGCCAGACATGAAGGCAGAAAAGCTGGATAAAAACACGGATTTCTCATCCTCTCCTCTTTCTCTCTGTCTTCTTCTTGTTTTTCCCAGCTCCCTCATGGCTGCCAGTACCCAGCCCACCCACCCATTCATTCACTCATATTTCTCACTGCTCACCAGTCCATCCCACACTATTTTCCTCACTGTTTCAGTCACTCAAACAATGACCTGTGAATTAGGGCTGGGCCTCAGAGGTTTACAAGTAATATAAGCAGATCGATACTCTGTGCTCTCAGAGGCTTTCAGGCTTTCTTATTGCCATGGAAACACTGAAGCTAAAGTGATAGCAGTGACATGTATTATGGGCTTTTTTCCAGAAAAACTACGATTTTCTTGTGTCATTTAAAAATAAATGGACATTTTTGGGGGATAATCACAAACCATAAAGAAGAGGCGAGTCTTTAGAAATTAAAATCTGGTTAATAATTTGGCATAAAAGTCTCTTAAAATATGTGTGTTCCTCACACTAAACAACATTTTTATAGTATATGAAACATTTTCAACTTTTACAAATGAAACACAGAAAATCAGAATAAATAGACTGAACCAACAGACCTATAAGATCTCAGCATACAGAGGGTTTGAATGCTCAGACTGAGGAACACAACAAATAAACAGATAATCTTGCCTTTGAATTCAAAAGATTATCAACAAATAAAGAAATAAATGAATGAAAAATACAGACTTGAAGCTGGCCAGCTGAGAAACATAAAGTATAAAATGTGTTTTTAAAGTATAATTCCAATAATACCCAGCTGATTAAGCTTAACTGTCCCTCCTCTTATCATTGTTGCTGTGGATCATTCACAAAGGCATCACTGCTGAGTTTTCCAGATCAGCTGATAGCAATAATTTCTCCAGTGTTTTTTTCTTTTTCGATGCCCCGTTTGTGAGGGTTATATCAAATCAATGAGGTGGAGGTCTAAACGCTAGACCTGAAGCATTTAATATCAGAAACCAGTGGCTACATCATCTTTAATATACAGCTCATGTCAGGTCAAAGTGTTACTGCCAAGCAGGGTTTAGGCAACAGTGAGATCTGTGCCCTAAACAACCACGAGTCAGCAACAGAAAACGGCTGATTTGTGCTCGCTGGACAAAACCCTCCACGACTGCATGTTGCTTATTTTACAACAACACTGTGTATTAACGTAAAGCAGCCATGAACATGCTTTCAACGTCCAAATATCATCTGAGTGTCTTAAATCTGAACCTATTCTCTTAGTGAGTGAAGCTAAACAGTCACACACAGCACCCAGGGCAGTTTTTCATCTGAATTTCACTTCAGCCACCAGAGTCCAGACCAGGAAAGTAATAAAGTGACACTCTGTCTGCAAAGCACTGCAATTACAACTTTGACAATATGACTACAGACCTCATGGATGTGATACACAGCTGCCGATAGCCTGCTTCTGTGTTTGAGACAGGTTTACACCGTCAGGGGAGCTCGAACAACACACCAAGACAATAACACATGCAGTGGAAACGTCTGGTTTGATTGCTGCACTCCCACAGCACACACTGACTCAAACTGACAAAAATATGTATATCTCTGGTCAAAGTGTTACACCAGTGTTAAAATAAAATGAATGAACCAAGGACACAGGAGCCCAACACAGACCACTTTCTGCTCATCATCACAGGAAGTTCTCCTGCAAACTGATGGATCAACAGGACGTTTTTGACTTTATTGTGTATAAAGTTTGTTCTCGTTGTTGAGCAGTATGTCAGAAATTCATAAAATGCAGAAAAAGATCAAAGCAGAGAAAGGATCAAACAGAGCTACAACAAAAAAACGATGATCACTTTTTTCTTTGAATGATAATAGTTATGAAAGCAGTTGTGCATATTTTAAACTGTCACGTGGTGCTACCTCAGTCTGGATGGTAGGTATACACCACAGTGAGAAACACCAAAAATCTATGAATTACCACGACAAAGATTCAAACTTTCTCTCTGATAAAGAAAAGTAATCGCAGCTGGTCATTGATGATGATGATGTGCAGTGGGCTCTGTGAAGTTGTCACTGTGGTGATCTTCAGCATTAATGTTCCTGTGATAGACGAGCCCTGCCTCACATTTTATTTGTCACACAACCACAACACAGTACGACATGTGGTGAATGCTTACTGCTGTGCAATGCCCGAACATTAAACAGTAAGATTTACAGATTACTACAAAATGTACAGATTTTAACTCCAAAATTTAAAGTAAAAAGAATGTGCAAATAACGATCTATGAAAGCTATAATAATAATAAAAACGAAGTTATAAATTATAAGAAGTGCAAATAAACAGAGTGCATGTGTGTAGGAGAGTCCAGTCCTACACCTGGTTCAGGGCCCGAATAGCCTGGAGGAAGAAGCTCCTCCTCATCCTCTCTGTTTTGGTCTTAAGGGAGCAGAAGCGCTTCCCAGACCTCAACAGTGAGAAGAGTCCATTGTTGGGATGGGAGAGGTCCATCATGATCTTCCTAGCTTTGGACTTGCACCGCTTGGTGTAGACAGACAGCAGGTCAGGGAGCTCTGATTGAATGATGCGTTCGGCTGAGCGCACCACTCTTTGCAGATCTCGTCTGTCCTGCTTGGTGCTGTTCCCAAACCAGGTGCAGATGTTTGCCGTCAGGACGCTCTCGATGGTGCAGCAGTAGAAGTTCTTGAGCACCCTCAGATGGAAGTCTCTGAGGAAGAAGAGACGCTGACGGCCTTTCTTAACCAAAGTGTTGATGTGACAGGACCACGACAGGTCCTGAGTGATGTGGACACCCAGGTACCGGAAACTGTCCACTCTCTCCACTGGCGCCACTGATGATGTGGGGCTCATAATTCCTCGTCTGCTTTGTAGTAAAGTCCACGATCAGCTGCTTAGTCGTGCCGACGTTCTCCTGGCACCAGTTCTCCAGGTTCCTGATCTCCTCCAGGTCGGCATAACCCAGAACTGGTTCAGGTAGCCTGTAACGTGTGACTTGTCTGTGTGTACAGCATATATTCTGTACTGCATAAACCATTGGTCAGAATGTTAACACCACAAATAACTGTGAAGCATTAATGAAAGAAGTTTCAAGATATTAACTTGATTGATGAATGTAAATGAATAAACTAACAATAGAGAAAGGTGGTGATGGGGGGGGGGGGGGGGGGGCTTTAGAGGGACATGACTATGAAGCAGCTAGCTAACAAAGCAGCAAATCCTGCAGTGTTTGGTCAATGCAGCTGCACAGACAGACACACACTCTACCAGCCAACGAGCTCTACCAGCCACGTCTGCCAAGCAGGGTTTAGGCAACAGTGAGATCTGTGCCCTAAACAACCACGAGTCAGCAACAGAAAACGGCTGATTTGTGCTCGCTGGACAAAACCCTCCACGACTGCATGTTGCTTATTTTACAACAACACTGTGTATCAACGTAAAGCAGCCATGAACATGCTTTCAACGTCCAAATATCATCTGAGTGTCTTAAATCTAAACCTATCTCTTAGTGAGTGAAGCTAAACAGTCGCACACAGCACCCAGGGCAGTTTTTCATCTGAATTTCACTTCAGCCACCAGAGTCCAGACCAGGAAAGTAATAAAGTGACACTCTGTCTGCAAAGCACTGCAATTACAACTTTGACAATATGACTACAGAGCTCAGTGCAGGGAAAAGGATGCACTGAAAAAAAGGCCATGTTGGATTTACTTGATTCAATAGTGGACATTTGTTGCACACAAATGTTTTGCTTTGGCAGAAACCTAAACAACTGAGTTAAATCAACACAACTTTTTCATATTCAGTAAACCTGTGCATTTTGTGTTCATAAAACACGATTGAAACATGTTCAGATGAAGTAAGTTGAGCTCTTGGAATATTTTAATCCTTCACAATTTTGTCATTTTATTTCAACACTATTCAATAACTTTTACCCCAATACTACTTGGTCACTTAAATACTACATGTTGTCTTCATATTACATAATGTTCAACAAAATCTACAGTCTGGTTACCATAAAAATTGAATGGATTTACAATGACTACCATCCTCCGGGTTGCAGGAGGGCTGGGAAATAACCCTGAAGTGATAGGTTACGAGGCAGGGTACACCCTGGACAGCTCACCAGTCTATCACATAGAAACAAACAACCACGTGCACTTACATTCACGGGTAATTTAGAATCACCAGTTAACCCTAACTCTAATAACTGCATGACTTTTAACTGTGGGAGGAAACCAGAATACCCAGAGAGAAGCCACTGCAAACTAGCCAGAATGTGGATTTGAACCCAGGACCTTCTTACTGTGAAGCAACAGCACTAACCACCATGCCAACAATCTAGGAAATACAGGAAAGCTATGATTTCCTGTATTTGATGCAGAATTTTTTTGTTTTTATCCTCGACAGGTTAATCCACAATAAATAGCAATAGCATGCACGTGGTGTGTGTGTAGTTCTCTGCCTCTTATAACTCCAGTGATTTTCCTGCAGTTTGAAATTTTGTGCGATCTTGTGAATTTCATGAGTTCAGCAACTAACCACTCTTACTAGATTGTATCATGTCATCTCAACAAGAACAAATTAAGTTTTTGAATTCCATGCAAATCCTACATGATTTAATTACGTTCATAGAAACATGAAATTATTGTGTTCAAATTACAAGGTAGACTTTTTTAATGTAACAACCACCCAATTTACTTTTTTTGGTATACCAAAAAAAGTAGAGATGGCTGCTCGACTTGACTGAGATGGATGCCTTCCTGAAACCACGATCCAAAGAGTGCGAGACTGAAATCCCGTGCAGTGTCGCGGGATTTAACATTGCTATATTATTGACTTACTTCACTTGAACATGATATGAACAATTTAATCTACCCTCTCTGCATATTATGTAGTTTCTACACTATATAGTTACACTTAACTTTAAAGCATGAGGCAATTGTGTTAAATACACGCAAGATGCTTACGTAAATCCAAGAGCTGGCCAATCCCTTTTTTTCAGTGTGTGATACACAGCTGCCGATAGCCTGCTTCTGTGTTTGAGACAGGTTTACACTGTCAGGGGAGCTCGAACAACACCAGCAAGACAAGAACACATGCAGTGGAAACGTCTGGTTTGATTGCTGCACTCCCACAGCACACACTGACTCAAACTGACAAAAATATGTATTCAAACATGTTTAATCTGTTGTTTCAGAGAAATCTGGACAAGATGGTCTTAATTTAAAACCAGCATCAATAACATAGCAATGGTGCAAAGTCACACAGAAGAGAGACTGATGACAAAGGAAAAGGAAAAGGGTGGAAGTGATCCAATAAGTCAGAGGAAGGAAGTGGATCCAGAGCAGAGACATCTCCAGCTTCATGAACACTGCAAATTCTGCATTTGCTGAGCATGAAGGCCGGAGCTGCAGGGGGATGGAGAGCCTGGTTACAGCTGAAAAGCTCTCGTCCTACCACTGATGGAGGTTTTAGAACAGCAACATTTTCAGGGTCAGCTGGCAGCTGATGGGTTAAAGAGACGGAGGAGAGGACAGAACATGATGTGTACAACCAAAACACATAAACAAACACAAGCACAATGTGCAGTGGGAACCTCAGGCAAACTTTAGACCAGGCGTCCACTGTTTTTCCTAATATCAAGTCAAAAATGTAAGAGAAGAAATTAAGAGCAAAAGACTCGTATGAGCTTTTTCCTAATCTTTGACACGACACAACTGAGACACACAAATGTTTTAGTTATTTAATCCTGCAAATGCTTCTTCTTCTCTTACTGCCATGTCAGATAATAAATATCCACCTTAAACTGTTTTCAGATTGAAGGTTGTGTTTTTTTATTTGTGTTTCAAATTTTACTTTACAAAGAGGACATTTCCTTTTCTCCATCAGTTCCACATTATCAGCTGACGTATGGCAAAAAACCTGAACGAGTTCATCAGACGGTTGATGCAGAGAGACATCTGTGTGCTGCTTCAGTTGTCCACGGTGTCGTAGTCTGAGGCTCTTTAAAAGAAAGTCACATGACTTATTCACGTTTCTTAAAGACATCTCACCTCTCATCCATCAGACTTCTTCAGTCCTAAAACCAAATGTTGGAGAGTCCCAGGTATTAAACCGTAGTGGGAGTTGTCCTTTAAGAGGGTCGCTGACCCACTATTAATCATGTGCCTCATCACAGGAAGTGTGACGTGGACAGAAGCATGGGTCATTAACACAGGAGGCTTTGGGTGAAACCGCTGAGACTTTGCTTTGCCCTATCATGTGACCTATTGTTTAAGTTATGGAAGAGATAAGAGTTTGATATTAGCTTCTTAAAATAGTTTTATTAATCTGAATGCATGTGTGCAGTTTCACTTTTGTGTCGTTGCACATCCGAGTGCACACACAGCTTTATGTTTGTCATGAGTAGAAAAGAAAGAAATGAGTAGAAGCTGA
The DNA here is from genome assembly GCF_963576455.1 of Neolamprologus multifasciatus. NCBI lineage: Eukaryota > Metazoa > Chordata > Actinopteri > Cichliformes > Cichlidae > Neolamprologus > Neolamprologus multifasciatus. The sequence continues at coordinate 14,619,378 of NC_140440.1, read as the reverse complement.
ACTGCAGAAGGATACATGAAGAGAAGAAGGGCAGGTGGGAAGGAGGCTGAAGGCAAGGGAAGGAATAGGAAAGGTTCGAGAGGAACACTGAAAACACTGACTGAAAAGATGACGAGGGTCTGAGGTAAGGTAAGGAAGAGGGCAGAAGAGGAGAAGTTAAGGAAATGAAAAGAAGGAAAGAAAAGGGGGAGACCCCGAGACACTGAAACTAATGGAACTAGAAGAAAATGCTGAACCAGGATCATGGGGGGTGAGGGGAAGCCATGCAGAACACAGGAAAGTAGGCAGGAAGTGAAAGTTTAGCTGAACTGTGTGAAAACAACAAGAGGAGATGAAGTAAAAGTGTACGATGAAAAAGAAAGATGGAGAAATTAAGGAAAGGAGAGGAAAGGAGAAACTGAGGTGTGCAGAGAGTTTTGCAACTTTGTATTGCTGAGATTTCCTGAGCCCTTTGGACACAGTCCAGAGTGGACAAACACATTTTATATGTGAAGGACTGCAGTGATGTGTCAGCAGGGAACAGTGACCCTGGTGAAATGCACTTCCTTTGCTGAGCTTTTCAAACTCTTCCACACATATTTCTTCGCTCTGCACGTTTGCAGATGTCTGAAAAACTGTCAGTGAGAAACCAGAAAACAAAGCTGCTGTGAGATATCACCACTGATGTTGTTTACCCTCCATAATTATAATCAGTATCCACCGTTATGAAGCATGTGAATATAAAAGCTCCCAAACACAAATCAAACATTCTAGAATAAGGAGGTGGAACGACTCGGTATCAGCTTTTAATTTTGCTCTAAACAATGAAATACATTTGTTAGAAGACACTATGATGTGTATTTGACTCGTTTCTCCTGATGATGACACGTTTCTTACACTCTGAGATCTTAGTGATGTTTCTATCAAGTTAAACAAAAGCAGAGTGCTTATCATGATGATAACACAGCGTCTGCCACCACACAACACACTGAAATCTGTATCACATCCATGTAATCCTGCTATATGGACCAGTGTGGTTTAGAGTTATATGAATGCTGTAAGGAGACTGTGAAAATGGCCCAAATGCAAAGGCGTGGATCATATTCCACTTTCTCCTTCCTGTGTTATCTTATCATAAGTATGATCAATAACAAAGCTAATAAAAGCAAGTGCCTCTCTCCCCCTTCGCCTTTACTGTGTTTTATTTCCAATAATCCTGATTATGCTATCACTGCCTCAGGAAAGCTGAGCAATGGCCTCTTCCTTTGAAAAGAGCAGAGCTCTCTTCAGAAGACGAGAACATCTCTCAGCGTCGAAATGTCAGATCAGATCTTTACACTTTTTATTCTCTGGCATTTTCAGTGTCCCGTTAAACAAATGAGAGAACATTCCAGTGAAATTTAATTTACACCTCAGATCCAGGCTGCAGCTGCACACCACGCACAGTAATAAAGTGTTACTCCTTTGGGAATATTACCCGGCCTGATATCTCAGCAATGTGATGCTTTCATAGTTCTGTGCACTGCAAAAATAGTATTCTTCTGATTGGTGATGGATCTTTATTTCAACTTTGGAGTTAAAGAAGCTCTCTACTTTATTGTTATTAACAGGGCTGCGTGAAGAACACGCTGTGATTCTTCTTGGCTATTGAGAACATTTTGGATTTTGAATGATGAAGCTGAACGATGTCTTTCTTTCTGTTTCGCTGGTGTTGAGGGCCAATCTGCACCACATTCATAAATGAAACTTTTCATATCTGTGGTGTTTCTGTGAAAACCCTGAAAATCATCTAAAATATATATAATCATCAAGGGCTGCACTAAAATGAAGCGTGTTCAGTATGGTTCTGTTTTACTTACAGTCAAGTAACAAACTCTCTAAACTCTGGTCAGGCTCGCACACTGGGGAGGGAAACCAGGAACCTACAGAGGAGAACAGCAAACACAACCTGATCAGGAGCCACAGTATCACAAACTGTGTGACTTAAATATCTACCAAAGACGAACACACTACCTTAAACAGTTGGGTGATCACCACAGGTGTGTCGAGTCAGAGGCAAGGAGAGACAGCCGAGAGACAAACCGAAGACAGCCAGGTGTCCCAGTGTTCACCTGCCTGACTCTGCGTCGGTCCCACGAATGTAGATCTCCAAGTGCAACGTGCACTTTGACCAGATACGTTTGATAGCCATACACAAGCTTCTTACACTGTCCTTTTCCTTTCCACAGACAGAGCTTTTAAACATAGTCTACAAATCTAGCCATAAGTATAAGATTTCTGAACGAGGACAGTTTTAGGACTAATCTTAAAAGTAGACAGGGTGTCTGTCTCTCAAACACAAAGTAGGAGCTGGTCTCTCAGGAGAGGAGCCTGGAAGCTGAAGGAATCACAGGCCAGCAGTCTGGCTCTGTTGGAATAATATGAGGTCCTGTGGGATCTTCATACAGGTGTAAAAAAGTGTTTGTCCCCTTCCTCATTTCCTATTTTCATTCCTATGATTGTCACAGGTTTCAGATCATCAAACAAATTTCAATATTAAACAAAGATAACACAAGTAAAAACAAAATTAAGGTGTTTCTAAACGAGGGGAAAAATAATCAAACCTCCAAGTGTGAAAAACGGAACCATAGTGAGAGCTCACCATGGCAACAGTGATAAAGCTTCACAGAAACATTTAAGGGCTGACAGCTATCAAAGCATGTGATTGGACAACTTGCTAAGGAACATTTAACATTAGTGTGGGTGGATACATATGTATCCATATATATATACACATATGTATCCATATGTATGCAACGTGTTGATACATATGTATCCACCCACACAGCAAGTTGTCCTATCACATGCTTTGATAGCTGTCAGCTATATGTATGTATGTGAGCCAGTATTTATACGTTTGACCCCATGTGGATTAGATAAAATTCAAAATAAAGTAATCAAAGATGTATGTAAGATGTAAGGAGCTGAAAATTAGCATCACATTCATGCCAATGATGAGCGGATGTAAACTGTATGTATGTGTTTGCAGCAATTTACGGTGCAACACAGTCAGATCTATTCTGAGCTAAAACACCATAGTCACCAGTAAAAAAGATTAGCTGAGCAGAAACGACCTGCAGCAAGGTTTCCTCCGTCCCATGCTGCCCCCACACTCTCCTTACCCCTCCCTCACAGCCTGGTTTTTCAGTGCCATGGGAGGCCAGTGTGTCGGTAATTAACCACCTGCCTCGAGACATTTAGTAACTGTGGTGAGCAGTAATGCAGGTTTCAGATTCTTACTGAAAGAGGTCTGGCCACTGGCTACAAGAGAAATTAAATCAACCGATCAAAGAAGGAAGATCTGCCAAGTCTGACTTGGATATATTAGGAATTCTGTGTGATTTAACAGCTGTGACACATTTTAAACCTTTGGCAAATATTTGATAAAATGAGCTCAGTGTAGCTCTGTGTAATCAATTATTGCACAGTGATTAAAACAACTACACCACACTTTAACTTTCCTATCTGCATGGACACAGTCAGTAAAAGTACTTTTCTTTAATTATGTGAGGTTAGTGGATCCACAGTGCCTGTGCAGTAAAAGCAAACCTGCTTAGAAAAACATTGAGTAGAACCGTATCAGTCATAAAAGGCTTCATCACAGCCCAAATATCAACAGTATTAAGGGTGTGTGCCATCAGACAAAGAACAGAAGCCGGGAACGTCCTTCAGGAAGCTGGGAGCCCTTTTCCCAAAGACGACTGAAAGAAGAGGAAAATCTCACTTTGACTGAGCTTGAAGAAGAGTGCAGATGTTAAACAATAAAGGCGGTCGTATAAAATACTGACTTTCAAGCTTGTTAGGATTTTGCAAGAAAACAGGTTACAGTGATTTATTGAAACGTTCATATAATACAGCGGATAAGGCAAAGGATTCCTGTGTGATATTATTTTAAATTAAATATTACACTAAATGACACAGCTGGCTGCTCGGACATCTGTGAACTCCTGTTATTGATGTCTGACATTTTCAAATGTACTGTCACCTTTAACTGCACACTTAAACATGAGACTGAGAATACTGAGCACTCCTTTTATTTATAAAGATGTGTCTATGTTACAGTACAGAACAGTTTGTTCCTGTGTTTATGTTCTTCTTTAGTGAGCCTTTCCGCGATTATAAAATCGTGCTAAAGAAAAATGTTGTAATCGAAATATCACAGCTTGAAAACAACAGCATCCATACAGTGATGCACTGAGTGTGAGGTGCATCCTGTTACTGCGAGCTGTTGTTAAGTAGCTGAATGAATCCCCTCGTTTACTCACAAATTCTGTTTCCCCTTCGGCACAATCACACCATGTCTGAGAACATGAAACTTCTATATTATATCTGCTAATGATTTAAAGTCCCATCAAAGGTTATTACGGCGTTGCAGACCTGACTAAATGCTTCCACTGTATCGTGGACTTTTCTGTTCACGCTGCTGCAGAAGAATGAATGACAGCGTTGTGTTCGTTAACACAGATTTATAACTGTGTTGCAATAAAAACCTTTGCCCCATCAGATGCACACATTACATTAAGTAAACCGGATTTTTCATACAAGGTTAGCAAAACCTTGTGCATGAAAACAGTTTTTCATTTAGTTTAGAGTTAAATTTCACTTCCAACTCTTAATGAACACTATTGAGATTTATGGATAAATAAATAAATAATCGTATCAAACTAAAATGAAAATGATTGAAAGTGATGGATCTATAACAGACGTAACCAGAGTTAATCCAGTGATTAACACAAAGCATAAAAACTACAGCTAGTGTGGTGTGTGATGTAGTCTACACACCCGTAGATTTGCACAAAATGACAGCAACAATCGGAAGAGTTTTATCAAACCAATGAGCTGCTTATCAAACACAACCTGTAACATTATCTAGAGCAGCGGTCTCCAACCCCCGGGCCTCGAACCCGTACCGGTCCGTGAGTCGTTTGGTACCGCGAGAGTTGAGGCTCAGGTGTGAAATGTATAGTTTTCAGGGTTTTTATCGGTTTTCAGCGTTATTTTGTTATCGTTTTTATCGTTTACTCGGTTTTCCTGGGTCTTCTCACGTGTGTTATGAATAAATCTTCTTTTTTCGGTACCGGTACTAGTTGGATGACTTTTTATTTTACCTCTACAAAACTGCACACAAACACTTTCAGTTTGCGAGTGATTTTCTTAGAAAACCAAGTTTTTACTATTCCAGCACTTAACATGGTGACGCGCTGCTGCATCAGCTCCAGGGACAGTCTTCACAATAAATAACAGTAACTCGGTTTAACACAGTAGACTAAACTGGGACCAATCAATTTAGACACCTCTAACTTTGGCTCCGCCTCCAAACAGTCAAAATGAAGTTGATTGAAGGAAGCAGGATGGAGCTGTGAGTGCTTGTAGTGAGAGTAACTGCAGTAGTTGTGCAAAGCAAACACAAACAGACATAACGACACAGTTGGCCAAAGTTAAAAGAAGGTTTATGCTGCTCGTCATGACTAAAGGACGTTTCAGCAAAGACGTGATGACACCAACACAATGAGAAGAAAATCAGTTGCAGTGAAAAATATGGGCATGAGTTCATTTCTACTAACCAACTCCAAAGTCTTTTTGTATTGAATTAAAACCATCGTGTAGACAACGTGTCCATGTAAAGAATGACATCAAACAGGTTCCAGGGAGAGATGTCTAAATAGTGAACTGGTCAACCAATCAGGCAGTGAGGTGTCTCCCAGTTAGCCAATGGACGGATCCTGACATTTTTCTGTTGTAAAAGTCCAACAAAACCTTTACCTAATCTGGTTATTTAGATTAAACTTCACACCTTTTCTATCCCATACGGTAAAAAGATATTTTGAAATATATTTTTACTGTATGGGATACAAAGAGCCACACAGAGTTAAGCCATGTTTGACTGACTGCTACATTCAGTGCAGTGCAACACACCAGGTATAATAATCTGAAAAGCAGGACAAATAACCCAGATGGATTTCAGGTTGATGAAGGCGCTCAGCTTCCTCCCATCGCCTCAGTTTCTCTGAGCAAGCCTCCTTGCAGGCATCAGGTGCAGCAGGGCTGTAACGTTGTGTCGCCGTGTGGCCTTAAACAAATCACAGCAGTTGTCAGACGTCGGGGTGTAAATTGGTGAGGCACCAGATGACACAGAGGATGCAGTGAGACAGTCAGTGTAGCACACACTGTTTAGATGAAATGTCCTGGAGAGTGTGTCTGCAGTGAACAACAGATCAGACATGGTGAAAAACAACAACAGATTAACAAACTGGCAGATTGTTCTGTTTTTCAGAACTTCTCTCATTTCTTAAAATAACCCCAAACAGCTCTGAAAACAGCGTGTGGTACATTTTAAAACACACGGCTGAATAAAGCCTACAGTGTTCACAAGTGCTCAGATTAGAAACATCCAGTCTTAGAGCAATGCTGAAAAACTCATTTAAAACTTATTATGAAGCAGTGTAGCTCAGCAGGTGTGTCGTCCACCATTGACAAGGTCTTCTTCCATTTATTTGATTTCAGATCATCAAACAAATTAAAATATCAGAAACACAAGTTAACACAGAATGCAGTTTCTAAATGAATGTGTTTATTATTAAGGGGAAAACTCCAACATGGTCCTGTGTGACAGAGTAAATGGTAAATGGACTGGTTCTTATATAGCGCTTTTCTACTCTGTCCGAGCACTCAAAGCACTTTATACAGCTAATTCATTCACCCAATCACACCCATTCACACAAGCACTTCTAAGTTTAAGTGCTGAGTATCTAACATTCGTACACATTCACACTCCGATGGATGCATCGGAGAGCAACATGGGGTTAGTATCTTGCCCAAGGATATTTGGCATGCAGACTGGAGCAGCCGGGGATCGAACCACCGACCTTCTGGTTAGTGGCTGATCCGCTCTGCCACCTGAGCTACAGCCACCTTTAGTGAACACTAAACCTAATAACAGGTTTTGGCCATCGTGGCAGCAACAACTGCATTAAAGTGTTTGAGATAACCTGCAGCGAGTCTTTTGAAGAATGTTTGTAAATCAGCCACATTGGAGGGTTTTAGAACATGAACCACCTCTTTAAGGTCGTGCCACAGCATCTTAATCGGACTCAGGTCCAGGCTTAGACTCCAGAGTCTGGTGTGTTTTGGATCATCGTCCTAAGTGCTTCAGTTTGAGGTCACAAACACAGCAACACAACCACACACTGGTACACTACTACCACCATATTTACTGTTGGTATGATGTTCCTTTTCCCAGATGCTCTGTTACCAGATGTAATGGGACACACAGCTTTCGTCCCGTCAGTCCACAGAATATTATCCCAAAGGTTTTGTGGACCATCGAGATGTTTCCTGGCAAAGACGAGCCTTTATGTTCCTGTTGCTCAGCTGTGGTTTTCATCTTGGAACTTTTCCATTTTTTCTCTTTCTCATAGTCGAGTCATAAACACTGACTTTAACTGAGATAAGTGAAGCTGGTCTTTTGTGACTCTTCATGTCGTTCCTGAGGTCTTTGGGTAGTTTTGGTGGGCCGTTCATATCTTCAGTGTCTAGATATGGTGTGGTGCACCTGCGCACACAACTACATCCATCATCTACCTGTATACACCTCTCTACACCATCTCTGAGATTGAGTCCAGTTTCCATTTTGTCCTGTCTGCCTCCACCCACCCAGCAGATGGCCCCGCCCCTCCCTGAGCCTGGTTCTGTTGGAGGTTTCTTCCCATTAAAGGGAGTTTTTCCTTCCCACTGTCGCCAAAGTGCTGCTCATAGGGGGTCATATGATTTGTGCGCTGTCTCTGTTTTCACTGTGTATTGTCGGGTCTTTACCTTACAGTATAAAGGACTTTGAAGCAACTGCTGTTGTCATCTGGTACTATATAAATACACTTAAAATAAAAATAAATACATTTGAAGATGAATGCTATGATATGTTCTCCACCTGCACTCTCTCAGACATCAGCCGAGCACCCCTGCAGAGTCCTTGTTCACGGACAAACAAGCTGAAGCACATTTCAGTCTGTTTCAGTTTTTCTGATTACTATCTGGTGAAATATCCAACCTCCCCAGCATTTATCTGCTTTTCAATAAACCAATAAAACTATGAGATGTTGTTCGAGTCATTAACTCCACTTTAAGAAAAACACGTTTCAGTGCTGCTTGTCATGAATTTTAACTTAACTATGACTTTGTTTTGTTGAGTGTCCTTATTTCTTTTTTCTCTCTCATCCCCAAGCAGTCAAGGCTGCCCCTCCCTGAGCCTGGATTTTATTTTGAAAGGAGTTCTTCCTGCCCACAGCTGAGTGCTTGCTCATAGGGGATTTGGGGGGGTTTCTCTTTTACTGTAGCGTGTTCACTTTGCAAATTTAAGCACAGAAGACAACTTTTCTGATAAACTAACTAAAACTGACTTGTCTTACAATCTTAAAGCATCATCATCAGGTCCAAATATTTCACTATGCAGAACACGATGCGTTAAAAATGTCCAACTTTCAGTTTGAATACTAGAGGGCACTTTTCCATTCACTCTCTTCACTCCCTGTTTTACATACTTGTGATTAACATTTATCTTCTCTCTCCCATACATCGTCTTTTCCCCTCAGTCTCTTTATGCTCCGCCCGTTTGTCCCCACATCTCCAACCTGATGAAACAGCTGGACTCCCTGATTCTGCTGACATCCATTGTTTCTTTTCTTGATTTCTTCTGTAAAAAAACTGACATTTCTTCTTATTTATACTCGTAAAGACATTTCACTGCCAAGTGCACACAGACACCTGCTGTAATCCCCTGAGCTGATGCTGTTATTAAGCAGCTTCCTTGTTAAATAAGTCTATCACTATCTCCTTCAGAGTATTAGCCATTAGCTTTTTATCCCACCGCGGGTCTCCTGGGAGGACTGAGGAAAAGCTTCTTAAATGTCACTGTCTTTCTCCTCCTCCCCTCCTGTGTTACTGCACACGTGGATATTTCCATGTTCGTGCGTTACACACATCCAATACTGTGCGGTTTTGTGTGTCACATTTAGCAAGCAGGCTCATTAAGATAAAGGTCTTGTTTTTTATTTTGTGGCTGTGTACGTGAGAATTTTAGTTAGTGTAGAGTGTCAGAGTCCAGCCACTGCAGTCTGCAGATCAGCATCGAAAAGGTCAGGACGGGAATTACACACTGACTGTGGATGGAGCGCAGCACACTGGGACACACAAATGTCCCGTAGCTCATTTCAAACCCGTCTACTGGTGACACATCAGTGTGAAGAATGTTTTGTGAAGCTGTAAAAACATAAAAGTTTAATGTACAACATGGCACAAGCACATATTTCCAATTTTACATATTTGTTACAAAAACACAGAACCCTGTCGTTGTAACAATGTAACAATGTCCTGTTCTTCTCCAACAGCTGACTCAATACTCACATGTTGGACAGTTAATGGGTCACTGAGCCATGAGTTTAGGAAACCTTTCTGTGTAGAGAGACTAACTTGATTACAATACTTGTAATCAGTCCTACAAACCTCTGTGTGTCCCTACTGTCAGCATTACAAGAACAAGAAAGTCCATTTACACTCGACTCGGTGCTGAATTTAACTTAACTGTGTTTTAACCCGTTTTATGAATTCTTTCTTGAGCAATAGTAGGATTTCCTGCTGCTCCATTTAGAGTCCAGCTGAACCTTTTACATGTATGTAGATAGAAACATAGAAACAGCACACAGATCCAAAGGAGCTGTATTTGGTTTCCTTTTGCTCACTCGTGTTTCAGCAGTTTCATCAATACAAACATGTGCAAATAAACGCACAGCTGTAATGGACATGAACTCTGCAAACCAAACTGCTGCGATAGACACACACAGTGTCCAGTGAAATCCACAGCTTATGTATTTTCTTCTGGCTGCATGAGCTAGCCTGCTCCTAATTAGAAAGCATCCCAGTGCTGTCACTGGTGACCTTATCAAAAAAGCAGCTTCTGCCTCGCACAGCCTGCAGTAGGCCATATTTTCAAAGACTATTGCTCCATATTAGCAATGTCACATCTCTCGGTGCTAATTACTCCCTAAAACTGGACCTTTTTTCATCCCCTCGCAGGTTTCTGCATCTAACATAATTATATTTGGTGAGTTAAGGTCGAGATCCATTGGACTGTTACAAATGCCGTCAAATTCACACATATTCTTGTAAAATCTTCACTTTATTCGGTTCACTCTGTTTACTCTTGTGGCTTTGCACCCATCTTATTAAATAGTATAACTTGTTGTGTAAGAGTTCAATAGTAATCGGTACATTCACACAGGGCAGGACCAGTAATCTGGCAACTGGGCGTTTAAGCTCGTGGACCGATAAGTCAATACGTTTTTCTTTCTTTGTGAATATAATTATTCAGGCTACAGGCCGGCTTAAAGTGCCGCTGCACACTGGCCCTGCAAGCACTCACAGAAGTGCGTGCTTGCACTGATATTCAATTACCAATTGAATATCAGTGCAATTCAATTACCCAATCAAATATCTTAATTCAAACGGCCCCTCCCCTACCTTCCCTGTGTGCTCATGCAGCTTGAACAGAGTTTAGTGTGGAAGAAGTTGTGAAATGTGGAGCTGAAAAGCTAAAAGAGAAAAAGAAATGAAACTAAATGCAGCAAAACGTGTCAAACTAACCGATATGTTTGTTGTGGAGGCTGCTGCTGCTGCACCAACAACATCTAGTAACAAGTCCTCACAGCACCAGACGGAGGAGGGACCACAATCCCAACAAGGGAGGGAGAAAGAGACGATTAACATGGTAAGTACCAACGTCTATAACAACCTGAAAACTAGTTTCACAGTCAGTAATTAAACAACACACTCACTAACAGTCACAGGTTTGGACACACCTTCTCTTTAATTTCTTCATTTTCATGACTCTTTACATTGTAGATTCTCACTGAAGGCATCAAAACTATGAATGACCACATGTGGAGTTATGTAGTAAACAAAAAAGAACTGAAATAACTCCAAATATGTTTTAGATTTTAGATTCTTGAAAGTAGCTCTGCTGACAGCAGTAGCAGCTTTAGATACGGGCGGTTGCCCGGGGCGGCATCGTGGTGGGAGGGCGGCATCACGGGCATCGGCAAAAAAAATAAAAAATTAAAAAATTACTCATGCTGCCCCGACATCAGCCAGCGCATACTGGGAATGTCACAGGCACAGATCGGTTTTCTATCGCCCATTTGCTGGGAGTAAGGGCGCCCTCCATTTGCGAGGTGCGCCTGCTGCTTGCGGCACAGGGAGGAGAGGGCGGGGCGGCGGGAGATTCTCTGACCGGCTGGAGCAGCGTCTAATAACCAACTCGAAAAATAAAAGAAAATAAAAACAAACCAACAAACACGAAAACACCAGACATCATGATAAAGACTTATAATTTGCACCGATGTTTCTATACGCAAAAAGTGAGCGCGAGAGCCCTCGGTGCGCATGCTCGCTGCTGAAGTCAAAGTAAACTTTATTGTCATCTCCGCTACATACAGTCCAGTATATAGAGACGAGACAACGAGGCTTCAGTTACAGCAGTGCAAGTAAACAAACAATATAAATAAGAAGAGTAAGAAAATAAATATACACTTTAGGACTCGGGGTAAATGGATCAATAACAATTTAAAATTTACAGTTTGCTGATTTAAATAGAGCACATTTCATTCATAATGATGTAAATCCAAGCACATCATGTCTTGATGTCAGTGGCTTCTATCTCCTCCTTTGGCCATCTTATTATCCCAGCAGGGTACTTGATCACGGGCAGGGCGTACGTGTTGATAGCCCGGATCTTGTTCTTACCGTTCAGCTGACTCCTCAGGACTTGCCTGACTCTCTGCAGGTACTTGGTGGTTGCAGCTTTCCTAGCGGCCTCTTCATGGTTCCCATTCGCCTGCGGGATCCCCAGGTACTTGTAACTGTCCTCTATGTCTGCAATGTTGCCTTCTGGTAGCTCGCTCCCCTCAGTTCTGACTACCTTCCCTCTCTTCGTTACACTATACACAATGTTGTCTCACGTTGGAAAACAGGAGTGATGCACCCTGCAACTGTCAGGCTGTGATATGCTCCCCTGTATTGTGGTGGACCAAATCTTTTTTATTTTTTGGAGTTGCACAAAAAACATTTGTTTGATGTCTTATTGCAGCTGGATAGTGTAGTGGTAAGACTAACCGTCTCTGGAGTAGGGGTTGAAGTTCAATTCCTGCCTGTTGTACTGTGTGTGTGACAAATAAAATTTATATTGTGACACCTGATTATTCTGTAAGTAAACAATCTTAAATAACTGTACAGAAAACTGAGGCTCTGTCTGCATTTTTATGGAAATAGTTGTACAAAACTTTCTCTGTGAAATGTGTACGTTTTGGAAATTTACATTTTTTATTTGCATTTCAAATGATAAAAATGACACGTTAAAGATGTTTATGCTTCTCACAGTAAAAACAATCTACAACTCTGCCTCGCTTTTCCTGAGGATTAATAACAAAGTTATCCTGTTCCCATTCGGACCGTGCAATATCACCAACAGTTTTTCATCAAATGTTTGTTTCATCTCTCGATCATATGCTGCTACTCTCTTTTATTCATTTGCACAATACTATGGCACTATGCTGCACTGATAGCTAAGCTATTGATTTTTCAGGATATACTTATTTTGTTACTTTGTTAGAGTTATTTGATATTATATTTTTACTATCCTACCTACTGTATATTACTGTATACTAGTATTCTTATAGTTATGCATTATATTATATTGTATGTCTTATTCCCCTGTTCCTTTGTCTCTCTTGCTGCATTGAGCATGTGCATGACAAAAGAATTAAATAAAGTTCTTCTTATCTAACTTTTTCCTCCTCTGATTTCATGTTTGATGTGATTGTAATTCCATTGTGTTGATACAGTACATCAAAAATCAAAAATAAATACCTTTAACACTGTATGTGAAGCAAGGTCAGTAATATTCTGGTGTGTAACTCTGTAACGTTCTGAAGCTCAGCTTTACTCTTTCTAAACATGCTTGTTTCTTTGCTTTATCCTCCTGAATGTCCGCGTCTGTTGCAGAAAAGATCCTGTAAGTTCATTAAATTTAAAATTCCTTCTGGAATTAGATCACATGGAATATTTAACTGACTATAGGCCTTGATGTTAATCCCATCTGAACGAAGCTCCAGAAACCAACAGTAAGAATGTTAACACAGACTCTACCATCTAAATTTCTCTTCTACATCTTATTCAGTCAGTAATAGAAGACACACGTTTCTAAAACCTGACACAGAACGTAGCTCCTCTTCAAAGCAAACAGCTGAAACATAAAAATATGTGCACATTATTTTAGACATTTATGGGCCACATTTCATTAGTTTAAATGAGTAGACACGGTGTTGAAGGCCTTATTTTAAAGCTGTCAGACACTCTGTGCTGGCATTGTTTTTGTATACACTGATTACTTTCCTCCGCTAACCTTATGTCATCATGTAAAATGACACCATCTTTCAGTTTGCCTGGGAATGTGCTGACATGTCTGACTCAGGTGTGCATACGGGAAGACCTTGCATTCATGCAAACACATCTCATTGGTAAGATAATGGATCTCCATAGGCAGTTAATACCCAGGGAGACGCATTAATGAGCTGAACCACACTGTAACACATGCAGAGCTTTTCCTACTGCCACCTGAACCGTATCCTGAAAGAGCACGTTCACTGAACAATGAGTTTGCTTTAGATGCTCATAATGAATGGCTGAATTGAGCATAAAGTGATGTGACTGCACTTACTAGATTATTTAAACAGAGTATAGCCCTGCTTTTATGCAATCGTTCCTTTTCTAAATCCATGTGTGGAAGAAAAACACTAACAAAACAAGAACAAAAGACACCAACCATCTCTGGATGCTCTGGCTTCCTCCCACAGTCCAAAGATATGCATGACAAAGTGCACTCCAAGTAAAAGGACTGTTCTTGTGCAGAAGTAGCTCGACTTTAAAAGATATCACATCTGAAGGCAGGAGGGTAATGAAGTTGAGGCGAGCTGATATTAAGATAAACTGCAATATCTTAAAACCTACAGCAAAACCTGTGAATAATACATCTCAGGTCCCAATCTGAAAACAGATATCGCCTCGGTGCTCCTTCATCTTCTGAGCCAACATCTCCACACATCATTAAAGGTTCGTGAGACAGTGACCGATACTGGAAAGAGAGAATTGTAAAGAACAGGACTTTGTAAGGAGCGTGTTGAATGCAGATTAGGCTGAATGACTAAATGACACTCTGTTGGAGAGCTATAGTTGTTCTATATGATACGCTGTGAAGACGCTCCCTCATCCAGTTAAACTAAATACAACATTCATTTGCAACTTTGCACCGATCACTGTTATCTTGTAATACAACATTTGTATTGTGAAGGGAGTGATCGGTTCCAGAGTGACGCCATCCACAGTGCATGAGGGCAAGCTGAATGAGGCTTCATAATGGTGTGAAGTAGGGATGCACCGATACCACTTTTTTGGAAACGAGTACGAGTACTTGCATTTCAGTACTCGCCGATACCGAGTACTTAATAAAAACATGATTTAAATGTGCAGGTAACAGCTTTAGTCCTATAATTTAACAAAAAACAAACAAACAAGGGACTGGTTTGGAATTAAGAACATTTATTTAAAATGAAAAGCATGTTGTATGCAACATATTACAGAATAAATAATTATAAAAAACAAAATTTAATTTTAAATTTGTTCGTCTGTTTCTCTGTTTAGACGTCTCACTAGCACAGTCACAGCTGGGATGACATCAGAGGCTAGTGCGTCGTAGCTGCTCACTTTTTTAGTTAGTTCCTCAAAGGGGGCGAGGACGGCAACAGTCGTCTCCATAAGAGCCCATTGGTGAGCGGTGAGATAGTCAGGGAGTTCGTGCTCGGACACGCCCAGCACTCGCTTTTGCTCAATGAGGGACTGGAGCATGTAATACGTGCTGTTCCAGCGCGTCTGTACGTCCTGCTGCCGTCTCTTTATTGGCTGGTTGAGCTGTCCCTGAATGTCCTCGAGGCGGGAGTAGGCTAAGGCGGAGTGTTTAAAATGCCCAACTATTTTCCGTCCCACTGCTATAGCATCAGCTATGCTCCTCTGTGCTAATAAGCGTGGGTAAACTCTTTGTACTCGTTGTTGTGTTGGGATTTTGGTGCTTGATTAAATTACTTGTGTTAAATGCGCTACCTTTAGAGCCTCTGGACAATTTCACTGAGCACAATTTGCAGTCCGCCTTTGTTTTCGCGTCTTCGTTCACTTTGAAATAGTTCCACACGGCTGACTTGTCTCGCCTGCCCTTCTCCCCGCTCTGAGCTGCAGCCGGGGCCTGGGGTCAGGCACTCGGGGCCTGGGGGCGGACACTCGGGGCCTGGGGGCGGGCACTTGGCGCCTGTGATTGACCCCTTACATGCCGCTCAAACATAGACAGGTCTCAGACCGTGGTATCGGTCCCCGGTATCAGGGGACTTTTAACTAGTACTTTAGAAAATGTGGTATCGAGGCCGATACCCGATACCGGTATCGGTATCGGTGCATCCCTAGTGTGAAGAGGATGATGTACATTTTATAACTGATGTCCACCTCATTGAATGCCCATGCCACAATGGAGAGAATCTGTTTTGTGTATTGCTCCAATAGGGTTGCAGAGACTGCAGAAACAATGCCAAGGTTTCTAACTGTAACAAAACAAGTGTGGTGGAAAGTAAATGCGGAAAAGAGCAAAGAACCAATGGTGTCACATGCACGCAGTAAAATGGCAGTGGTAACTGGAAGCTCAAAGCTTTTACAATTTAATGAAAACCCAACAACCACCCTGGGAATTTCCAACAGAGACTACAGAGTTAAAGCACTAAGGTCCGTTTTACTCAGGACAGAGACGGGGTTCAATGGAATAACTGTTTTTTTTAACAACTGTTTAAAACGCCACATAAAAGAGCTGATGAATCTGTTGTACTGTAAAATTACTCACACTGATGAGAGATGAGATGAGATAGCCTTTATTTGTCAGTTGCAGGTCTTTTGCCCACAACCGAGATGACAGACCTTGCTGACCGTACATACAATACACAAACATCACATTGGGGAGACAGGTCAGGCTAGGTAGCGAGGGGAAAAAAACATCGAAATGTGTAACACAGAAGGATAATACAGGAATGCACAGATATCAACACACCATAGCACAATAAACACAGACAAGCAACATGGGAAAGAGTTCCAGTGTGTACATCTGATCTGGGACCGCTGCAATCTTTCGACTGCGCCTCCAACTGACCCGATGTCCACATCAGAGGGGAGGTAAGCGTTGGAGGTGGCGTTGGATCCGGGGTAGGGAGGGTGATGCGTCAGTGAGTGCTTATCAGTATCAGTACATGTATGTGTGTGCGTGTCGATAGTTCAGCTGAGACAGTGTCCTTCGCCCTGCCAGGCTAAGTAAACAGTCTTCCAGCCAACCCAGGTGGCCTTGCATGGAATGGGAAGGAACAGACTAAACACAGTCGTTATCAGGGTGTTTTGTTCAGCTCCGGCCTTGTAGCTGGCGCCGAGAGGATATCCGCATAAGTGATGTTATTTTTTTACTTTAGTGCGAACAGCTCATATGAATTTCAAAGCAGTTCTACAGTCCAACACTGGTCCCATTGGAGAGCCGCGAGCTTCGCCATACTTGCTTTCTGTGATGTTGTCATTTCTTGTGCTCAAGGAGCCGATTTCTGAGAACTCACGGCAGTGTGCCTCCCCGAGATGTCATCCAATTTTGCGCCCAGAGATGTTATTCCGGGCTAGCCCTTCTGAGATGTAATCCAGTCTGCAGTCAGAGATCTTATTCTGAGTAATCACAGCAGCCGTAGCCTCTCCAAGATCTTATCCGTGCTGACTCAATGAGCCCATTTTGAGAAACTCACGCCTCTCCCATCGTTCCAATCCCAGCGGGCAGCCTTGTGGGGGTTTGAACAGCCGGTTCCGCTTTCTTAATTCTTCGATAAGTCAGGGCCAAGCCAGCTCCGATCCGCCAGAACCCTGTTACCATGGTTCCGAATAGGTAGATATCTTCAGCACTCAGTCTCACCCAAGCCCAAACTTCTCGTTGAGAAAGGGGTGTCAATTGCATTTAGGGACCAGTTGATCCAATCCATAATTCCTCTTTTAGGTTTTAGAGAACAGACTGTGAGAGAATGTTCCAGGGAAAATACAAAAAAAACCACGAGACTAGACAAGGACATAAGCAGGGAAGATAAGGGAGAGGAGAAAAGTGCGTCCGCCTCCTCCGAGAGCCAAAGAAGAACACTGTGGTGCAGCTCAAACCAACAGTGCATGATCACAGCACACAGAAGGTCCCAGCACCCAGTCAGCTCCACTTTAGGCCTTCTGCTTCTGAATAACACAAACAAGTTGTTGTATTCAAACCAAAAAGACCCAAACACACCCTCTTGGTCAGCCCTACTGCAGACACACACTGGTGAATGTAATAACATCTGTTTTCATGGAAACTAGACGAGAAACAGAATAAAATGCTTTTTAAAGACAAGCATCTACAATCATCTGCCACAAATACCACAGATTTCTGCAGAAGCATCAAGCAAAGACGCCTCCATCCCTGCACGCACTCGTTTAGCTTCACGAGCATGTATATACGTGTGCCTCTAATGATGCCATTGAAACACAAGTGGTCTGTGCTGGCCCACCCTGATGTGTGTCTTGGATTGTGGAAGGGTAATTATTGCTGTGAAGAGGGACGGCTCGTACAGTTTCCCTCGCCCTTGCTCCCTCCCTTTTTCTCCTTACCTGTCTTCATGAAAAAGGCTTGTAAGGAGTCTTACCTCCACGGGGAGGGACAGTTGTGCCAGCGTCCATCACTGCTTTAACCATGATGAATGTCCTTTCATTAGCAGGGCCTGTGCGTATCCAAGTCCCCACTCGAGCCACCATGGATTTTACCTCGTCTGCTTCCCGCTCTTTAATTATATATGGTTGCAATCAGTTAATGCACTGCAGTGCTTTGTTTCCTTTAACTACAAGATCCAGACACCCATGATAATGCTTCTCAGGAAGAATTAAATCACATTCATCTGTGGCCTGTGTTATGCAGAACTGCTCACCCACCAGCTGATTCCCTTCAGCCGGAGCTCGTGTTGGCCAATCAGATTGTTTTGCTCGGTTTGTGGGCTTATTCATTCTTTTGTTTTCTGACACAAAGGAACGGATACGACTCTGCAGAGTCGGGTAAACATTCAATCGCATTTTGCCCTAAGGCATTTTTCTGAATACATAAGTTCATACGTTTAAAATAAAGAGCTCTAAAAATATTGGTCAATAAAAAGTATAAATACATGTTGTTAAAATGAATAATTCATGCTTTACATACGTTTTTGTTAAATAGAAAATATCACTAAAATCTATTTCCTGTTCCGGCGGTTTTTTGCTGAGGAACAAGCTGCACATGCTAAAGGCAGTATGGAAATCAGATCCATCTACTCTGAATGATCAGGCTGGAACGCCGTGAGTTACTTTCTATGACAGTTCATACAGAGAGGTTTGGATATTAATGTATATTTACTGACATGAATGTTTTAGTGAGAGTAATTCACTTTACTGATGTAAACATGCTTCGACCTGTTGAGATGGAGTTTATTTCCTGTCATCTCAGTTTTCACCACATGTTCATGGAAACCGTTAAACGAGCTGCAGCTGAACTCCAGGATCTTCATTTGTGGTTTAACTCGCTGTCACATTTATTAAGCCAACTTTGTATTATCATAATCAGAACCACTTATTGGCCAAGTATTTGGTTCCGGGTGATGATGTCAAGCACAACAATATAAAAACACACAATATATGAACATTATAAGGTCTTTACAACATAAAGCATGCTGAGGCAATTGCTGTTGTTGATTTGGTGCTATATAAAAGAGTTTGACCCACTGAGACTGATTATCAGTTACAAATATGCTGCGGTTTCACAACACTGTCTGAAATGTTACTTTAAACTCATTTGGTTCATTTTTAGAGTCATTTTTAACTCATCTTTGCTCCAATATTTAAACATTTTCCACCTTTGACAGACATTTTACCGTCAGTGACTTTTTATAATATAACAAACGACTGATTATTGATCAGTGTGTAACATACAGTCAATGTTTACAGTACAGGGAAACTGACTGACCACATTCATGTCCACAGAGGGAGAGTTTGACAGATGGAAACTACACAAATGTTACTCTTAGCTGATACGTCTGTGATGGTATTGCTGGTTCCATCCTATAATTATAAAAGTGCTCATGCTAAGTACAAAATACATTTAAACTGGGATTAAATAAACTTCCAAATTAATTTCTCTGCTTGAACAGTGACTTCATGAATGAGGGGATGAATCGAGCTGACTCAGAGTTGAAGGTAACTTTCTTTTTGTTTCTCTTATCTCATCTTAACAAACTCACAGTTGTTGGTCATACCTGCTACTTGGAACTGGACCAAGGTGTCAGTCTATGAGGACAAATGGTTTAAGCTGGACACAAAAATAATAAGTAATAATTTCCGTAAGAACCACTACACTTCACCTCGTGGGCAGGCTGTAGCTCAGATGGTAAAGCAGCTTCATCTACTAATTTGAATGCTGGTTAGTTCCAGGTTTGGGTAAGATACTGAACCCCAACTTGCTGCCTGATATATCCATGTTTGTGTGAATATGCATGAATGTTAAATAGAAATTTGTACATTTTGTGCTGATACACCCGACAGAATTACCTTCTTGACTGGAATTTCATTGTCACGCCTGCTGTGGCAGACGTGTGGAGGTTGACAGGTAGGACCCAAGATGCAGGCAGCTTCTGATCCGCGTGAGCTTTATTTAACCGGTAAGTGAAACAAACAGAAGCGTAACAGAAACAAGAAGCAAGAAACAGAACCAAAGGAACCTATACTGGGAAAAACTAACCACACACAGACCTGAAACGGGGATGCAGGGGGACGGCACTGAATGACACAGGGAAAAACACAGAGAACCAGCGATGAGCACAAGAGGACGCACACTATAAGTACACACAGAGGGCGACGCGGAGTGGCAAACAGGAAGGAGACACAGCTGAACCTAATTGACCTGACGAGACCTTCACAATAAAACAGGAAATACATAGACTGAACTTAGAGGCATAATATAAACACAAACCTAAGAAGTAACAAAGATACATCATGAAATCAAAGATTAATGATACAAAGCAGACAACACTGAGTCACTGACCCAGGACCATGACAGTCATGTTATTTGCTGAAATATTAAGACCTGCTTACAAAATTGTGTTTGACACATTATTTGTCATTTACTCTCCCTTATCCACCAGCCTGAGGTACGTCACACCATCGCCCTGGTGAAACCTTTTCTAGGACCCACCTTAGAAACAAATGCCCAAGAGCATGTCCAGGCCTTTTGTGCCAGAAGACTAGTTCTGCTTTAACCTCTTCTGAAAGCAATTCATAGTCGTAACTGGTTGTCTAAACCAGTTTATTTCACAGCCCAAATTCCTCTCAGCTGAAACTGCTCATCTACTGGTGCATGTATCCCAGCTCCAGTCATCCCCTCAGACATAGAGATTTTACACCATCTTGTGTTTGGAGGGTGTTCTGTGAAGCTTTAGGGACTTAAGTCAGTTTGTCCTTATGATTCGATCCAGAGTGGACCAACAGAAGGAGCTGAAACTCAAAGCAGCTTGTTATACCACCTCTATCCCTCCTCCCATCCCTGGGTCACGTATGCATGAAACTCATTAATCTTCACTGCCACAGGGCTGTCACAGTTTAAAGCTTCACATGAACCACCTTTGTTTCGAGTCCAGGAGTGAGCATTTGAATTTCCCTCTGTATGCTAGCAGTGCATCTGTAGACAGCCTAAAATGCCAAGCTCCAGACTGCTGACCAGCACTTTGCAGTCTGATGAAGGCTTCCAGGTCCCCCAACAATCATATGATCCCTACAAGCAAGTGCTTTGGTGACAGTGGGAGGAAAAACTCCCTTTTAGGAGGAAGAAACCTCCGGCACAATCAGGCTCAGGGAGGCGCAGCCATCCGTCAAAATTCATAATCACTCTGACTTCCTCTCCTTTCATTGTGTCCTTTAAAAATCCTGTTTTTATAGTTTGTTCCTGCACTAAACATGACACTAAGATTTTTAGGGGCAGGTACAATATTATCCATTTCATCAGAATTTAGAAGCAGAAAGTTAGAGGTCCTCCAGGTCTTTATGTCTAACTGGTGTGTGAGAGCGAAGTGCTCTAATAGGGTGATATGGTACTACAAGGCCATTAAGATAAGATGGGGCCTGATTATTTAAGACCTTGTATGTGAGGAGCAGGATTTTGAATTCTGGATTTAACAGGAAGCCAAAACAGGAGAAATCTGCTCTCTCTTTCTAGTCCCTGTCAGGACTTTTGCTGCAGCATTTTGGATTAGCTGAAGGCTTTTCAGTGAGTTTTTTGGACATCCTGATAATAATGAATTGCAGTAGTCCAGCCTGGAAGTAATAAATGCATGAACTAGTTTTTCAGCGTCACTCTGAGACAGGATATTTCTAATTTTAGAGATGTTGCACAAATGGAAGAAAGCAGTCTTACATATTTGTTTAATATGTGCGTTGAAGGACATGTCCTGGTCAAAAATGACTCCAAGGTTCCTCACAGCGTTACTGGAGGCCAAGGTAATGCCATCCAGAGGAAGAATCTGGTTAGATACCATATTTCTAAGATTTTCAGCGCCGAGTACAATAACCTCAGTTTGATATGAATTAAGAAGCAGAAAGTTAGTGGCCATCCAGGTCTTTATGTCTTTAAGACAATCCTACAGTTTAACTCATTGGTGTGTGTTATCTGGCTTCATGGACAGATAGAGCTGGGTGTCATCTGCATAGCAGTGTAAATGTATGCTATGTCTTCTAATGATGCTGCCTAAGGGAAGCATGTATAATGTAAACAGAACTGGTCCTAGCACTGAACCCTGTGGAACTCCATAATTAACCTCAGCGTGGCATGCAGCCTATTAATAGATCAGTCTTAAATTTGATTAATCGGTTAATCAAATTTAAGTCTGAATCAGTAATTAATGTTAGAACTTCTTTGAGCAGTCTTGTGGGGATGGGGTCTCAAAGACACGTTAATGTTTCGGAGGAAGTAAGTTAGCTCAGAAAAACCAACTGGAGAAAAAAATAAACATCAGTGGTGTTGAAAGGTGTTTGTAATCTTACCTCTCTGAGATGGTTATGAGTATTTTTTTCTCTAATGGTTAACATTTAAATGTAATACAAACCTGCTGTAATCACTGTAATAAAATATTATGGTTAACAAAAACATCTTGTGGATTAGTGACACACCTGATTTCCACCTTATGGGTTGATGTGCACGTTTGAGAGTTACACCAGGGATTCAAGTATTTCTGATTTGAGGCTTTATTTTCCAGAGCAGCCAGTTTGCAGAATCATATGTGGTGAGGATGTAACACTGACGACCTCTGTGGGAGGAGGGTTCAGGTAGCTGCTCTGAACTGTGTTGGCACGTAGCATTGAAGAAGATAACAGTGAGGGAATTAGATCCTTAACTGTAATTATAGCAGCTACTATAATGAGATGCACTCCCCACTGCTGTGCACTCCATTATGGTCAATTTAAACGTTATCACCGTTTGGATAACATCACGGTGCAGTGTGGGCAGGCAGGTGAGCTCACCAGGTAAGTGTCGTTCAGTTGGAGGCTAGATGTCCTACCCACAGCTTACACACAATTAAAGATCCAAGCTCTGTCTAATATGCAGGTTTAATTCAGATCTCACACGTGACCAGTATTGTCAGAAATACTAAAAATAAGACTCTTGTTTGATATAATCTTTATTACCTTGGGACTTGATCATAAACTCTATCCTCTCAGGACGCACTGATTTGCTTCTCCGCACACACACACACACACACACACACACACACACACACTATCTTACTCTGGAATATTTTATCACTCCGAGGCACAATCTCGTTCATCACACCACTCATCAGCTTTTTTAATGACCGTTTGCTTCGCAGCACTCTGACAGCAGCAAACGCACATTCGTATGCACCAAAATATCCAAACGAGTGCAGGTCAGCTAACAGATGTGTATGATTACATGGTAACAAGCTATGTGCATGTGTGTGTGTCTGAGTGATTGTGTGATTTGTGTAAGTGCTGTATGCTTTGATGGAATGAGTGTGAATGAGTAGGTGTGTGTGTGTGTGCGTGAGATGACTTGGCATCATCACTTACTGCTGATTGCTGCTGACTGATCCATCTGGCCTTCTGTTTGTGTAAATGTTAACCTCTCTCATGTTACTCACTCTGTGACAAATCATCTTTCATTTGTACAGCTCAGACTATCTTGTGGTCTGCGTCATTTTGATTCATTTGTGCCTCACTAATGTGCCTGTGTTTATAAATTCATACCAAACTTGTTTACTTTCACGTGTAGTGTTAAGTCACTATAATGGCTCTGTGTGATTTGATCAGTTTCTCTCATTTTGATCCAGATTTTAAAATTGGATTCATGAGTTTTCCTTCACGTGTATGCACACTATATTGTAAAGTATAGTATATGTTTTTTTTCTCCACATGCATATGATCTTAAGTGACATTTCATTCTTAATCAATAGGGTTTAATATGATGCTGATCCACCCTTGGAAACCATAACAGTTTCAGCTCTTCTGGGAAAGCTTCCTTATGACTGTGTTCATCCACCCACTCATCTATTTCTTCTGCTCATTCAGGGCCGGGTGATGGGGGGGGGCAGCCTAAGCAGAGACACCGAGGCTCCTTGGTCAACTCTTCCAGCACTGAGGTGTTCTCAGGCAACCCGAGCCCTGAGCCCAACATCCACCGGAGCAAGTCCAGCTTACTGGATATCTTTATTGTCATTGTAAAAACTGCAGCAAAATTAAGTCATTCAGTGCACTAACAGCTACAGGGTAGAAACTGATATTCAGTCTATTTGTCCTGCTGTATTTTTTGCCTGATGGCAGCAGTTGGAACATGAGTGGGGTGTGAGGAGTCTTTCATGATATTTCCTGCTTTCCTGAGACAGAGCTGTTCATCCAGGGAAGGTAAAAACAGTCGATGATTCCCTGGGCAGTTTTTACAATCCCCTGAAGTGTTTCCTCTGCACTGTTGTGCAGCTGGAAAACCAGACACAGAGGCAGCAGCACTGGATGCTCTCAACAGAACATCGATAGAAGGACACCAGCAGCTTTTGAGGGATGTTTTTGTCCTGAGGACTCTCAAGAAATAAAGTCTCTGCTCAGCCTTCATTGCCAGCTCCGCTGTGTCCACACCCCAGGACAGGTCCTCGGTGATGTCGACTCTCAGAAGCGAAAGTCCGACACCATCTCCACCCAATCCCCATTGATGTGAAGTGGTTTAATGTCTGTTTTCTTTTTTCCAAAATCCACAACAATCTCCTTGCTCTTAAGTGTGTCCTCAGTAGACCTACTGGCCATGCAAGCACATTGGTGTGCATAAAAGGTGGAAGGGATGAAGGACATGTTATGACTACAGACCAGTCTGTCAAACCACTTCATCAGCACTGGGATGAGCACGAGAGATCAGATCACCTTTATTAATCCGTATATATATATATATATATCCGTATATCGCGTGGGTTCCTCCGGGAAATTCAGTTTCCAGTAGCTCAGCACCGACAGACGTTGCATGTTACAGATACAATAAGGGGAATAAGGTTATAAGCATAAATATACCATATATACACATATATAAATACAGAATATATAATATGGATAAATAGGATTGCACATTTGAGTGGTTGTGGGTGCTTTTTTTGGTAAAGGGACTAGGATGCCTCACCTTTCTGATGCCTCCCTTCAGAGTGGTTTGTGCGATACTGTAGAGAGCCTCAGCCAACCTGAATGTGGTTTTACTTTCCTTTAGCAGCTGCTGAACCTTATCATCCAGGGATTCTGGTTTGGGTAGATCCGGATGCATTTCTCTACACTGACAGTGTCAGAGTTCCATGTCTGGATGTTCAAATATCTCCCAGTTAGTCCTATCAAAGCAGTCCTGCAGCTGCAGACAGACATCATCAGGCCAGGTTGTGATGGATCTTGGGAGAGTAAGAGCAGATTTGGGGAGAGAGGTGTTTGCAGGGATCAGGGACCATGTGTGTTTAGCTCTATAGCAAAGCTAAATGTTTGAGTAGACGTTATCTAGTGTGTTAGCTCATCTAGTAGCACACTTTATGCGCTGGTGTAAGTTGGTGAGTACTACTTTTGAGTCCATGTATTTGAAGTCCCCTGTGATAATGAACACTGCGTCCAGATACCATCCATTCGCTTCCGCTTCTCCTTTTCAGGGTCGCGGGGGGCGCTGGAGCCTATCCCAGCTGTCATAGGGCGAGAGGCGGGGTACACCCTGGACAGGTCGCCAGTCTGTCGCAGGGCCAACACACAGGGACAGACAACCATTCGCACTCACATTCACTCACACATTCACACCTAGTGGCAATTTGGATTATCCAATTAACCTATCCCCACAAGCTGCATGTCTTTGGACGGTGGGAGGAAGCCGGAGTACCTGGAGGGAACCCACGCAAACACGGGGAGAACGTGCAAACTCCACACAGAAAGACCCCGGCCTGATGGTGGATTGAACTCAGGACCTTCTTGCTGTGCGGCAACAGTGCTAACCACCGTGCCACCGTGCTGCCCATGCGTCCAGATACCTGCCGGGTAATTGTCTCAGGGAGGATTTAGCTTAGCATCTAGAAGTGTGTACACCAGTCCAAGACTGGACCAAGTCCAGGGACCAAGTCCAGGGAGCAATGGCTGTCCACTATCACTGTGTTCATACACCATTTGTTGTTGTTCTTACTGGAGTTTATGGTCCTGTCGTAGTGCTGCGATATGTAACCTGTTAGCCCGATAGCAGAGTCCAATATGCACCGATGAAGCCAGTCTTTTCTTATCACAAACAAACAGCTGTCCATGATCATGCAGCTTGATGCAACTTGAAGTTCATCCTTCTTGACAATGGAACTGGCTTTAGCGAGGAAAAGCCTGTCTCCATAGTGTAGCTGGTGCACTGACCCTACAGCCTCACTTCTGCTCTCTCTGCGCCACCTTCATCATCGGATTCGGGGATAGTAATCCACAGGGAGCCGAGTGTCCTGACTATATTCACCGGACACTCCACTCACGGCAGACACCGATCTTAGGAAGATTGTGATGGTTGTAGTATTTCTTTGCCCAGCAGAATGTAGGACAAACTAGAATCAACACACACTCACCCCATACTCCTGACACCCTCTCATCCCCTCTTCAAGATAGGAACCCCCACCCAATTCTACCATTGCAGAGGTACTGCTCCACATCCCCACGCAGTGTTGTAGAGGCGTGTCAACCAACACTGCCCTACAATATCCAGAGCTGTGGGAAATCAGGGCGAACCTCATCCACTCCAGGGGCCCGGCCACCGAGGAGTTGTACCCTCTGGGCCCTATCCTGGCCATTTGTGGCCACTTCACTTTTCTTTTTTCAACCATTTGCGTTCTGTTAATGCCATGAAACTTCCCAAAGGTGTGTATTTTTTCAGATTTTTTAATTTTCAACATCAGCGTGGCCATTTTTGGCCAATTGAAACCCATTATAACCACCTTTTTTGATTCCTTGTTATTGACAGTACTATATCATGCGATTTAGGTAAAATTGCTTTCATTCTAAACTCAACACATGAAAATTGTAGTTTTTAATGTTTTTTATCAAATTACATCATTTACCCATTTTTGGCCAATCAAGCAATTTCATGTAGCATTCCTAGTTTCTAGTAGCGGCCTTTGATGGCTCACCACACTCCAATGGACCAAAATAATGAAACAATTTTGACATAGGTTTGATCTTAAGGATCTAATAGTTTGTGTTTGTGCATGACATTGCAGCACAAACATGTATTTGCAAGATAGACTGGAATAAATAATGACACATCAAACATTACATGGGCTGCAGTGAATTTCTGTGGATGCAGGCTATCGAACTTTGAGGTTCCCAGTCAAACCTTTACTGTTGTATTTTTCATAAAACCCAAAATATTAACTCTAAAAAACAAACAAAAAAACCAAAAACAAAACCCAATCATGGGACATTTTGTAGAGTTCAAACCTGCAGCTGCAGCACAAACAACAACAAACACTGTTTGTAAACGTGTCCTGGAGTTTATGCAGACGTTGCTACTGCTGTAAGTAAGCCTAACAGCTTCCAGATCATTTATTCTGGCAATATGGCAAGAAGGTCATCACTGCTTCAAGCACCGTCTATGGCTGTGTCCCAATTCAGCGTCTGCAGCCTTAAAGGCCGCATTTTAAGGCTGATTATGTCACAGCGACGCGACGAAGGCTGTCCAAATTCAAAGGCTGCTCGAAATGCGGCCCTCAATTGCGTCCTTCATTTCCCTGAATTTTAAGGACGTGGCGGTGTAGACTTCATGGCCCAACATATCCCAGAATGCATAGCGCGGCAGTGGGTGTGGATAATTTTGCAGAAAAAAAACAGTGGAAGAGGGGTGCCCGAAGAGTAAACTTTCCACCTCCATGCCCCCCAACCCCAATCCTCCCCCAAAGAAGAGGATTCGGGCACTGGCTAGTACTCATCATCAGTGGTGATGCAGTCAGATTGTCCCCTCATCTTCTGGAGAGGAAGTTTCTTCATCTTGGACAGACGTCTGTTCTTCAGGGGCAGAGGACTGCTCTGTGCTTGCTCT
The DNA here is from genome assembly GCF_963576455.1 of Neolamprologus multifasciatus. Classification (NCBI taxonomy): domain Eukaryota; kingdom Metazoa; phylum Chordata; class Actinopteri; order Cichliformes; family Cichlidae; genus Neolamprologus; species Neolamprologus multifasciatus. The sequence goes on along the minus strand of NC_140440.1, from coordinate 14,591,591 downwards.
CTGACCAGATCATGTAGGCTGTGTCCCAATTCAGGGTCTGCTGCCTTAACGGTCCACAAGGGCCGCGTACTCAAAGACCGCTAAGGTCGGAAGTGCGAGGCTTGTGAAATGGGCGGTCTAGCCTCTGTTGTGCTGCCCAGGTTGCCTAGCAACCATGATACTGACATTATTAGTTATTACAGCAGTGAATGACTCTGTGTCAAACACTGAGCTTCAGTAAAGATTCAAGCTGCATTTATTTATATTTCCTGTCACCTTAAATCTTCATTTAAAGACAAGTTCCTTTGACACTGTATATATAAATGTGTTATATATAAGAGACATAATTGTTCTTTTAATATGTTGGCATTACTGAATTTGTCTCAGTGCTGACTTTAAATATCCATGAAATCATCACATTCTCTGTAAGATTAAGCTCAGCTATTGAACGGCGTATATTTAGAAGTAGAGGCTTTAAAACCAAGTTAGTACAAACGTCACTAATGTCACATAACTTTGCCGACATTTGGCTGCATTTACTCTTCTTTTTAGAAGGAATCGCTCATTTTTAGAAGGAATTGTTCATTTCGGCACATTTTACCAAAATTACAGTGGCTGACTGTGTTAATTTACAATGAGACATTTTTAGAAATGGCGTCTTATAAGATCAAAATAAATGTGGAAAAAATAAACCTGTCTCCACTTTGTTTGTTTTGTTGTTTTCTTCTCTTCCTCTCTCTCGCTCTCAAAAAAACTGCAAGACACCCTTGTCCCTGATTCTCAGCCACTTCTGCCATTGATCTCAAGATACAGTAGTCTGAACCAGAGTGTGACCCACACCCCACCATAAAATGAGAAGAAGGTGCAAAAGGCGCACCTCCAGGAGTGGAACAGCAAAAATACTCTACTGTGGTTAGTACATCGTGCTGCTAATGAGGAAGCAGAAACACACACTGGAATATACATTTTGATCATTTTAATGGTCATTTAAAATAAAATAAAAAAATAAAGTAAAAATAAATCACTGTTACTGTTACTGACCTGCAATGATGATAATAAAATATTAGGTTTCATCATTCATATGTTAAAAAATGTGAACTTTATTGCTATTTTTCCCCAAAAGTGTTACAATAATACATAATCTGACTGATATTCAAAGGGTATAATGTCTGAATTTGAATTATGTTTTGGTTTTCATGACTAGGACCGGTGCTAATTTAAAAAATCAAGTCAATGAAAGTAGAAAAATATTTTAATATATATGAATTTTATAGTATTTTGCAAACATAAACAGGGGGTGGCCATTTTTGGCTACGAATAAGCTGAGAGGGAGTTTTCTTTTGTTTCGCTGTCACTGCACAAAAAATAATGATGCATATAAAATCATTGATACTTTTAATTATTGCTACACATCTAACCTCCATCATGGTTAGAAAATAAATCAGTTTGTATGTATTATTAAGAAAAAAATGGGGATTTTATGCTTTTATCCCTATTTAAATCATTAAAATTATGTGATCTAACTGGTATTTAAAGGGTTAAAATTCTAAATTTGAATGAAATTTTGATTTTCATGAACAGCACTGATGCTAATCTAGAAAAATGTTTTAATATATATGAATTTTATAGCATTTTGTAAACGTAAACCAAAAATGGCTACGAACAAGCTGAGAGGGAGTTTTTCTGTTTTTGCTCTCCCTGCACAAAAATATCAATGCATTATAATCAATGATGATGTGAATCAATTACATCTCCCAGACTCTACTATTAATAAGACAAGAAATTTCAGTAGCAATGCAATTATATAAAATTGTGAGATTTGAGGTTGTCTTCCAGCTAGTGCTGTGAACAAACAAACTGGTGTTTAAAGGGTTAAATATTTAAAAAGTAATAACTATTTAATATTTATGAAAAGAACTGAAGTTAGTTAAAAGCTTTATGCAGAAAAAATGGCAAAAAAACCCCATAAAAATAATAAAAATTACAGACCTAATCTGAAAGGGTCGTGATTTTGAACAAACCCAGAGGGTTAAATATCCGAGTGATCCTGGCCCCAGTGAATCGTCTCCCTCATCCTCAGATTCTGCATCCTCTGTAAAAGGCATGCTACATGTTAGGGTGGTGTTTGAAATACTCCTTCCACTGCCAGGCTATATCTGAAGTTGAGTATATGCTACAGCTACCATCCAAGCATCCTGATGCTACCCTTGAGCTGACTCTGAAGCCCCACAGACTAACCAAGCCTGATAGGACTCCTTCTTCATCTTGATGACTCCTTTCACCTCCACTGTCAACCATCTATTTTGAGGATTACCACCACAACCGGCAAGGACAACCTTGCAGCTGAAGCTACTTGCAACTTTCTCAACAGGTCGGTGCAGAACATGGTCTATTTCGATTTAGTGTCTCCAGTCTCCCTCGGACTTCTGCTGATGTTCCTGATCCAGGAGTTGAAGATTGGGCCGGGCCGGTGTTTGCTGTAGACAAACTGTGGTTTGCACAGAAGTCCAATAACAAAACATTTGTGAGATCACACAGTAATGTTAGAAGGCCGGGCTCACAGTCACTGTGCTAATTCATTCAAAGGTGTTCTGTAACCAAACAAACATCCATGTCTTCATGAACCTTACTTTGTGAACTGCTGCACAATCATATTGGAACATGAGGGGTCTGTTCCCTGAATCGTCAGCACGATGCTGCGATCCTAAAATTGTCCAAAATGTGATAATGCTGAAGCATTAGGAGTTCCTTTCCCTGGAGCTGAGGGCAGTGCATCCGACGCCTGAAGGCAGTTGCTTGGCAACGGTAAACCATCCATGACGCTCTCTATCCACTCTACCTGGCTAATCTGATGAATTTCAGAGGTGTGTAGCTACTGACTCTGCAGAAGGCTGGAGACCTCGGTGCACCTAAGCATGACCTAGCTCATGAACCCACTCTATGATTTTATGTGGCCTACAACCTTTTGTCTGAGTTGCTGTTGTTGTCTTTACCAGCATAAAACGTATTTATTTGACAACACTCACTGTAAAGATCAATACTGAGAACAATGGGAAAGTCCATTCCAGAAACTGTAGATTTACACAAGGTGGGAACGTCTCTTTGACCCATTTCTAAACAACTGCACATCCCAAGATCCTCCGTTCAAATAAGCATGTGTAAATGCAGGTTATTTAGATATCTCACCACTTTTCCAGGGTCTTGAAGAAGACCCCAAACTTTCACCCTGGGGTGAAAGGAAATTCAAAAGAATGTTAGGATGTCCAAAAACAAACCATGAGCCATTAAGGCTGAAGCCAACCATGAACTGGAAACTGCTGGAAGACCTGAAATTTGCAGTTCCCTAAATGGACAAACCATTCTTTTGATTGAATCATTAGTTATTATTAATCTCTGGCTCAACGCGCAGCAGATGCCCCCCCACCTTGAGCCTGGTTCTGCTGGAGGTTTCTTCCTGTTAAAATGGAGTTTTTTCCTCCCAACTGTTTCTCAAAGGGGCTCGTCTAATTTTTGTGATTGTCTCCCTATCATTGTACCTTATAATAAACAACACTTTGAGATGCTGTTGTTGTTGCTGTTATTATTGCTATATAAATAAAATTGAATTGAATACAACTGTTTTATATAACTGTGTATAATGGGTCGACTGCATTAACTGTCAGCCAGATATAATATAATCTCTATCTATAATCAAACAGCATCTTGGTTCTCTGGGATCATCCTCGGGTATCTCGGGTATCTCAGTGTTGCCATGTCTCAACACTCTAGACAGTAAATTAGGAACGGCCTTTTTCAGCTAAGAAACATCTCTAAACTGCAAACGTTTATATCTGATTTAGAAATGATTATTCATGCTTTTATTTCTTCTCGCTTAGATCATTGTAACAGTCTTTTTTCTTTGTTTGAGCAAAAGGAATCTTGACCGTCTCCAGTTGGTCCAGCAGCCTCAAGGCTTTTAGCAAAGACATGAAAAAGAGAGCACATCACACCAGTGTTACGCTCATTACACTGGCTTCCAGTGCATTTTAAAATTTCAGCACTGACTCTTAAAGCTTTGAATCATGACGCTCCTGCCTATAGTTCTGATCTCTCGTCACGCTGCGTCTCGCAGCCTGAGATCATCTAATCAAAGGCGGTTCCTCGAACACATTTTACAACCAGAGGTGATGTTTTAGAGCGGCGCCCCCAGGTTGAGGAATTCTCTCCCTCCATCTCTACGTTGCCTTAATTGTATTTATTCTTTCAAACATCATCTTAAGACTCATTTATTTAGACTAGCTTTTAATTAGATGTGCACTGCATGTTTGATTGTACTGTTTTATATTACTGTGAAACACTTTGTGTCACTACATTTTTAAGATGTAGTGAGATGAATGCTTACAATTAATGGATCTTTTGTCATCAATCCATCATCCATTCATTCACTTTCAGCTTTAAATGCATCCTGTTTTGTCCCAGTTGACAGCAGCTGGAAAAATCCCATTGTGTCCTGACCCAGGTCTATAACTACAGCTGTGTCAGAAAGCAGAGTTTAAACCTCATCTTAAAAGTAGAGATAACATCAGATAAGTCTTCATATCTGATGGCTTTGGCTCCCGTTTGACTTGTAGAAACTCTGGAAACTACAAAGCATTTTTTTAGAACCTGATGAAATTAAAAATAAATGAATAATTTAATTTTTGCAATCTATTCCTTAAAAATATATTATTAATTTGTGTGTGTGTGTGTGTGTGCGCGCGCGCTATGGCTGATAATTAACATTGTGTTTGTTATTGTGCAACAGCATTAGTTCATTAGAAAATTAAATCAGCTGTAACTATCGTACTATAGGACTTTATTCTATCCTCCCTGCATGAACAGAGGATGGAAGGAGGATAACTTTATACTAGAAAGAGCTTTTTACCTGCATGTCTACGCTCTCCTTTGCGGTAATTTGGTATGCAGAGTATGAAAACATACCTGGTTATCCATTTTAAGGCAACAATCATGTGATTTCTGGCAATTAAAGTCAAGTTTATAGTAATAAAATAGCTGTTGCTGGTGTTGTATATAACATAAATCCTATTTTTGAATATCTCCATATTTGTCTCTTCACTCCTTCACTTCCTCCTCCCCCGCTCCCTGATGGCAGTATCCTACATACAAGCTGTGCTGTTCTCCTCATTTCCATTTTTCTTTTCTTCACTGGAAGTAATAAATGGCTGGTTGCTGGAGAGATATTTTATTCTATAATGATAAGGGCTGCTATTGTGTGTTTTTCCTTTCCTGTAGGGTTCTGATACAATGAGTTATTAGACCCTGGTAAAATACCCGGGTCCATATTATTAGCCCTTATGGAGCCTTAGCACCAACTACTGATGTGCAATGATGTGCTCTAGTGAGAACTGAAGGTTGACTTCCAATTTACACAAATTATAAACTCTTTGCTAAAAGCAAAGATTTGAGCTGTCATTTAAGGAAGCATCGTGTCAAAAGAAGAAAAGAAAGAGCAAAGCAGCAGATGGATATGCAAAGTTAACACAACGTTAACACAAACTGTCAAGCACTGACATGACATGACCGAACGGGCCTAGCAGAGGTAGGAAGTGGAAGATTTCAAAGACTCTGGAATGAAAACTACTGAGAGATGTTTCTCCAGAACAACTGTGAACACACCAGTGAAAGATTAACCAAGTCAGGAACTGCAGCCTCAAAGAAGACAAACACTAGAACCTGCACAGGAGTAGACTGCAAGGTTATAGACGAACACAATCTCCCCTTCTGCAGAAGGCACACCTTCAAACAAGTATATTAACCCTTTAAAACCAGTCGGAGCGGGCACGCTCTGTTTTGCGCAACTACTTTTAAATCCCGGTAGCTCTGCAACCACGTAAGCTAGCGCAATAATTTTTTTTTGCATATGAAACCGGAGGAGTTGTACTTACATCTTATACCATCAGCTTGTCCTCGGTCACGGTTTCCTTCCACATATAGCTTTGCAAAACTGCATAAAAAGCACTTGCAGCAACAAAAGCATAATATTCCAGAAACACACTTTGCCGATCCGATCAGCTGCTCGCAACACTTCGCAACACTCATATTGCACTGTTGGAAATAGTTTATTTTGATGCATATGCTGCTTTTTTGCAAATTTGCATTATAATATTTATTTTCGTTTTTCCTGCAGTGTATAAAAATTGGTGTATTTCAAAAATAAAACTATAAAGACACTCAAAATAAATTTCCTGTGGTGGGAAACTATTTTGTGCAAGCCTCTTAAATTTCTCTAACTAGAAATATATGTTAAAAACAAAAACGATTTTCAATTTTTTTGTAGTTTGTTGCACTTTTTTGCAATGTATGTAATTACTATGCACTTAATGCAGACATATTATTAAAGTTTGGACTATAATGGTTGTATTGATGTATAGCAACTTGAAATGCTCCCAAAAATGGCTCCACAGCATGTAAACATATAATATAAGCTCTGGCGGACTTGGTTCTATGGTAGGTCTTAAAGGGTTAAGGACAACCTGGAGAAAGATTCTGCATACTAAAAATGCATCCTTTGGTTAATCAGAGAAAACTGGAGCTCTTTGGCTATTCTGTCATGATGCAAAGATTTTGAAAGAATATCTCAAGCAGAAATTGCTCCTGGTGAAAAACTACCTCTTGAAGACCAAAGTGAACATTATTAACTGGCTTGCATGAAGATCTAACTTGAATCCCTTTGACAATATGTGGAGTGAACAAAAGACCAAGGTTGCAGATGTCAGAAGACCATCAACAAATTGCCTGGGAATACAACAAATAACTATAACAAAAAAACTAATGAATCCAGATAAAAGGATACACATGAGGGCTAATAATGTTGACCCTGGCAGTGTTCGGTTTTTGTGAATTAATTGTGTTTCTTTGTAAAACTGCAAGTAAAATAATGCAAGCATCCAAGATAAAGACTGGGATGTGTGGATAAGCTTGTTTAACAGCTCTTGGGGATTACTTTAGAGAATATGAATTTTTCATGAGGGCTAATAAATCTGTCCATGTCTGTATGTTTCCAGTGTGTTGCTCTTCCTATCATACATCCTGTGGCTCTCGCTGTAATATGCTGTATTCTGCTTTGTTGGACAGAGAAGCGGCTATTTACTATTCTCTAGAGTCACGCATACAGCCTCTTGTAGGTAACATTATCAGTGCATATGAACTCTTGAAGTTACAGTAATTATCTGCTGACAAACCCAGCAGATAAAAATATTTCTCTTTCCTCTACCAAATCTGCTTCTCCATCAATTACATTTTACTACTTCCTGCACTGCTAACAACAACCAAAGCCACCACGTTTGGACCGTAGAGGCCTACCCACCTTATCTTAGCGCTTAAGATCCTATCAACTTTTTTAAGATCACTGGCTCCTCATTTACAGACACTATTGCTCCATTTAAACTGAGGAAGCTCCGGCCTAAACAGTCAACCTTGATGAACGACATCATTAGAGCTCTGAGAAGGGAACGCAGAAAATCAGACAGGAAGTCGAAGCGGGACAAACTTCAAGCTCCTTTTGAAATGTTGAAAAACGATCTTGTGAAATATCAAGAATCTTTAAACGCTGCAAAATAAATGTTTCCCTCCTATCACAGCATCAACTGTTATCTCTGCCTCCTTCAGAATACCTCACAGTTACAGTGCTCCATTATAAACAAACAGTAAAAAAGACAGACAATACACAACTAAGAATAGCACCATATATACATGCATATATATACATAAAGTCACTTATTAATAAATAGCTGAAAAAGAACATGTGCAAAAAGGGTGTAGCTGTTGCCGTAAACAGTGTGTTAGAGGAGTTGTACAGGGAGCCACAGGCAGGAAAGATTTCGGGCCTTTCTCAATATGCGTACTTGTGCGTACTTGCGTTCTCATGTACTCGTGATACGTCATCAGTCGGAGACCAAGTACTGTTCCAATTCGAAGTACGCATTAAGCCGAGAACGCGAAAAAGTCCCGGATGTGTTCTCGCTCCGCCCGTTTTATCGAGCATGCATCGGTGGTGACTTGTGTGGACTTGGTACAGCTAAATATCCCAGAATGCATTTCGTCCAAAACTCAAACGCGGCAATGGCGGACGAGCGGGGCTAAAAACTTTTAAATGTTACTCTTTCTGGGTCACAAAATATACTTTTAAGTTATTTTCAAGCGAGAATGTAGCTGTGTAAACTTCAAATATCTGCTCGATTTATCAAGATATCATATATTTCCAAACGAGCTCCGACGTTTTCGGAGACGTCTGTGACCCGCCAGCTCCATAGCAGACAGCGAGGTCGAGGATTTTTACAGCCGGCGAGAACAGCGGACTCCCGGCACATCGTTTTCAACCCCCCCGCGGTCTTTTCGCTGCTCAGGTTAAACAAACCCCAGTAGCTGTCTATTGTATTGAGTGTCCACTAAAATAAAAATAAAAGCGTTCTAACATCTCACCTGCTTGTTTTTATTAAGGTATGTACACGTATCTACATGTACACTATTTTTATTAATAGAGATTTCACTACTGAGGTTAAACATGATATATAAGTCACTTAGATCACTTCTAAATGTTAATGTTTGGTTTATTTCAGTGTTTTATTTATTCCTGAGTAAACCGGTTTGGCTGTGTTAAAGTTCAGCTTCATAACATATTACTCACAGTTAAATTAAGAGGGGACGGCAGTAAAAACTCCGGACCTGTGACATCATCAAGTACGCTGGTGTTCCAATTGTACAAATCGCAAGTCCGTGCTCGCGTTCTCGGGGAGTCCGTACTCGCCGAGAACGCGAGTACGTACTCGCGTACTTGAGAATTGAGAAAGGGCCTTCCTGTGTCGTTCAGTGGTGCATTATGGGTAATCTCAGTCTCTCGCTGAGCGTGCTCCTGTGACTGACCAGCATGTCATGGAGTGGGTGGGAGGTGTTATCCAACATTGTTGTCCTTATCTTGGACAACATCCGCCTCTCCGACACCACCTTGAGGGAGTCCAGCTCCGTCCCCACAACATCACTGGCCTCACGGATCAGTTTATCGAGTCTGTTGGCATCTGCGACCCTCAGCCTGCTCCCCCAGCATGCAACAGCACAGAGGATCGCACTGGCGAATTCATTCATCATTCCATCCATCAAATTTCTTCCGCTTATCCGGGACAGACCTCCCTCTCCGCTGCAGATTCCTCTAGCTCACAGGTATCGAACTCCAGGCCTCAAGGGCCGGTGTCCCTGCAGGTTTTAGATGTGTCCTTGATCCATCACAGCTGATTTAAATGGTTAAATGACCTCCTCAACGTGTCTTGAAATTCTCCAGAGGCCTGGTAATGAATCATCATGTGATTCAGGTGTGTTGACCCAGGGTGAGATCTGAAACCTGCAGGACACCGGCCCTCGAGGCCTGGAGTTGGACACCCCTGCTCTAGCTTATCTGGGATAACACCAAGGCGTTCCCAAGCCAGCTGAGAGATATAATCTCTTCAGCGTGTCCTGAGTGGGCTCTCTTTCCACAAACATGATCGCGTTCCTGAGACTGTCTCACCTGGATGATGGACAGTGCGTCCAGACACAGCCTCAGACAGTCTGTGCTTGTCCGGCTTGACCTCAGTGCTGTGTTTTATGGCACTCACCTCCAGAGATGGTCAGTAACGCGTTACTGTAATCCGATTACTTTTTTTCAAGTAACGAGTAAACTAAGGGATTACTATTGCAAAAAAGTAATTAGATGACTGTTACTTTCCCGTAAACATGCTCCGTTACTGCGTTACTAAACCCTGATTTTGTTTGTGTGAGTGTCTCACGACAGTGACGGCGATCGTGCGACGTCCGTGGCAGCAACAGACGTGTGCAGATCAACAGTGGATGATATGGAGTGATGAGAGAGTACGACTGTGCAGCGTTTGTGGAAGTAATCACATTACTTTGAGTTTTATTGTGTAAAAAGTGACAAAAACATTAGTGTCTGCTGTTCGCTCTGCGTGGGAAGAAAACTTCTTAATTAAACTTCAACTCGGAGCGAGCAGCGAGCACGCTGCCACGGGAATGCGACATTCACAGAGAAACTCCGGACCCCCCCACTGACATGACCGCTGTGGGCAAACCTCCACCTGCCCCACTCCTGCTGAACATGTGAGACAGGACTCAGTGCTGCTGAATTTAAAATGATCTGGTTCAGAAGCCCAAACAGTTTGTCCTCGAGCAGCAGTAGGATAATATTAAATAATCAAGGTTAGGCAGGGAGGTATTTTCCTTTTCTGTCTCTTACAGAGGAGGGAGCAGAAACCAGAGGAGGTCAGAGATGATAGTCACGATAATATGTGTTTTTCTTTTAGTATAAAAATGTACCCAATGTACAGGTTCACACAGAGGTCCACAGCGCTCCTCATTTACAGACACTATTGCTCCATTTAAACTGAGGAAGCTCCGGCCTAAACAGTCAACCTTGATGAACGACATCATTAGAGCTCTGAGAAGGGAACGCAGAAAATCAGACAGGAAGTCAATGGCGGACGAGCGGGGCTAAAAACTTTTAAATGTTACTCTTTCTGGGTCACAAAATATACTTTTAAGTTATTTTCAAGCGAGAATGTAGCTGTGTAAACTTCAAATATCTGCTCGATTTATCAAGATATCATATATTTCCAAACGAGCTCCGACGTTTTCGGAGACGTCTGTGACCCGCCAGCTCCATAGCAGACAGCGAGGTCGAGGATTTTTACAGCCGGCGAGAACAGCGGACTCCCGGCACATCGTTTTCAACCCCCCCGCGGTCTTTTCGCTGCTCAGGTTAAACAAACCCCAGTAGCTGTCTATTGTATTGAGTGTCCACTAAAATAAAAATAAAAGCGTTCTAACATCTCACCTGCTTGTTTTTATTAAGGTATGTACACGTATCTACATGTACACTATTTTTATTAATAGAGATTTCACTACTGAGGTTAAACATGATATATAAGTCACTTAGATCACTTCTAAATGTTAATGTTTGGTTTATTTCAGTGTTTTATTTATTCCTGAGTAAACCGGTTTGGCTGTGTTAAAGTTCAGCTTCATAACATATTACTCACAGTTAAATTAAGAGGGGACGGCAGTAAAAACTCCGGACCTGTGACATCATCAAGTACGCTGGTGTTCCAATTGTACAAATCGCAAGTCCGTGCTCGCGTTCTCGGGGAGTCCGTACTCGCCGAGAACGCGAGTACGTACTCGCGTACTTGAGAATTGAGAAAGGGCCTTCCTGTGTCGTTCAGTGGTGCATTATGGGTAATCTCAGTCTCTCGCTGAGCGTGCTCCTGTGACTGACCAGCATGTCATGGAGTGGGTGGGAGGTGTTATCCAACATTGTTGTCCTTATCTTGGACAACATCCGCCTCTCCGACACCACCTTGAGGGAGTCCAGCTCCGTCCCCACAACATCACTGGCCTCACGGATCAGTTTATCGAGTCTGTTGGCATCTGCGACCCTCAGCCTGCTCCCCCAGCATGCAACAGCACAGAGGATCGCACTGGCGAATTCATTCATCATTCCATCCATCAAATTTCTTCCGCTTATCCGGGACAGACCTCCCTCTCCGCTGCAGATTCCTCTAGCTCACAGGTATCGAACTCCAGGCCTCAAGGGCCGGTGTCCCTGCAGGTTTTAGATGTGTCCTTGATCCATCACAGCTGATTTAAATGGTTAAATGACCTCCTCAACGTGTCTTGAAATTCTCCAGAGGCCTGGTAATGAATCATCATGTGATTCAGGTGTGTTGACCCAGGGTGAGATCTGAAACCTGCAGGACACCGGCCCTCGAGGCCTGGAGTTGGACACCCCTGCTCTAGCTTATCTGGGATAACACCAAGGCGTTCCCAAGCCAGCTGAGAGATATAATCTCTTCAGCGTGTCCTGAGTGGGCTCTCTTTCCACAAACATGATCGCGTTCCTGAGACTGTCTCACCTGGATGATGGACAGTGCGTCCAGACACAGCCTCAGACAGTCTGTGCTTGTCCGGCTTGACCTCAGTGCTGTGTTTTATGGCACTCACCTCCAGAGATGGTCAGTAACGCGTTACTGTAATCCGATTACTTTTTTTCAAGTAACGAGTAAACTAAGGGATTACTATTGCAAAAAAGTAATTAGATGACTGTTACTTTCCCGTAAACATGCTCCGTTACTGCGTTACTAAACCCTGATTTTGTTTGTGTGAGTGTCTCACGACAGTGACGGCGATCGTGCGACGTCCGTGGCAGCAACAGACGTGTGCAGATCAACAGTGGATGATATGGAGTGATGAGAGAGTACGACTGTGCAGCGTTTGTGGAAGTAATCACATTACTTTGAGTTTTATTGTGTAAAAAGTGACAAAAACATTAGTGTCTGCTGTTCGCTCTGCGTGGGAAGAAAACTTCTTAATTAAACTTCAACTCGGAGCGAGCAGCGAGCACGCTGCCACGGGAATGCGACATTCACAGAGAAACTCCGGACCCCCCCACTGACATGACCGCTGTGGGCAAACCTCCACCTGCCCCACTCCTGCTGAACATGTGAGACAGGACTCAGTGCTGCTGAATTTAAAATGATCTGGTTCAGAAGCCCAAACAGTTTGTCCTCGAGCAGCAGTAGGATAATATTAAATAATCAAGGTTAGGCAGGGAGGTATTTTCCTTTTCTGTCTCTTACAGAGGAGGGAGCAGAAACCAGAGGAGGTCAGAGATGATAGTCACGATAATATGTGTTTTTCTTTTAGTATAAAAATGTACCCAATGTACAGGTTCACACAGAGGTCCACAGCGCTGTGAACCTGTAATTTCAGCTGCCAACACCAATTAAATCCTTTGAAAAGACAGATATTTCTCCTGAAATTCCTTCAGAAAAATTGAACACGACAGTCTTTCAATAGTCTTTCTATCCTAGTCCTCGTATTATGTTGAAAAAACATCACGTTGATTATGTTTGGGTCATTTTGACCTGTAGTGTGTGAATCCACTCAGATTTATCAAACAACTGCAATAAAACAATAAAAACTTTATTTTCCATTAGAAAAACATTTAGAACACAGACACACAACACAGTTTGAATTTCCAGAACTATTTTTAAGAAAAATTTAGTAAAAGTTTTTCCTTCTTTACAAACACATTTCTTTTGAACTGATTTTCTCAGTTTTTCAATGCTCAACATTTTAATTTTGTCCACATGACGGGCAGAATGTGACTGTGTGCTTTCTGCAGATGTACTTCTTGCATTTCTCACAAAAGGTGCTTGTTTTAATGTCCTCTCGTGAGGGACAGACCTGGCATCTTTTCGTTTCTTTACACCTGGATCCACTGGATCCACTGGATCCACTGCAGATTGGTTGGATGGTGCACACTTGACCTTTTCAATGACAGCTGCTGCTGCTGGGGATCCAGCTGGTCTGACTCGCCTCTGGATCTTAGGAGTGACAAGATTTTTTCCCAGTTCTTCCAGGAAAAGCTGACGTCGGTACAATTTGCTGGTTGATTTCAGTCCACAGGACATCGGCATTGTAAGCAGACACATCCAAAATGTTGTAGAAAATTACCAAGGGCCAGCGAGCTGTCTTGCGCTGGCAGCTGTATGTCTCTGTGACTCAAGATTGTCTCCTGCTTTGGTGGAGTTGTAGTCTAGGATCATTTGTGGGTTTTTCTCTCTTGTGCTCAGAGATGCATCTGTGTGCTCATTACAGGAACATTCGTGTTTTTCCTTGTTCAGTATGAAACAACTGCTGCTTTCTCAGTGAACAATATTGAGGAATGCAGAGATGCATCTTCAAAATTTCACTGGGAAGTTCTGGATTATTTCTTCTGATTGTTCCCAACATAGTCAACTTTCTCTTCTGAAGTTCATCTCCAAGCCAGTAGGGTGTAAAGAAATTGTCACAGGTGATGTTATGCCCTTGCAGCCCTTCACTCATCTGCAACACCACACACATCCCCTGGTTCTTCTCAGATGCTCCTCCAGGTAGCTTTCCAGTGTACACTTGCATATTCCATGCATAGTGAGATTTTGCATCATAGGCTGGCCTTATTTTGATGCCATACTTGGCCGGCTTGGTGGGCATGTACTGTCGGAAAGGACAGCGACCCCTGAATGGGACAAGGCGCTCATCTACAGTAACGTGGGGACCAGGGTTGTACAACAAAGGTAGAGTTTCCACCCATTTATCCCACACATCTCTGATTGCAGCAAGTTTGCCTCTCTCACGTCGACCAGCTCTGGTTTCACGGTTGTCAGTTCTGATCACATGAGATATCTTGAGAAATGTCTCCAAAGACTTTGTTGCTTAAAAGATTGGCCTTCCATCCTCTTCATTCCATAGACTTGCAGTTGCTTCTCTCTTGGACCTGCATACTCCAGCTAATATCAGAATGCCAGTATAAGCATGCAAGTCAGTCTGATCCAGTGGCTTCCATTTCTCCTTAAATACACGCCTCCCCTCATGTCCAGTATAATCCTCTCTATTGGAGGGGATATGAAGCGCTGAAATGTTGACTGAATATCATCAAGTCGTGTGACGGCAAATCTTGTAGGACCATCATTTTGATGACATTAGAAGATGACAGCCTGCTTTGACTTCGGTGTGGTGATAATGACCGTTTTATATTAGCATCTCTAGATGTCCATGTCTCCTCTGTCGATGATGATTGCTGCATTCCTTGGTTTTCATTTGATGTAGAGATGGTGGCAGACTCCTCCTCAGAATCCTCCTCTTCGATGGAAAATTGGCAGTGTGGATCATCAATAACATTGTCCTCAGACTCTGAAAGATCCTCAGCCTCTGAAAGATCCTCAGACTCTGAAAGATCCTCTGTCTCTGAAACACCTTCTTCTTCATCACTATCGCAGTTCAAAAGCAGTGATCAAGCTTCTTCAGTCGTCAACCTTCTGGAGCTCATTTGTGGTGTGTTAGGTGTGTTTGTTTGGTGTGTTGACATGAGAACAGTGACAAGAACAGGGGAGAGAAAGTTTCTCGCATACACACCTGGGTCTGATGTACATTCAGAGGCAATCAAAACAAAGTCCATCAAAAAGAAATGTTTATTTTGGATCTGAACAACTTTTTACTTACATAAAGTTGTGCAGAGACATTTCAGGACACATCATCTATTTAAAAACCAGTTCATGACCCAGATAAAGTCATAAAGGATGACCAGTACTTTGGTCAACACAACAGCTGGAATGGGTCAGATTGACCCTTAACATAATAAGAAGGCTAGACTAAAACTCAGATTTAACCACACGTGAATGATACAAATATCTCTTGTGTCTCTCTTCTGTGTAGAAATTGCAGAGAACCCACACAGGCACAGGCAGAGCATGCACATGCTCCAGCTTACAAAGATATGCATGTTGGGTTAACTTTAGCCCCCCCTTTGTTTTACAAGGCACAGCCTGTCCCCCGCCCCCCCGGGCGCACAAACACATCCTCCAACCACAAACACCCATATTGTGTTTTTAAACTCCATTGCAGTTTATTTCACACCTCCAACATTTAGTAAACAATGAAATAAAAGTAATCTGCAATAAATTACAGGTAGTAATAAAATACACTATTAACTCCTTTACGCTCCGTGCACACCTGCACGGGTACTTTTGAAAACGCAGCTGTTTCTATGCGTTTGGGTCTTTTGTCCACGTAAACGGTGTTTCGAATCACCAAAAATGGCGATTTTTTTAAAACTCCTTTTTTGCGTTTACGTGTGGACGAGGAATACAGAGTTCATCACGCAACGTCAAAGGTATGTGCCTTTATCACGTCACGCTGTGGCCACGTTATTGTTTACATGAGATGAATTGCAGAATGATAGAGACGAAATACTGTTAATCTGACTGTCTGCAGGTTTTACACACAGTTACTGTCCCTCTGTTTATAAAGGCAGAGGCGTCACGCTGTGATTATTTTACATGTAGCTGTTTTTTTCCTGTGTAATAATATTCAACATTGATATCAAATCAAAAAATTCCTCTCTGTGCAAAATGGGTTCAAAAACATAAACTGTGGGATCCTGTTTGTCTGTGATTTAAACAGCCCAGCGCTGCTCCAACGCAGGGAATCCTGCAGGGAGACCTACCTCTGCACCTGTGCAGGTGAAGCCAAAGGGCAGATTTGCTTCACCTAGTTTTCGGCTTGGAAGGAAGTTGGTTTGGAAACATATTTGGCGATGCTTCATCTCCTGCTTTGCATGTGTGCGGGCGCCGGTCAAAAACCTGTCCATTATGCTAGCAGCGTACAAGCATTCTAATTTTTTTTCCATACCCCCCCCCCTGCACCCCTAGGGGGCGGGCCCCACACTTTAGGAACCTCTGGGTTAACTGGTGATTAGTGCAGATGAAAGAGAGGTGAAGAGGTGATAATGCGCTCTACGAAACTTCTCCCAAATCTGTCTGCTGTAGTTTCTCACTAACAAAATATCTACACATTGGAAATTAGAGATGGCCTTAAAAAACCAAACGGCCTAGCTCTGTGGTCCGTTTCCCTTAACTTGCTTGGCAAGATGACACAAGATGAAACAATCTTTGCTCTGTCCTGTGATGATGTACAACTATAACTACCCAATATCCCCACAGAGCTCAATAGCTTTATCCTGTAATGAGGACAAATTCAGTCTGAATATTGTGCTAAACTGTTTGTCTGGGTGCTGATTTTGTTGATTTTATAGACATTGTAATCAAACGTGACAGAAATGGATGAAGTAACACAGCCGAGTCAAAGCACCCCGAAGGATTACATCCCTCATTATCATTCAAAGGAGACGTACTCGTGTTGTGTTATATTTCAAATGTGGATTGATACAGAGAGTTAGATGGAGAGTATAATTACCAAAACAGTGATGGGAAGTGTGTGTGTGTGTGTGTGTGTGTGTGTGTTCACAAGGTGGTGTAACATAACAAGGAAATATAGGCATACTAAGACACTCAGGAAATCTGATAAAAGCAGTGGTCAGGTTACAGTTGCCTATTCCATCTGTCTGAGTCATCCATCTCTGTATCCATTTATCTATTTGGTCCTCTTTCATTCAGTTTAGTCTTCTTCACAAAGATGTTTTTGAAACTATTATTTTAACAATATTTTAAACATATGGATGCCTAATGATGATTCCTAGATCCATGACCTCCAACCTGCACTTGGGTTTTTTGCAGCTCCTAGGTTGACAGTTAACGCCTCCAAGTCCAACACCGTGGTTGTAACAAAGAAAAACATGGTTCACCCACCCTGGGTTGGTAATACGTTTCTGACCCAAGTTGTGCGATGGGCTTCATTTTGTGTTAATTTTGTATTGTAGTGAATTTCTTATATTAGCAATGAAGATATGTTCTTGTTGCTGCAATTATTAGTTAGGATTTCAGAGTCTTAGGACTTCGTTATTCATTGTTTATGTTAAGCGCATCGAGTTATCTTAAGCTCCTAAGTTGCTCCGTCTTTGCTCGTTTATCTGATCCCTCTGTGTCATCGCCCTCTGTGATTTAGTCTCCCTTGTTGGTTCGTGCGGTTAACCTGTCATGTTTCATGTCTGTCGTGTGTTTCTCGTGGTCAAGCTCACGTCATGTCTGCGTCCGTCATGTTTCCTGTTGAATTTGAAAGTCTTGTTTCCATGTTCCATGTTCTTCTAGAATATCATTAAATTTACATCAGACTGTGATTTCACATTTCAAATGTAAATTAACGTAAAATCACTGTAAATGTAATAAAACATAATTTTCTTGTTTTTAAATGTATCTGTCTGTACATGAGCATATGTAGATTGTTAACATACATTCACAAATGTATCATGATTTCACAAATATTTGTCCGTTATTTGAAAGATTGAACTGTTAAATTCAAGTGTAATGCTATGGAAAAATATATGAAATGATTCTTATAAACTTTTGTTACATCAAATAATTATTATTATTGTTATTTAGGGTGATCGTGGCTCAAGAGTTGGCAGTTCGCCTTGTAATCAGAAAAGTCTCAAAAAGAGCGATATGAATGCAATCCATTATAATTTAAAGTGTTTACTGTATATTTCTGAACATTTAAGTATTATTATTCATATTGCTGCATTCATTGACCTTGTTTACAGGTAATTTCATTGGTTAATCACATTAAATTGTTCCTAATTTAATGTTTAAAAGCACTTGAAAAAGGCAAGATCCCATGTAAAATTAGGGCAACAAATTGTATTTTCATTACTGGAGATAACCGTATTTTCATGAGTTATTTTCTGTTATTTTACGGTCGTATTTTGGCGCCCCAGCTGCTGGAGTATTACTGTTTTTTAAGATGTTTTTTCTAACAGTGTGGTTTTATTATATTCTGTACCCTGTAAGTCGTTTGATCGCTGAAGACTCAGTGGATGGAGTAAAGCACTGGCTGCATGTGGTTTGCTCTATAAAAGCGATTTACAGTAATTGCTAATTTTAGAAGTGCTATATTTAAATGGCATGTCAGTGTGTTTCCCCCTGTCACTCACTGACATGTGTTTTGTGCATTAAAGCTTTTTTTGTCTAAAAATTGTTCTAAGCCAACAGTTCATCCAAATAGCCGCTGAGATGTGAGGTCATACATGTACACAGAATAAACATGCATGTATGAAATTCAATGATATTTCCTTCCTGCACAATTCCCAGTAGCGTGCTGGTTTGAGCTGGAGCACGCCTTCAGTATGCCTGTCACGCCTGCTCTAATGAGAGTCTAACTCCAGCGTAAAAACCTGATCTCACAAGTCAAGCGTGTAGGAGTCGTTTTTAAAGCAGCTACAGTGGTCACGTATTAATTGTTAACTTAAGACAAAGTCTGCGTTTCCTGACCCGAGCTCACCTATCAGCCCGTGCCTCGTCTCTCCGCTCTCTTTTCTCATTAGACAGAGTAGAAGCATCGGGAGTTGCTTTGAGAGTAGGCGGCAGTGCTCAGGGAGAAAATGAGAAAACAGTTAAGATCCTACTATCCTGTCCAATACTGTTATTAAGAGGATGGAGCATCATTCATCACATCTCCCATTGACTGCAGTCCTTTCACCTCTCTGTTACTTCATTAAAGCCGCTGTGAGGCAGAGGAAAGAAAACAGAGACGTCTTTGCCAAGTTGCCGAGCAGATATTGACTTGTATTCAAACTGCCAAGCAAAGCAGTTAAATCAGATTTGAGAAGATTCAATTAAATGTTTTGTGTTAATGTATCCCTCTGCCACTGTTCCAAAAATCTGACATAAATTTAATATGCTGAGCTTGTGACTGTGCAGTCATCATGATGGGAAAAGAAAGAAAATTGTTCCATTTCATGGAGGACTGAAGTCCTGCAATACTGCACTGATCCTCTTCTCTGCTTCTGTTTTCTCAGCATGTAGTCTGTGTCTGTATACCTGTGTTTTCATGGTCAGTGTGCACTTTTCTTTCACTGGTGTTAAAAAGTATTTCAAACTCAATAAGCAGTTCAATACATCATTGTAGTAGGAGGAAATGTTCCCTTTCAAATTTATGGAAATTTCATTTTGTCTGCAAAGCTTCAGGAGAAAATTAGATGTGCATATGCTTAAAAGTCGGCTGCCACGATTGGGTGAGTGCCAGGCATACCTCAGCATGATTCACTGTGCCCTATGCAGATTGCAAATGTGCAAGGTCACGCACAGTCACAAAGACAGATTACAGGAAACTACATGAAACACACAGGAACACACAGGAAAACCTGTCAATCCCATTTTCAAATGTGATACTGAAGATTGAGCTAGTTGCAACTGCCCAATGAGGTACATCCAATTCCTGCGGTCAACCAGCTAGATTAGATTTGGCACTACCAAAATGTTCAGCAGAGTTTTATGGGCCCAGCCGAGAGAGTCTGAGGTGCTGGTAAGACCACTGCTGTGGCCCATTCAGGCAAGTTACTCACTGTGTACAGTAGTACAGTTTAACCTTTTGGACTCATATAGACATGTGAGGGAGATGTTTGGAGCTAAATAGTTTAAACATTTTACTTAAAATAGAAACAAGGAACCAGATTATTATTTTGAGTATTTAACCTGCAGTTATTAAACCCACAGATCTGCCACCAGAGTTCTTTGTTCTTGTTTTGTTTGTAGTGAAGTTATGTACAACCTGTCAGTGTGTGTGTGTGTGCGTGTGTGTGTGTGTGTGTGTGTACGTGTATGTGTGTGTGTGTGTACGTGTATGTGTTTGTGTGTGTGCGCGTGTACACACACACATACACACACACACGTACACATACACACACACACACATACACACACACGCACACACACACACACGCACACATACACGTACACAAAAACACACACACTCATACACACACACACGCACACACACCTACACACACACACACACACACACACACGTACACATACACGTACACACACACACACATACACACACACGTACACACACACACACACACACACACACACACACACACCTACACACACACGCACACACACAAACACACATGCAGAGCTCTAATTTCTTTCTATATTCATTCAGCTAACAGCACAATTTCTGTAGTGCTGTTATATAGCCCAAAGATGCGTTGCCCCCTCCCCCCTAAATAAATTAAAATCTTAGTAGCCGTGCATATAATTTAAATGTTTTAATGTTTAATCATTTGCATTTTCTAATCCAAAAACAGATTAACAGAAAGGATTAGCTGTTTGCTTTATCTTTTATTTTCCAGTGGAATAGTGTCTGTGACTGGTTCGGGTTATTCTAACAGCTAATGGTTCAATTAAGGTTTCCGACAAGTGTCACATGAAAAGGTTGGTGTGTGAATTGTGCGTAGTTTGTAGCTGTTTGTCCGACCAGTCTGTTGTGTTTTTATGTTAATCCAGTCTTCTGCTCATTGATTGTTTCTGTTGTTAGTAAAAGATTAGAATTGCTACAGTCACTGATGATAGCAAACACATGGTAGCAAAGCCTGTGAATCAACTCGACTTTCACATGTGCAGGTCTGTTAGTGTCCACTCTGGTCCACCTGATGGAAAGTTCATTATGGGATGGTGAACCTAAAGGCTCGTGTAGCTGCCTGCACGCCCAAGTCTTCTGCAACCACATTTTGTCCATGGAGCATTTGTTGTAACTTTATTGCAGTTTGTTGTTTGATAACAGCATTTTGATTATTTTGTAAGTGATTTAAGTGTTAGCCAAATGTTTAGTGAGATCTGTTAATTACAGATTTAATTTTCTGCTAAAGGGGAGCATTTAACAGGTATTTTCATTAGAAAATTGCATTTCCCAGAATCCTTTGTGGTAGACGAAAGTTACTCTGGGTTTTTTAGCTAGCAAAAGAAAGTTTTCGGGAAGCCATTATCAAGGTTATTATCGTTAACGAAAACTAACGAAATAACGAAAACTAGAAGTGAAAAAACATTTTCGTTAACGGAAATAAAAATAAAAACAAAAAAAGGAAAACTAACTAATGAGTGTTCACAAAACTAACTAAAATTAACTGAATTTATAGCAAAAATGTGTTTAGTTTTCATTGATGTGTGCGTGTCATACAAGAGTCAAGGGTGAAAATGAAGTTTAGTTTCCAGATTTTTTTCTTGCTGTGTCTCATTATGCCAGCAGGTGGCAGCACGTTAGTCGAGTCGTCTGTGTTGCTGCTCCGTCCACGCGCAGAATCATGTCAGGAAAAGTCGGGAGCCAGAGTCCAATTTGGGATTACTCTGAATATGACTGTGTTTTGGATAAAGCAAGTGTCTTGTAGTGGAAACAGACAAATTATGAGGGACATTTCTAAAGGGGAAAAAATCCCACAAACCTTAAAGTGCACTTGAAAAGCTCACACAAGAAGGCTAACCTAGCTTACCTTGAGAAGGTAAGGGAGCACACTCAACCCTCATCCCCAGAAACAGAAGCTAACCCCAGGCAAGGCAGCGTGATGCATCCCGAGACAACAGGACGGGGATATCTACACAACTGTGTGAGTCAATTACCTTCAAAAAGTTTATCAATTCACTTGAACCAAAATTACGAACACACGGTGCTGCAAGAGTTAATAGTCTCATTGGGGCCAAGATATACATTTTATAGTTGCCTGGTATCAATGGTTGTTCATCTGCCTTTATTTATTTATTTAAAGAACCCATAGGTGGGAATGTGAGTTGTCTGTCTCTGCGTGTTAGCCCTGCGACAGACAGGCGACCTGTCCAGGGTGCAGTATGGTAGCTGGAATAGCAACATACCCAAGGATGAGCAGAATGACTGATATGATGAAACTTGGATTTTGTTACACTTAATTATTGCAAACATAACTAAAACTATAACTGAAACTAATCAAAACTAAACTGAAATTAAGGATTTTCAAAAAAATAAAAACTAAACTAAACTAGCAAACAATTGGTAAAAACTAATTAAAACTGATATAAAATTGAAAATCTGAAGTCAAAACTAAATAAAAATAAAAACTAATGAAAATTGCAAAACTATTAAAACCCTGGCCATTATATGTTGCTCTGATGTGGAGAAGTTTATTTGTTGTACATTCCCCTTTTTGAAGCCAATAAAGACTATCGTTTATAGTTTTGCTCTTCCCCTGTGGTGTCATTATGTTTATTTGTGTCAGCTGTTTCCTCATGTGTTTCTACTTCCCCTGATCACCTCCCATGTGTATTTTGTCTGTGTGTGTCATTCTTGTGTCTTTGTCAGTCTGCGTTCCTTCGTCAGATTCAGTTTTTCTCTGGTCCAGCTCAGGTTTTGCTCATGTTTTCATGTCTATGTCTAGTGTTTCCCAGTTTAGGTTTTAGTTTAGTTTCACCTTGCCTTAATTTTGTACGTCTGTTGCCATAATAAACGGCTCATTTTTTTTGTTAATTCAAGTTTTTCATTTTTATTTTTGCCTCACAGATTTGCTTAATTTTTACTTGCATTTTACTCTCAGGAAGCTTTAAGGAAACGTTGTGGTGTGGGTTAAAATATGGTCTTTAATAACAACAACCCTGCAGTGTGGAAAATAATGATTTGGGAGTCACCACTGAGTGGCCATTACCCAGGTCACCGTGCATCACTGCCAAAGGACACCTTGTTTGTAACTAAGGCAGAGTGAGGGCTTTGACACAGTCATGGGAACGAGACCGGCAGGTTACTGCCTTATATAGTTTTTTTGTACTTATGTTACATGGCACAAAAATATATTGGCCTGACAATGATTATGGCAACTCAACCAAAAGGTTGAACTGATGAGAAGACAAGAATAGACTGAGTCTTTTTACGGATGGTGTTAAGAGCAGAGCTGAACAATAACGATAAGTCACAATGACCATCACGGTCTTACATTTATGGTTCAGCTTTAAGTTTTGGTTGACTGTGTGAACATTTCATGTTCATCTACCATTGAAAACAACACATCTGTCACATCTGTAGTCTTTCATACGCTGTCAGAATAAACCTCTTCTGTGGAGACTCGAGCTGTTCAAAGCTAAAAAGTTTTGAGTTCTGGGCCAAAAAAATATCCAGTTTTTGACCATTTATCATAAAAACATTTCAACTGCATTTGAACAGCTGACGTTTTTCCTGCGTTCATACTGGTACCACAACACAGACACATGCACACAACAATATGTGAAGTCAACACACAGGATGACGGACTTGTTGCTAAGAAAATGCCTTGAGTGCTGTAACAAGTGCAGAAGTAGATAAGAAATTGAGGGAGAGAAAAAATAGTATGGTAATTCCAGTAAATAAAGGCAAGGAAAGAGAGAGTAAAAACAGAAATGAAGACGAGGGATGAGAGAAATAAAAAGGTAGGACGGACTCCCTCTCCTGGCTGTTTCTCCTCAATCTTGTTAAATGAGAAAGGATAAATTGATTTTCCATTTCCCAGCACTGTGCATACATTTCCTTTTTAGAAAGAGGTCAGAGTAAGGGGAAGCCATTCCTGCTTCTAAAATATCACTGAGCTGCTGCTGCTGCTGTTGGTGGACACACACAGGGCTTCAGTCCGTCTGCACCACTAAGAATGGCCTGTGTTGTCCAAGAAGCTGGATTTCTACATGAAACATATACGTCAGAGGTTTTTTGTTTGTGTTTTTTTCTTACATGCACAAACATGCCATACGGCCAAACAAGCTCCTGTCCGTATAGTATGGGCTATCCAGCCCACACAGTCAAGTCTGGCTCATGAATTTTAGGCAATTTCATATCCAATAAACTGCTACTTTGTTGCTGAAGGAGCCCAAATTAAACCTGATTGTATCTGCAATCAGAACAAGAGGTGCTTCTAGGTCACTCTGAGCCAAACATATGATTGTTTTCTCTATTTTAGTGTCTTTACCTTAAAATATTAAAGCCTTGAGCCAACTGCTGTTGTGATGTGGCACTGTCTACTTATATAATGAATTCAATATTGAGTTAAATTAAAAATTGAATAGGATATGTCTCAAAGTAGTATCCACATGGCCAAGGGTAGGTCAATCACTGTGCATATTAAATATGAACAAGTAACTAAATGACGATGAACTACTAGTTTTGCTTTTAATACTTTATGTTGATTTGTCTTTAAACTAATAAATTAAATGATGTTGTGGGTCTTTTGTTTGGATGCCATAAACCAAGTAATCTGTGACTAAAGATTCACTTTGTCTTTTGTTGTCACACCTAAATGCAAGCTGCAGCCAATATTCATTTGACTTGGTTTTATCAATTACTTACTGACCTCCACAGTGAGACTGTGGCCACATTCCTTGCTTTTCATTTATGCTGTGCCTTAATATCAATATTGTGTAGCTGCCAGTAAATTAATTTAGTTATTTTTGCCTTGAAAGCAAATGTAAAGTCAGCCTTGCATTGGTATCATCAGTAAAGATCAGCAAATGCAACTGGATCAAGATTCATCTGTAAGCAGAGAACAAATAGCTCAAATAGCCTTCAAGTGACTCCTGAATAAACACAGAGTCAGAGCAGGAAATCTTCTTTATATATATATATATCTCTAAAAGCTCAGTGATGGAAAAGTTGAGTGCTGCCAAATGCGTGAGCTGAGGAAGTGGAACGGGGAGGGGGGATCTGTGATTGAGCTATTATACTCCCAGAATGCAGTTCAGGTTTGATGAATAGGAGTGAAGCAGTGGGGAGTAAAGGTGCAGCTTTGTAAGGATGGGTCAGGGACTGTGGTAGGAGTGGACTGGAAGGTGGTGGAAAGATATATAAGCTGCCATGTGTGTACATGTTTAGACATCTTTGTGAGGACAGAAAACTGGCATGCCACTATACTTGTGGGGACGAGCATTTTGTCCCCTAAGTGACTATTTGTCCCCAAGAGTTTAAAGGTATAATGTGGTTCTCGTGTCAGGTTACAATTAGGTTATGTTTATGTTTAGGCAAAGGGTTAGGCATTTGTTTTTTAAGGTTAAAAAAGCATTATGTGTTACGGCGGCGGTTGGCCAGAGCATGAGTATGGACCCAAAAGCAGATTCTGAACTAGATTGAATAACAAAGATTTAATAACAACACACAAGAATTGCACTTGAAGCTGTGCACATGAAGCATAAGCTGCAGGGGGTTCAGGTGCTTAAGGCTGTGAGCAGGGGGAGTGAACTACTGTGGGGTTTGAAGAAGGGATCGTTGTTCGAGGGATGGTAGTCAGAGTCAACAGAGGGAGAGAAATGTCAGACTTGTACTGGTGAAAAGTCGGGGACACAGCACAGGAGAATCTTACAGAGGCTTATTGTTTGCAGGTGGAGAGACTAGAGCCCAGTGGTTTCACCTGAGACACAACGTGGGATGCATCCTTAGTGATGAGGCCATTATAGTCTGATGATAGCTTGCGAGAATCCATCTTAAGTGGAATATCCTTTGCAGCCAGCCGTACCTTTTGATCTGGAGCATATGTTGGCGTGCCCATGTGATGCTGGTTGGCATACAGGCACTGGTGAGCCACTGACCTGAGAGGAGCTTGCCTTGTTCGTGTCCAGGCTCAACAGCAGCACTGTAGATGGTGCTGGATGGAGGTACCCCAAGTTCTGCTTCATGTTCAAGAAATAGAGGAAGCTGGTATCCTAAAGATGCTTCAAAAGGAGACAACCCTGTGGCAAAGGAGGTAAGTGTGCTGTGTGTGTATTCAGCCCAAGGGAGAAATAAAGCCACAGGGCCACAGGGCGGATCATGGGTAGGCATGCAACGGAGGGTAGCTTCTAGCTCCTGATTAAGTCCTTCTGTCTGACCATTGGTTTGAGGGTGGTACCTGGAACTTTGACAGGGTTTGACTCCAAGTGCAGCACAGAAAGCCTCCCAGGCCTGTGATGAAAACTGACGACCTCTATCGGACAGTATTTCTACCAGAATGCCATGTAATCGGAAAACCTGGTCGACTACTTTGGGCTGTTTCAATGGCAGTGGGTAATTTATTCAGGCCAATGAAATGGGCAGCAGAATCTGTCTATGGTGGTGAAAATAGCTGACTTCCCAGATGAAACTGGTAACCCAGTAACAGTCCGATCTGTGACCATGGGCGATGTGGTTAGTGGTTGTAACAGCTCAGCCGGGTGTTGAGAATGAGACTTAATCTGAGCGCAAACGGTGCAAGCGGCCACATACTCTCTGACATCCCTATCCAAGGTCTCCCACCAGAAACATGTATAATCAGATAATCAATAAGTCATATGAATCCAGTCTAGAAATTTGTAACAGACAGCTGCTGGGACGTGACGCTGGCCTGTAACTGTGTCGGGTTAGCCCCCAGTGCCTGGCGGATGGCCTCCTCCACCTCCCAGGTGATGTTTCCAATTTTGCAGCTAGCAGGGAGAATGGTTGGAACTTCCAATGGTTTGGTGTCGGAGGCGAACTGACTGGACAGCGCATCGGGCTTGACATTGAGGGAGCCTGGACAGTAAGAGATAGAAACGTTAAACCTGGTGAAGAATAGAGACCAACGTGCTGGCGAGCATTCAGTCTCTTGGCTGTTCGTAGGTAGGTGAGATTCTTGTGATCCGTCCAAATACAAAAAGGCTGCTCAGCTCCCTCTAGCAGGTGTCACCATTCCTCCAGCGCGAGCTTAACAGCAAGGAGCTCCTGTCCCCTACTTCATCGTTCTTTTCTGCGGGAGACAGGCGACGAGAGAAAAAGGGACAAGACTGCCCCTACCCCAATGTCTGATGCATCCACTTCAACAAAAGTGCTGCCACTCACCCACACCCTGACATTATGTCAATTACATGTCCTCACTAAGACTTGGAAATGAGTGTATATGTGTGTGTCATGCCGTATTCCCAGCAGAGCCTATCCGGGCTCAAGGCCTTGAGTTATCGATCTGCTCCTCGAAGCCATCATTCGCTTGTTTTTGCATACACTCATTCTGTGGACTAAAAGCTGTGGCATGAAAGTTTACAGCAAAAATTTTTGTTTTAATTTTCAAATGAAAGTCTCTTTGACTATTTGTGATGCATAATTACATAAATAAACTCCGTAGATGAAACGCACTGAGGTGGGATTCTAAAAATAAAAACTCTGTTGGTGAAGAAAGGAAAGTAACGCACCGCTTAATCCTAAACTAAGCTGTTTAGCATTAATGACAGCTTCTGTATAAATCTTTCCTCAGTGGACAGAGTAAACAAGAGCGTGTTTGTTTGCTTTGTTTTTTCCGCACAAAGCAAACAAACAAAAGCAACTTCAAGTCACACACCGGCTGTCTAAACCAACCACAAAATAACCTGTTTTTAACCGACAGTGAAAATGTTCCTGATTCATTCTGTCGGAGCCGTTGAGAATAATAAAATGATTGTGAACGGCTTCGTTTTATGTATAAAGGAGGAAAAACCTGCTTTGGTTTACGGGCTCAGAAAAAACAATGGTTTGTGAGTCATTTTATGGTAAAACTAACGCTATGAATCAGCCCGACTTCCACACTTCTATACGAGTTTTAGAAATATCCAAGTGTACAAATCCACTTGGGTATTGGGCCTTAATTTATTATGCATGACGACAGCGAGCCCAAACAACCAACCTGAGTCACAAAGAGACAACTTAAGCCTCAAGAAGAACAAATATTTGGGCCACAGAGTGTGTGCCCACTCACAGCTCATCTCTAAATGATCAGGTCAGTGGGATTACGTGAACATACACCAGTCGCTGAGACTGACTGAAATCACAGAAGAATCCTTTCTTCACATTTTTTTATTCGAACTTTAGTTCAGTTTTTATTGTCTTTATTGTTTATTTTTATTGTTTTTATTGACAGTGTCTCTACTTCTGTAGTAATGCTCACCTGCCTGTGCTTATGCTTTGAAACATATAAGTGCCTCTGTGGACCTGACAGAATCAGTCAAAAACACATGAAGGCATTCTTCAAACACAAACTTTGTCCAGATACCACTCCCCCTGGTCCTGCACCTGCACTGACCTTTCATCTCACTCTGTTTACCTCAATTTCACTTATTCATGCATTTGTATCACCTTATTTTTTGTCAACACGCTGTCTAAATGTGAATCACAGATTGCACAGGAGTATGAATGCAACATCAGTGAAGTCTGCAAGAGCAGTAAGAGGATCAGGACAAGCAGGTGACCGAAAAGGAGAGCTGGTGAGTGCTGATGAGCCAAATCAGGTCTCTCTCTCTGATAGGAATGGCCAACTGCCTCATTCCTTTATCAGCCAGGCTTTAAAAGAAAGAGGCTTTCTCTGTATGCTTGCATGCAGTGAAGCATTCCTCCTCCTCTGGGTGTGATTGCAGTGCCTGGAGTAGAGAGAGAGTAGAAGATGGACTAGATAAAGAGATGTAATAGTGGCGGGGGAGAGCAAATGAACACTTTTATGGCCCTCTGTGAGTTTGCCAGCCAATGTGTGTGTGTGTGTGTGGTCATCTGAAGATCCACCACAGTACAATTATACAGAGCAGAGATCTGTGAATCATTTTAGCCTCTAGAAAAAGAACAGAAAGCTCTGGTTTGCACCTCAATGGATTTTAAATCACACATTCAAGATCTGTTTTAATTCAGTGACTGAATTAACTATGTAGGAATTAACTTCCTCCCATAAGCTGCTTTGCTTACTGCTGATGTGACCTATGCCTTCCTCCTGCAGGAGTCCTTGCATTTCCTCAGCATCACCCTTCATCATGCTGAAGTCATCCTCTTCTTTTTATTAAACAGATCTTTTGGGTCACTAATGATCTACAGCTTGTTGTTCACAACACAAAGGATTTGATTTAAATGTATCCAGTCAAACTGTTACTGTGTGACACATGACATCATCTTGTAGACTCAACGTGTTGCAGTTCCTTTAATACCTGTGTGGTGATGGAAGTGCTGTGAGTGCAGCAGTGCTGTGTTGTGTGCGTTAGTAGTATTTGAATAGAGCAAGTGTAGTGCTGTTGAAATGATTAGTTGGTCCATTATCAACATTCTCTGTTTTAGCAGGAGGGAAGTTATTACTGTGCATAAAGGAGGAGCCTCTTTGTTTTCCACTGCATTGAAAGGCTTTAATTCATTTGAATTACAGTTGGCTAAAGCTGAACAGCTAAAGCCATTTTATTGTGTTTTAGTTAAAAACAGTCAAATTGAGTTCACCTGTTTTTTGACTTCCACAGATAACGTGATCATAATCAGAGATTTTAATTTGCACAGCTGATGACGCTCCCTCTCTCAGCTTTAGTTAACATGTTTCCGATGCCACAGGTGCTCCTGCACTCATCTTTCTTTCAAGCAGTAATTGTGAACCATGTCTACTGTGAGGATTTTTAATCAATGACACAAATGAATCGTCTTCACAGTTTGTGTAGACGATGACTCTATCCGCCCACAAGGAGTTTTCAGCAGTTTTTAATGCGGAGCTATTAAAAGTCTTTCAGTGTAGTCTTTAAATACACCTTTAAATTCTAATACTTTAAATTCACCGTACCCTCAAACACACAATAATAACATGGACTGAACCACCATTCACAATCACTAGCACTTTATATACCTCTGTAGAAATTATCCACGTCTTATCTTAACTGCACTACTGTATAGTTCTGTGTAAATAATCATACGATAATTTTTAATCCTACAACTGTTTATAACTTGCATAGTTCACATTTCTGTATAACTGTATATCTCAGATTTCTGTATAGTTTTTTTTTATTTCATATTTATATCCTGTTCATAGCTTGTACTCACTACAGCCTGTACATACTTATAGTTATAGAATATTCATAACATACTTCACACCGTGTACATTATAACATACCATAATAGACCCATTTCTGTAATATACACATATCTATATTATTGCTAATATATATTGTAATATATCTATATCACTAAAGCACTTCTGGATGGATGCAAACTGCATTTCGTTGCCCTGTACCTGTGCATGTGCAATGACAATAAAGTTGAATTCTATTCTATTCTATTCTAAATGAGCAATTTGACTGTACACAGCACAACTACAGACAACATTTAGAGGCTCTTTCTCCATGATGAACAGAATCAGTTTGCTGCCAGACTCAAACTAGAGGCTCTGTGACTCACAGGGTGGAGCAGCTTAACTACCAACATTATGCTCAGTAGTTTGATCCCCATCCACTGCTGTGTGAGAATGTTAGGCTCAAAGTGGTTAGACATAGAAAACAGTGCCTGTATGACTGCGTGTAAATGAGGCTTGTAGTAAGAAAGTACTTTGACGGGGTGGCTCAGGCGGTAGAGCAGATCAGCTACTGATTGGTGGTTCGATTCCCAGCTTCCCCAGTCTGCATGCCAAATATCCTTGGGCAAGATATTAACCCCAAATTGCTCTGCGATGCTCCGATGATCATCGGAGTGTGAATGTGTGTGAATGTTTATTAGTTGCACTTGTGTTTAGAAGTGCTTGTATGAGGGGGTGTGAATGGGTGAATGAGGCATGTTGTGTAGAGCGCTTTGAGTACTCCGGGAGAGTAGAAAAGCGCTTTATAAGAATCAGTCCATTTTCCATTGATTGCATGGTGGGCTAGAAAAGCTCCTGAAAGATCTCTGACAAACCTCTGTGTATTAATAAAGTCTTTCAACCCACAGCAGCAAAAAGGGGAAGGCTGGATGGACAAATACTGACTGTTCTGTTCTTCTGCTCCACCAACGTCCTCCTCTTCATTTAAAAGTTATTTTTCCATCACAGGCTGTTTCTCCATCATGTAAAAGGTGTTATGCCAAAAAATATGTACTATCACTACAGTTAGTGGGTATAATATTGGCTATGGAGCCTAAGAGATTAATTGCAAACAAACACTCGCACTGCTGGATCATTAAAAAGGCTGAGAGTAATAGACATAGATGGTGAATCATATAAATGCCAGCTCTTACTGTAAAAACAAGACTTATTATAAAGTTATGTAAACATTATTACCGTAGGATCTGTTTCAGGGAGAAACACTATAATTCTATTAACTGCTTTGAGTTGCAGCTAATGCTACGGAAACCTTAAATGGTGTCTGTGTGTAAAGATCCTCGTTTCCAGCAGAAGTAAGAGGATCCTGGATAGTGTGGATGTAGATTACAGTAAGTTTACATGTAGAGCTGATGATCATTGAATGAAAAGCACCTCTGAGATATGTGATGTGAGAATGTGTACGTGAATCTGGTGACCTTCAGTCCCACTGTCTGCTGCCCAGACCTCCCATCAAAAACAGTTCTCCCAGCAGCCATTTGCAAGAGACAAACAACAACAACAACAATCTGAAACAAGAAGGGCGAAAGACAAAAATCAGTTTTCCATCAAGATCAGTCAAAACGGTTGTCAAGCTCAGTGTTAGGTTTGTATTGTTGATTGTCATTTATGCTTAGAAATATTTACTTATATATGCTTAGAGTTTTATAATCGATTGCATAATGATAGAGGTTTGATCCTTAGTAGAGATGGACCGATTCGATATTACGTATCGGTATCGGTCCGATACCGACCTAAATTACTGGATCGGATATCAGCGAGAAATAAAAAATGTAATCCGGTCCATTAAATATCAAGAAAGCGCCTCACAAAACTTGCAACACACTGCTCTATCACGTGAGCACGAGCGGCTGTGGCGTGCCAGACCTGTCGGTGGTCTGGTTGAGCATTTGGAGCGTCGCTACCAAACCAGCATTTCATCTCCGAGGAAGTTTTCCCAGAGAGAAGTAAAGCAAGTGTGTAAGTTCATCTCTGAATGTTTGTGAAGCATTCCAGCGTTAAGCTTAACAACCAATATATAGAGCAACTGCCTCTCTCTCTCTCTCTCTCTCTCTCTCTCTCTCTCTCTCTCTCTCCTGCTGCTACTTCAATCATAAACTGATCAATGATCAGCTGATCGTCTCTCTTCTTTGTTTTTGTCTCACTTTGCACCAGAAAGAGGAAACCAGCGGCTGAACAACAGCAGCACGTTTAAGCTTGATAAGCTGTTGTTAGAATTTATTTAATATTATTTCTACACCAGGATCTTTTTCTACAGCTGACGTAACTGTGCAGGGGCGGATCTAGCAAAGTTTAGCCAGGGGGGCCGATAGGGCATGAACAGGGAAAAGGGGGCACAAAGACATACTTTTCTTTCTTATTCTCATTTAAAATGTCGAGCTTTTAATAAATAATTATCTGAATCTTACACCCAAAGTTTTAATCTGATGTAAAATGTATAGAAGTCCATTACTGTATATAGTAACTGTTAAGTCTAATATACCCTAGTAAGTCTGTTAAGGTTCTCAGTCATCCAGGTCATCCACAGAACTGAAGAAGCTTCTCGGATGAGAGGTGAAACGTCTTCAAGCAACTTAAAGAAGTCCAGACGCTTTTCTTTGCAAGCTCCTTTGACTACCCTAGTAAGCTATAGTACTTTTTCTTTTGGGAACCATCTGTGCAGTCTGCAGTTCTGTTGAAGAAAGATGTTGAATCTATTTAATTATTCTTGAAAAATAATTTATTTCTGTGCATTTTTTTTTCACACTGCATCAAATTGAAGTTGATTATGTCGATTAACCATCATGAGGTGGAGGGTGGGGTGGGGGGGGGGGGGTTCCCTATTCTTTCTTTTTTTTGCTGGGAGTTTGCAACCCTGTTAGTTAGGTTGCTTAATATTTCTGCTCAGTACTCTTTGAAACACCAGAATAGGGAGGATGGAGCAGGTTTAAGTTTATTAGATTGATCAGTGTTGCTGAACTATGAAATATTTTTTTTACATACAGGTATAACAGAATAGCTTTAGTGTTGTTGTTTTTTAACCTCTTAAGCCCCAAGCCTAACTGATCTCCTGCCTTTTGCCCCCATATCAGGGAGCGTTGGGGCTTAAGAGGTTAAACTTGAGTATGAACTTATACAAAATGCAGCAAGATATTAAAAAAACAGTTTTGTTGATTAAAAAACACTATATCGGATTCATATCGGTATCAGCAGATATCCAAATTTATGATATGGGTATTGGACATAAAGAAGTGGTATCGTGCCATCTCTAATCCTTAGTAGTCTGCGAAGAGTCTGTGTGCATACACACTCACATCCTGGGGTCATGAGAGAGCTCGTACCTTCTTTTATTGTTTTATGGTACGGTAAACACAACTATGTCTGTTATAGTATAAGTGCCTTTTGTTTAGATGAACTGCTGGACTTCCAGCAGGTTTAGGGACGTTGTTCAGGGGGTCACAAGAAGAGGTACTCTTTGTTCACATCTAGACCTATGTAAGGCGTCCAGTTCTCTCCCTCGTGCATAAATAACACAAAGAACTTTGGTGACTTGCGTCTTGCTTTTGCTGTTGTAGTACAATTGCCTCGTTCCAGCAGTGGGCTTGTGCCAGACAGACCCACCACTCAGTGTCCTCTGCGGGGTCATCAGTTCATACTGTTAAATATCATGGGTCATTAACAAGCACAAATCCAGAGGTGACCATACAGTTCTCTTTGTCAGCTTCCTGTTCTCTCCATTTATCTGCTAAGTGGTGTAGTTACCTGATTAAGACAGACCTCACACCAGAGAGAAATGGGTAGAGAAATAAAGAATGCCTCTCAAAAAAGAATATGCTCTAAGGTTGGTGGAGACGTATTTGAAAATGCTCTTTATTCATGAGAGCAAGCCTTTGCGGATGGCCCTGGGATATTCATTTTAGGAATTAATTTGCCACATAAAGAGATCACCAAATCTAAACATCCCATGATTTGGGAGGTCTTACCCACACTGCAAGCAGCCCAGGATTTCATTTCCACATTCTTAGTGAAGGATATTAGTCCAGAAAATGTTACTGATCATAAACCCTGAACACAGTGATGAGATAGATACTGCTTTTTATACTGTATTTCAGGGAGAATTTATACTGAAGACCAAACACAGCACATAGTAATTAATTAAACATCAAATTCAAAGCTATGTGTTGATATGCTGGTTTAAAGTCAATAAAGACTTCCTGTCATGAATTAAGAGCCTGCTTACATTCAGGCTACATCGTTACTGAGAGGACAAACCTTAAGTAATAAAAGTTCACCTAATTTACAACCTTGAGAAGTTTCCAGCAGTAATTTTTACATGAATGTGTGTGTGTGTTAGTCAGAGGAGAGCACGCTGAAGAATCCTTTTCAGTGCTTTTGAATAGTGGAAATATCTCCTAATATCACAGTGACATGTTTGCTGACCTTTATATTTGGCATCATTCAGTTCGACTCTTCATTCAGTCCAAAGCCCAATCAAGTAATAATCTGCCTTTAAGCACATGCTAATGCTAATGCACAGTGCTTATTACAACAACACCTCATATTATTGTGCAGTTGATCAGAGATAGGTTGAAAGGATGTGATATGTAGTCAAGAACAAGTGTTTGCATTAAATATTCACTGATGCATGTTTCAATGCTAAACTTTGTCTTGTTTATGAAACAGTGTGATGAACTGCTTTAATCTTTTGGAGTTAGATCTGAGGAATTTGGCGATCAGCCCCCTAACATGCTCTGTCGTATAATCAAGAACATTTTTGCAGCAAGTTTTATCCTCCAGCAGGATAAGCATTATTTAGGTAGATGCTTCTTGTCAAAGTAACATCAAGATGAATACCAAGCCCAAGGTTTTCAAGAAGATTGTACAGAGCGTCAACAATCTTCCAGAAGCGTGCCTTCCTCACATTGTCAATTCTACATCTGTTCCTATTGGAGGTGGACAAGCAGATGATGAAATGTCTGCTGCACCTGTCCAGGTTTTAATTTGTAATACAAGTTGTTTTTCTTGGATATTGGATCACACAAGCCAGTGAAAATACATGCCAGCCTGCACTTCTCAGATGTATCAACAATGACTACAACCCTGTCTCTGATTATTTTATTGTCTTTCCAGGGACAAATCACAGTGTAACAGCAACACTTCAGAGATATTCTGACATTTATGAAATCATCACAATGTGACTCCTGTAACATTTACTCAGAGCCCAGTCTATTCATATTCTCTGTGTGTCAAGTTCTGCTATTTTGTTAAGCCTGTTAGTGTTTAACATGCCCTTTAGCGTTGTGGTCAGAAGGAGGCAGAGCGCTCACACTGCTTCTTTAGAACACACAGTATCTGTAATCAGTGAGAGAAAACACAAAGCTCCCATTTCCAAGAACATTTCTCATCTGTAGATTTACCACACGTGAAATTGAGCAACCCAATTAAAGCATTTGGGTTAATAAATGTTTTGTCTTTTTCATCAATTTGGCTACCTCAAACATTTTACAAAAAAAAAACACTGAACCTAATACGTTCATTTCCTGATCTGCTTACTGATCATAACTAGAACACATGTTTTCCAATCACTGACAGCTATCAGTTGTTTCCATTCTTACCCCTACATTTAACCCAAGTGTTTAACTTATGATCTTCAATGCACACCTCCGGCAGAGCTTCAACAGCATTCCGAGGGAGACTGGGGACATTGAGTCCGAATGGACCATGTTCAGCGTCTCCATTGCTGAAGCTGCTGCACGGAGCAGGTAGGTAGGTAGAGGCTGCTCTCTTTCTAGTCCCTGTCAGGACTCTTGCTGCAGCATTTTGGATTAGCTGAAGGCTTTTCAGGGAGTTTTTAGGACTTCCTGATAATAATGAATTACAGTCGTCCAGCCTGGAAGTAATAAATGCAGGAACTAGTTTTTCAGCGTCACTCTGAGACAGGATATTTCTAACTTTAGAGATGTTAGGATACGAAGTATTAGGGTTCATGAATGTTAATTAACATTTAACAATTAAATTCCTGCAAATTACAAAAACATTGAAAATGAGTGTGTGATGTAGTAACTGTCTTAGAAAAATAAACAGCGTGGTGACTATTGTAGTAGTGATGGGATTAGTCCCATGAAATGTACAAATGTAAAGTATAATATTTTTATTAATTACATTTCTATGTACTACATTATTTTAAAAGCAAGAGGATTAGGTTTCTTTGATGGGAGGATGAACCACGTCCTCCCATCAGGCATGAACAATCACTGATTTTGACAGTTTAAGCATTTCTAAATCTTACCCAAACTTCAATCCTTGCCAGTTTTTAGTAATGGCTTGAGGTGAGTGTGTATTTATTTAGTTAAAAGTTTAGTATATAAAGTTTAAAACTCAGCATATGTTGGACAGCTTACTTAGCATTAGCAATCAGCAGCATAAAACTGCTCTAAGAAATATGAGTTTGAAGGCATTTTAAAGGTTTTAGGGTCACAACTAGGTCAGGGGATGTGTAGATCAGGGGTGTCCAACTCCAGGCCGTGAGGGCCAGTGTCCTGCAGGTTTTAGATGTGTCCTTGATCCAACACAGCTGGTTTAAATGGTTAACTGACCTCCTCAACATGTCTTGTAGTTCTCCAGAGGCCTGAAAACTAAATCTAAAACCTGCAGGACACCGGCCCTGGAGGCCTGGAGTTGGACACCCCTGAACTAGGTTATGGTTAGGCTTAAGATAAATTGTTGGGGTTAGACATTTATCTGATAGTTTGGGGTAAGGTAAGGTGCTAAGGAAAGCATTATTTCAATTCACTGTCCTCACTGACATGTGAAAATGTGTGTGGTGTGTATGTGTGTGTGGTTGTGTGTGTGTTTGTGTGTGTGTTTGTGTGGTCAAAGCCTGTAAAGCTTGTGTGTGTATTCCTTATACCTGGAGCTTAAGCAAGGCACTGCTGACTAACCTGGCAGACCAGTGACAGAGATAAACACAACATTTACTGATGAAACCTCAGTGTCAGCCTGCTTACACACACACACACACACACACACACACACACACACACACACACACACACACACACACACACACACACACACTGCTCAAAGCCAGACTAGGATAAGCTGGTAATCTTGTGAGAGCAGCAGGATATCAAAATATCACTAACATGGTGAATCATGCATGTACACAGCAATGACCACAGCTCTGAGGGATCTCTGACTGTGGCCGTGTGTGTATGTGTGCAGTCTCTGGACAGATAGCATGGTCTATTACAGATGCAGCTCAATAATAAGCCTATGAGTTTATACTAAGACACTGCCGCTGTTTCCTGTCGTAAGTCTCCACAGCTTGAATGACACAGAATCTGATTGGACCTAAGGGGCTCAGTCTGGGTAAATATGACTTTCCACTGATCTACTCACATTTTGCTTTGTTTTTGTTGTTGTTCTTTTTTCTTCTTCCATCACTATCCACTGCACTCCTCCCTGGTATGATCTGGGTCTGTTACCCAGTGGTTTTGAGATGGTTTATGTTTCTATTTGTCTTTACAGAAATCTATTTCTCAGTTTTTATGAGCTTAGTGTATTCGTTCTGTTCTTGGTCCCTATTTTTGTATGTTATATTGTTCTGCTTTGTGTCAAGTCTCCATTAGTGATGTTACACTCATTCAGTTATTTTGAGAATCCCTATCCCTTGTGTTTAGTCTTCATTTTTACTTTCCCTAGTCGTGTTTTCCACTTTCAATTTTAGTTTTATTTCCCAGGTGTTTCCTCTCTCTGCCCATCACTCTTCTGTGTATTAATAGTTGCAGTCTTCCCCTTTAAATTCTACTTTAAATTTTTGTTTACCTTCTTATTCAACACTAGCCCAATAAGCAATGACTCAGACTAAGTTTACCTGTGTCTGCTTTTGGGTCCTCACCACAACACTACCATATT
The DNA here is from genome assembly GCF_963576455.1 of Neolamprologus multifasciatus. Taxonomy (NCBI): domain Eukaryota; kingdom Metazoa; phylum Chordata; class Actinopteri; order Cichliformes; family Cichlidae; genus Neolamprologus; species Neolamprologus multifasciatus. Next base: position 14,553,622 of record NC_140440.1, on the reverse strand, counting down.
TCCCCACTATAAGGATCACTTAAAATCCTTTAATTTTCTCAAAATCGACAGTGTGCCTTATGTATGAATTCTGGTTGTGCTTACTGACCTCGAACCGATTTTATGTGCTACACGGCGCTCAAATAGCTGTCAAAAATGTTTTAGTGCGACTTTGGTTGCTACGAAGCCGCACCGCTTGATGGATTGTCAGAGCATCACGGCTACCGTAGTCAGGAGTCTCGCTGAGTATTCTGGGTCCTAAACTCCGTCCTCTTCTGGTCCAAAGTCAAACGAACACTGCGGCATCACTGAGAGTTAAAAACTGTCTAAAGTCTTTCATCTTTAATAAAATGATCAGCGTTGCTGCTTTACCAGGTGTAACAATTACGTTTAACATCCAGGCATCCATGAAAACAGGATTTATTAAATTTAGCGGAGTTAGAAGTTAGCAGGAAGTTAGCTCGCTAGCTTCCTGCTAAACATGATATAGCATGTCCTGAGAGATTTCAGAAAATATTCAAACATACAGCTCTGCTATCACTTCCAACATAAATGAAGACAGAAAACTAAACAGCAGTGACGTTTGTAGGGTTACTGAAGTTGGGCTAGCTGGTATATAATGATGTGCTATGTGACCGCTAGCGACACAGCTATGTTAGCATAAACACAGTGAAGCTGGAGGATGAACGCTAACTTTTTTCCACTCGATAAAAGTTAACGTGAGGGTTCCCGATGGTTAGGGACAAATGTAATCGCATGGCAGGATGCTGTAAACGGACCAAACTTCAGTCAGGAGAACAACTGAGATAATCCATCCACAATATGAGGTTAGTCATTAATATACTGCTGCAACATGGGAATAGAGCAGCTGCAGAGAATTCAACATTAATGAACCAATGGTACAGAAGTGGAGGAAGCAAAAGAATGAGTTGAGTAAAGTTTGACTTATCTGAATGTTTTGTTTCATGTAATGTGCCTTATAATGCGGTGCACCTTATGGTCCCAAAAATACTGTAAATCTGCATGTCTTCTCACTACGACCAAGTGGTCGCTTATAGTAGATCATAAATATACATAAATATAAGGATATAAACTAAAAAAAACACCCAGCTCGCCCCTGCGGGCTCTTTATCCTTCAAGCTCGGGTCCTCTACCAGAAGCCTGGGAGCTTGAGGGTCCTGCGCAGTATCTTAGCTGTTCCCAGGACTGCGCTCTTCTGGACAGAGATCTCCGATGTTGTTCCTGGGATCTGCTGGAGCCACTCGCCTAGCTTGAGGGTCACCGCATCTAGTGCTCTGGTCATTAGCTTCATAAGCAGTTCCTTAAAAAGTGAGATTGTGATGAAGCTTCCGCATGAACTTTTTGGCTTCCACCATGTTGGTGTCTTGAAGCCAGAAGTTACTGTAGTAATGTCAGATATCTGTGCAACAGAATTCAGTTTAAATTATAGCCAGCACACTATACCTCAGAAATGTAGATGGAAAACTTTTATCAAGGCATGAAAGAACAGAAATATAACTGTAGTTCTGAGGAAAATATTTGCATTATAAATAATTGCAAAAATAGCATAAGGGCAGTTCTACCTATGGGCTCTGCCCTCCAAACTCTTAAAACTCAAATTTCCACCAATGCTTTACTGCCACCTACCTCAACAACCAGCAGTATATGTCACTGGCCCTTGGCATTCCCTAAATTTCCCTTTGGTTTGAAGGGAAACAGAATGCTGCACTGGGCGACAAAGATGGGAGTCTCAGTGGGAATGCTGTTAACTGTAATCAAACGTTCCTGTTTTTTCCTGAATACAGTTTAGCAGCAGACAAAATCACAGACAAACTGGTCTCCAATTCACTTTCCCCCCAGCTTATCCAGATGGCACTTTATTTGTCATGAAGCTTATGGAGCTTATGGTTGTTACAACACAGCTGTCTAATGAACAACACACATCCATGTAAACAAATACCCCATGCTGTGACTTTGAAACCTTTCGTTTTAGTGCTTTTGAAGCCCTGCCACATGCGATAACTTTCTACCCTTCAATACCTGTTTCAATAAAGCTGCTAAGAGAGTGACATCAGACAAAAGCACATTTTACACATATTTGTATATGTTTGATTAATTTATTTTTCTTAGGTATAATTCTGCTTGTTGTCATTAAAAAAAATCATAATAAGGTGTGTGATATTATTAAACAGGCTAATGGGACAGGAATACAGAGAATTCAGAAGCTGAGTTTGACTCTTAAACTCTTTACTCTTAAAAGTCAGATGAAAGCAAAGAGGATTCAGCTTCGACAGCAAAGCCACCTGTGAGCGTGTCAGCTTCCTGCAGCACTCGCTGAGCTGAGACTCTCATGATGACTTCTGTGTGCTCGGCTGCTGAATTCTCCTGTGAGTTGTTGGATTTAATGCCAGGAATGTGAGCAATGAATACCTGAGCCTGTAAAATGAAATCATTTGCTCGTTATTATGTTTTATTTCATGTACTACTTTTGCACAAATACAATTTGATAGCAACCTATCAAACATACCACAAGTGGTGGTTTTTGGACATCTCCCTTTGGGTATCGACTGCACTCTTTCAGTTAGCGTGTCTGTGTGTGTGTGTGTGTGTGTGTGTGTGTGTGTGTGTGTGTGTCTCTTCCTCTGATGTTTAACCAAGATAACAAGTGCCAATTACAGGGATCCCTGTTTGGACCCAACCAGGAGGTTAGCTGCATTTATCCTGACAGGTGATGTGACAAGAGAGCAGATAGTGACGTATCTGTCCCCCGAGGTATTTACTGATGAGCTTCCATCAGTGTCACTGAAGCAATTTAATTGTTCCCTGAACTTTCTGGATTCTTTGTTTACTCAGATTCTAAATGATGTGTGACAGAATAAAGGGCTAAAAGCATTTTCTCATTCGGGCTGTGGAGTCGCTGCTCCAGCCTGTGTCATCGTTGAAACTGCTGCGTTATGTAAGACGAACTGTTTGGTAATGAGGTTAACTTTAGCCTTCAGTTGCTCTTCAGTGCTTCACGGTTTATCGCTGAGCAGTCAGGGCCCAGGTCCAGAAACCGAATCACTCCGCGAACACCATTAGACCATATTAAGAAAGATCAAGGCCGTCGTTTGAAAGCTGGTATCCGAGGGGATGCCTGCATGGCCTGGTTTTCATTTCTCATGACCAATTTTCTGCTTTCGGTCTGGCAGGAGAGATTAGTAAAATGTTTCCACTCTGTTTCCCTCCTCTTTTGAATGCTGCCATCTCTTCCCACCATCTTCCTTTTTTAAGTCTAGCTGTTGTTTACCCTTTTCTCCCTGACAGATGTTGCCCAAAGATAGCTGTCGAGCCAGGGACAACTTAGCTAGCTATGAGCATACACAAAGACAAGAAAATCTGAGCATTACTAATCTGCTAGCTCTGTATCTCCTCTCTGCTCTGTGTCTGCAGTCTCTGACATTTATTCTGCTTGTCTAATACCACTGAAGTAAAGGGGATGGCATGATGTTCAGTGAATTATTCAGATGCAGGGAGCTAAAGCTGCAGCTCACCAGGCCCAGCCCTTTGACTCGATTCCCTCAGGGAAATGCTGAAACCAGCATGACCCTTCTCTTTACTTGAGTGTGACACAGACTCACACAGGGACATATGATACTGCACTCACAGGCTCGCTTATACGAGGAGTGTCTGAAGCTACAACACATTTATCAATTGAAAGAGGGGGGTCAAAGAGGGTAATGTGCCATGCATTAAATACCTATAATGTACATGCATGTAATGACATAATTAGTAGATGATGGTGATGTTGTCTGAAGCACAGTATTTGACTCCAGCAAAGGGAGACCTGTCTAGCAAATCTGAAAGCTGTCGAAAGCAAAGAAAGAAACAAAAGGGAGGATTTCACATTTCTGTCCTTGGTTAAGAAAACCCCTTCATCATCTAGCCTACTTAAGAACAGGAGTGGATCTAGAGAAATTTTCTTAGGTCTTAGGTCTCAGTTAGTTAGTGAGCAATTTGCAGAAAAACAACTTATAAATCTGTTATCTAACAATAAACACATGTTTCGTGTTGTTTGGGGCGGGGGAGTAACTTTCATTAGTTACTTAACCCTTTAAGACCTACCATAGAACCAAGTCCGCCAGAGCTTACTTTATATGTTTACATGCTGTGGAGCCATTTTTGGGAGCATTTCAAGTTGCTATACATCAATACAACCATTACAGCCCAGATTTTAATAAATGTCTGCATTAAGTGCATAGTAATTACATAAATTGCAAAAAAGTGCAATAAACTACAAAAAAAATTGAAAATCGTTTTTGTTTTTTTAACATATATTTCTAGTTAGAGAAATTTAAGAGGCTTATCCTTCAAAACTGTAAATACAAAAAAGTTGCACAAAATAGTTTCCCAACACAGGAAATTTATTTTGAGTGTCTTCATAGTTTTATTTTTGAAATACACCAATTTTTATACACTGCAGGAAAAACAAAATAAATATTATAGTGCAAATTTGCAAAAAAGCAGCATATGCATCAAAATAAACTATTTCCAGCAGTGCAATATGAGTCCTAAGCATCCCAGAAATGACACAGAAAGTCATAAAGTCAAACATAACTTTTAAAAAGACCAGTATAGGCTCATGAGGCCCTGATGGTAAAAAAACTACATTTCCGCAAAATGACGTCACTTCCGGTTTCGGGCAGGTCATGGAGGACATGCAATAGTTCGCGCTGATGGACGTAGGAAGTGTTATGAACAGCTGATCGGATCGGCAAAGCGTGTTTCTGGAATATTATGTTTTTGTTGCTGCAAGTGCTTTTTATGCAGTTTTTGCAAAACTATATGTGGAAGGAAACTGTGACCGAGGACAAGCTGATGACATAAGATGTAAGTACAACTCCTCCGGTTTCATATGCAAAAACAATTATTGCGCTAGTTTACGTGGTTGCAGAGCTACCGGGATTTAAAAATAGTTACGCAAAACGGAGCGTGCCCACTCTGACCGGTTTTAAAGGGTTAAGCTAGAAAAGTGATAAATGACTATGGCTACAGGTAGCCTAACATTCTGATTCTGAACCCTAGCAGGATGATAACACTCAATACCAATGATTTAATCTGCATAAACAACCATATTTCCCATGAAACTGCAAATATTTGCAGAATCTATAATGAACATGTGAACATACATGTTCAGGGCTTTCTATTTTAGCTGTAAATTTCTCTCCATTGTATTCTTTATTTGTTGTGCTTGCCTTCCAGTTTGATCAGCAGATCATAAGAAGCACATTACCACTTCCAAAACCATTCATCTCTGGAGCAAACTGTCCTGCAGCAGTTCGTAGAAGGGCTGCCAGCAGTGACAGTAGCATGGGTTACCTGAGGACGACTGGGTGGGACAGCCAGAGAGAGGGCCAGTCTCAGCGCCGAGGAGAAGCCTGCGAGTGGCATCTCCACCTTGGTCTGCTGCTGTGGGGCGGGGTTCGAGGTTATCCACTAACCCTACTATAGCTCCACGGCTCCCAGCAGCTGCAGACACTGGCCCCCTCTCACTGGGAGCAGCATGAGTGCCAGAGCAGATGTGCTGGAGGTGCAGGTGACTGGGACATTTTCACCAGAATTGCCCAGTCCTGAACATTTACTCCACTGAAGATTTCCCATAGGAGCAGTCTCATGATCACCAAATGGTGTGCCCTGACCCAACACTGTCACTTCCACATTTTTAATGAGAGGTTATATCCAGTGCGTCATGACACTGATGTAGGAAGAGTACACCCTGTTGTACGTACCGAAAATAATTTTACAGTCAGCACTTTAGTTCACATGGGATATGAAAGAACTCTGGAATGAATCATTGGCCAAGCATTCAGGTTGATGTGCGCCGATGTCCACTGGTAAACCAACCTACCAAAAGCAACTTTGTGCCTTTTACTGTTAATAGAGGTCCCTTTGAGCTAAATGGAAAGGACCTCCTCAGGCCATTTCATCTGAGTGCATAGGTATAATGCCCTACCACCCCGAGAGTGATGCGTTGGTGGAGCAATTGAATAAAACTAATTGAATAAAACTAATAACACCCATAAATTGTAAGTTCATTCATGATATAATATCAACCTCCTTAAAGCATGGAGCTGAAAGTGCTTCTGTGGTGACCCTGGTTAAAAAATGACATATTGCTTTTCACAACACTAGATTTAACAAAGGGCTGTTGGCTGATTCCCTTCTCTCCAGAGCCTTCTCCACTTCACCTTAGTCTCACTTCTTTTCAGCTTGGTCAGCCCCCACCACTGCCGAGCATCCGCATGCTGCATATGCTGCCTACCTGGATTAAATTCAATTCAATGTTATTTATATAGCGCCAAATCACAACAAAAGTCGCCTCAAGGCGCTTCTTAGATACAGAGAAAAACCCAACAATCATATGACCCCTATGAGCAGCACTTTGGCGACAGTGGGAAGGAAAAACTCCCTTTTAACAGGAAGAAACCTCCAACAGAACCAGTTTGCATATATTACATTAACACTTGCTATTTTACTTTGTATTGTAATTCAAACAAATTAATCTGGCTTCTTGATTTTTTATTGAACTGTACTGAATCGTTACCGTGTGGTTTTACACTTCGCCACTAATGACTCACAAGAGTGTTCACAGCTGAAGTTGGTGCCATAGAAGCAGAAGCTTTCCTTTAAGCCCAAGTTTGCTCAAAACCCTTAGAGTCTAATTCAGTATTAAAGTTAAAACCACTAAATATTTAGATGATTAATTACCTCTAAACTGCAGGAACAACAATAGCAAACCATAGAGCAGCCACCCAGACATAACACGATGGGGAAACCGGCCTTTAAATTGCCTCATGCTATGCACAGTTCTCACTGTTGTTTTGCTGTCTAGTCTTGAAATATTAATGTACATTGTTTTTTCTCCAGCTGAATGCTTTGTGCTCAGACATTTGCATTAGAGTATTTATTGCATTTCAGCTCCTTCCAAAGCAAACTGATTGCTTTCTGCTGCTGGGGGCAAGACTGAATGTCCTTGCTGGAGCACGAGTGTAATTATTTTGCATTGCCACCAGTCATTTACGTCTCCTGTCTTTTACTGGAGTGACAGGAGGTTCATCCAAAAACCAGGATTCCTCTCTTACACACATTCCTACTTATTTCTCTTGGTGTAAATTTGACACTTGTCATAAAAATCTTACCCCCCCCCCCCCCCCCCCCCCCACCTACCCCCATAAAGAATTAACTTGATTCAAGTGTTATTTAGTTTTTTGCTTTCATTGTTTTCTTTTGCAGTGGTGGTAAGTAATATTAATCGATGATGATGTGCATGATGCACACACAACCAAAAGGTTTGAGTAGAACAGCTGGCCTGGTTTCCAACACTGTAACATGTTGGGAAATACTGTCCATATTTACGTGTTCTCAGAAATCTGTAGAGCGTAAACAGATGTTCAGAATGCTGTTGGCATCTCCTGCTGCTCCCCTAATCTCACCACTCCCTTCTTCCTTCCTCTAACTATTTTTCTTCATCTCGATCTTCATATCCATTGCTCTTGCTCTCTTTATTAACTTTCTTCTTCCTTTCTCTCTCTTGGACTCAATGTACAGGAGCTGTTCTTATCTCTCCACCATATAAATGCACCTCCACGCACACACACCCCTTCCTGCCTTCCACCCTTCCATCAACTGTTTCCTCTGGGCCTGTTATGGTGTAGCGCACTCCAGTGACAGATAATGACTGGACTAATTAAACTAATCAATTTTTGTACACAGTTCACAAGGGGCCAAAGAGGCAGAGGAGAAAGTGGTGCAGCCAGACAGCTGGCATGAGAGGGAAGAACAGAGTAGACCTACCAACAGAGACAGCGAGCCACGAAGATGCAGCCACGATTTAGATCCAATACAGGATGTTTGTGCACTCGTTCAGTTCATTCGAATCAGTTTTATTGTGGAGCAGTAATATTTTTGTCATGGCCCTGGGTCATGTGACCCAGTATTCTGAGTTTCTTGGTGTTTTGTTATTCTTTTTAGTGTAGTTTCATTTTGGTTTATCTAGTTACATTCTGCCATGTTTCATGTCCAAGTTTTCTTTGTTTGTCAAGTTCAAGTCATGTCTGGATCTCCTTATGTTTCCTGTTTTATTTTGAAAGAGTTTTGTGTTATGTTTAGTTTCACGTGTCCTGTCATTATGTTAATCGTTGTCAGCTGTTTTCCCCATGTGATTCTACTTCCTTTGATCATTCCTTGTGTATTTAGTCTGTGTGTTTCCACTCAGTCAGTATCAGATCGTCTGTTAACCTCACCACAGTTTTCATAGGTTTACTCCATTGTTTCTCTGTGTTTTCTAGTTTACTCAGTGTTCATAGTTTGTCATAGTTATTCACTGAGTGTCACAGCCTTCTGTTAACACAGTGTTCGTAGCCTCCTTAGTTTCCCTAGTTTTTCTTCTGCAATCAGCCAATAAAGGCTCGCTTTGTTTTTGAAACTACGTTTTGTCTTCACCGTGTCTGGTGTTTTCGTGTTTGTTGGTTTGTCTTTATTTTGTTTTATTTTGCGAGTTGGTTATTAGATGCTGCTCCAGCCGGTCAGAGAATCCCCCGCCGCCCCGCCCCCTCCTCCCTGTGCCGCAAGCAGCAGGCGCACCTCGCAAATGGAGGGCACCCTTACTCCCAGCAAATGGGCGATAGAAAACCAATCGTTGCCTCTGCCATCTCCAAAATGCGCTGGCTGACGTCAGGGCAACATCAGTACGAGCAACTTTTTTTTTTGCCGATGCCCGTGGTGCCGCCCCCACCGTGATGCCGCCCCGGGCAACCGCCCGCGTCGCCCCTATCAAAAACCGCTACTGACATCTGGCACGTCACCTTGAAGGTTTAGGCTCAGTTTAAGTGACTGAATAGTGAATCTGCCCAGTGTTCTCCACAGGACCTGCAAACAGGCCCAAAGGAGCGCGACTAGCCAGACTGTATGGTACTGTATATCCCACCAAAATGTGCAAAAGTCACAATACACACCATGGGAACACTGACCCATCCTTTAGAACTAAAGCAAGTACCAATAGCAAACTGTGGACCAAGTGGTCTAAACCAAAATGTGCCAAGGCAAGTATAAACATGCATTGTTTTGTGATTCACCATTAACTGACAATAACAAGTGTTGGACTGTTTTTTAGGACCTTTCCTTCAGAAAAGTAGCAACACCACACTGTAAAAACATCTTCCTACACAAACACGAACGCTCGACTAACACCTCCAAGCTGGAGGAACAGGAGAGACTCTTCCTCAGAAAGTTGAAAGGGCCTAAACTTCCACAAAAACGTCTGCTAAACTTCTACATGGAGGACAGACAACAGTGTGCTCTGCCAGTCGCTCTGCTTTAGAAAGGGAAGATCGACATGGATCGGTAAGGCAGCACAGCACATTCTGTTCTACTCTATTCTACTCTATTCTATTCTCAGTCTTTAGTTCAAATACGGCACAACTGGTAAAACAAACGGAGTCATCAGATTCTGCTAAACAACTGAAATGTTGAGATCTAATTGTTGGGTCTGTGTTTCCACAAGCCCCGCTAGTTTAGAGATTTATTCATCATGAAGAAAACAAGTCAGCGATCGATCGTTTTACTTGCAAGGGAGGCCTCGTCGGTGTCACACAATGACCCCAAATCCGGCCTCCGCATGTGAGAATGTGTGTGTGTCTGTGTGCGTGACTTCCAACTGTTTCTAACAACATCCTTATAAAATAATCTCCCCCACACGCAATATGTGGTTCAATCCTTGTATTGGTTCACCGTGCACAACACAGTGAAGCCATAAAAAGGGCAGGAAGCCTCCAAACATCAAACAACCCTTCACAAGGATGTGCTTGTGCCCCCCCAGAACCTCGAGAGGCTGGGGAGGGGGACAAAGGAGAGTTGAAACAATGTAAAGATGGTAAGCATAAAAATGACAACATTTCACTTTAGCACTAATCTTTAGAAAAACGATGTATATGAAATCCCAAACTGCTTCTATTTGACTAAGTTTGCGATGACACGTTGCAAATTCCTTCCTCTGCGCTCTACCCGGCACCTCAGCGCCTTTGAAATGAGTTTGTAATCCTTACATGCATCAAGTGCAATTCTCTACTTGGATGCACAACATTAGAGAGCTGATTTATGTTTTGCATTTTCTCATTGGACTTTTAATTTTAAGTGTGTTTGATGGACAGAAGCACAGGCTCCTGCACACACCGTCGCTGAAGCGTCGGATGGACTGACTCAGCTACAGCTGCAGCTGTTATATTTAAATTATACTGATTTCCAGGGGAGGAAACTTAGAGAACAAATTAGCTGAAAGGGTTTGACTGAACTTTAGATAGAAAAGTGTCCTGTTCTTCATGGTTGTATTTATCATCTGTCTAAAGAAGGAATGCCCCTGATACCAATTTAGACCAAAACACCAACAAAAACACAAGTGAAGGATTTGCTGCTTGTGCCCCTTCTACCCCCGGACATGCCTCGGTTCTTTGCACACCATGTAAATGAACAGTGCGCTCATGCCCCGATCAAGAGCTTGGCCTTGCCCTTGACCAAGACGCAGCTCCAGGACGAGAGCTGGTCTCCACAAAACTGACTCGCATCTCACAACTTGTAGTTAGGAAAGGTCAAATAATAAGGACAAGCTTCCTCTGAGGGAAACAAACAAACCAAGTGCTTTGCCTTTGCCCTGTTGTGTCATAGACTCTATATATACACCCGGGGGCAAGGGCATACAGACATATTTCTCATTTCCTAAGGCCTTGAAGGCAGAGGTGCTTCTTCATTTATTAAAAAAGCAATGTACACCATTACACGCCCCACCAAAAACGACTGGAAGCCTTTAAGTTCTAAATTACATTTATATTAAAGTAATAAGTGGAAAGTTTTTGTCACTAATATTAGGAATAGTGCAAGCTTAATATTTAAACCTGGTGAATTCATGCAGCTTCAGTTTTATACACTTGTTCTTTATCACTATCCTCACCTTAGTTTCAGTCTTGGACACAGTTGTGTTCTTGCTTTGGTGATGAAACCACTGACAGGAGCTGTTCCTGCTGCATGTTTGATGAGGGGCTGTGTCAGCGTAGCCCCTCATCAAACATCTGTGAAAGAGTTGATTCACACAGATACACTGATTTCATTCTGTTATGTTTATGTAGCTAAAGGACATCAGAGGCTCTTGACATTGTACGGAGGAAACATCAGTGACACAGTGGAGTACAGTTTTTGTTCTTTTGTATTAAATGTTGTGCTTTGACAGCTTAGAATAGGGTTGGAAAAACAACCTTTCAAACCAAAACAATGGTTATGGTTAATAAATGACAAATAACAAGGCAACGTTAAAAAACAAGAATGTTATTTTCTCTACTTTTCTTATATAACCTGATTCTTTCTGCAGCAAATAAAAGCCAACAAAACGCTGGTTAAATTCAATCAGCTACACTCGAGTCTCACAGAGTCAGTACGATGCTCCAAACACGCTGCACACTAGAGGTGGGAATCACCATACATCCCACGATACGATATTATCACAATACTTAACTCACGATACGATATTGTTGCAATTTTTAAAAATATTTTGCGATATTCAGATTCTGTACATAAAGGTAAACTAAATAAAAAAGTTTTAAACTTAATTAAAATAAAACATGTCTTAAATTAAAATAAGTAAACTGTCATGTTTATTAAACACATTTGGACAGTGAAGGAATGTCAGGATTCTTGCTCAGAAAAAGGATCAACATGCTCTGAAGTCAGAGCACAAAAACCTTTTTGTAACAAAGTATCGATTTCTGCTGTTCCTGTATCCATACATTATTAGCAAACAAAATATCACCATGCTACACAGTATCCATTTTTCCCCCACCCCTACTGCACACCAAGCATATGTGACACATGCATCTTTGTAAGTTTGCTTTCTTGTTTGTTATGCATCACCCTGTCATTCCTGTGTGTGATGCAGGATCTCTAAAGACCTTCTGAATCTGTGGATAGAAAGAGGGATTAAGCTCCCATCAGCTAATGAGGGAAGAGCCCTCTCCCAGCAGGTGATATCAGCGAGGCCCAGGTTCCTTCTCCATCACCTGACCAGGCCTCCAGCTGGCTGGGGCCACAGCAGGTGCTGCTACCTGCAGATGTTGTTTACTTGAGGATAGGATTGTGTCCACCAGGCAGCTCTTTCTGATTCCAGGGTTTGCAGATAGTCCGGTCACGGCTGTGACTGCACCACACAGCAGAAATGTGGATCGGGCATCTGTTTCTGAGCTGAAATATTTTGTTAAACATGTTTGTTCAGTGCTAATGCCCTCAGCTGTAGAAGAGTGGCTGCTTTATTTCCACAGAGGATTACAATGTTAAATAACTTGGTAAACCCACTCACAATAACATAACTGGCTCTCATAATCCTCTGACTGTTGGTTTCACCATCTGTGTAAACTTGCAGCATTTTGGGAGAATTCAGATATAAACAAAAAGCCTGAGTAGGATTTGTTCCTCCAACCACTGTCCTGTTCTCCATCACAGACAGGACTCTGAACTCTTTACAGCAGTAATATATTGTTTTTATTACACATTGTAGGATATTGTTCCCGTATCAAAAGTAAACAATGTGCTGAAATGTGACCTCCTCCTTCTTCTTTTCATTCTGGCTTCTCCAGACGTCCTCTGGATGTTACGATGCATAAAGAGAATTTTACGTTTTGAAATGTAGCAGCGGAGACAAGATTGATCGTACGCTGGGTTTACATATTAGACATTAAACGTCTTTCCCAAGACAAGAATCAGATGTCAGGGCATAAATCACTCCTTAAAAGTGCAGCACTGAAACCCACACTTAATAATATTTCTATTAAATAAAAAAACATTAAGTTGAAATAATTAATGTAAGCACGAAGCAGCTCTCTGTATGAACGTTTATAGATTCATCAGAGTTTTCCAGCACTTTGTTCCTGTTTTTGAAAATGAAAATACCTTTATTATATTATTGTTGTTGTTTTTACTGTTAAAGAATAACAAACAAGCTTCCCAAAGGCTGACATGCATTTTTTACCTTTCCATAGCAGGAAATGTGGCAATCTAGATCAGCGGTCTCCAACCTTTTTTGCGCCACGGACCGGTTTATGCCCGACAATATTTTCACGGACCAGCCTTTAAGGTGTCGCGGATAAATACAACAAAATAAAACTCGTACCGGTACTGAAAAAAAGAAGATTTATTCATAACACACGTGAAAAGACCCAGGAAAACCGAGTAAACGATAAAAACGATAACAAAATAACGCTGAAAACCGATAAAAACCCTGAAAACCAAACATTTCACACCTGAGCCTCGGCCCGGTACCAAACGACTCACGGACCGGCACCGGTCCGAGGCCCGGGGGTTGGGGACCGCTGATCTAGGCCGTACATCTTTCAAGTAAGATGTCACCTGACACAGCAGATACTGTATTTATTGGTAATGTTGATGGTTAAAGCAGCAGCTCACTGGTTCTCTGAAGGTGTTTCTTTGAACAGTGCCGTGTTGGGTGGTTCTCGGGTATCTGGACTCTTGGGCCCCGACCTCAGTTTGTGCCGGGTCAGCTGTGCACTTTCCTTTGCTGGGCTGGACACAGCGTTGTGACTGCAGGTCCTCAGTACTCCTGGGGCCCGTTGAAGGCCGGGGTCTCTGGGCCATCTGGGTCAGGTGTCTTTATCCTTGACTTTTCTTTTTTCTCTTTCTTTCTGTTTCTTTTGTTTCTCTGTTCCTTCTTATACCAACCTGGCCTTCACCTCCTGTCTGCACTGACGTCATACCCACTCTTATTATAATGTGGATAATGAAATAAAACAAATAAATGGGAGGAAGACAGGACCCCTAGTCCAGCCATAACTATAAGATTCATCAAATGTTTTAAGGCTAAAGTAAGTAAGTATTAAAGTAGAGAGGGAGTCCTCTCCTGAATAAAACTGGGAGCTGGTTCCACAAGCGGGAGGGACTTCTTTAGGGTCTTTAAAAGGAGACTGGGGGGCTGAAAGATGAAGGCTCTGCCCCCCAGTCTCCTTTTAAAGACCCTACGGTCTGAGAGCCAAGCTGCTGGGTTAATGCAACTATGTGGTCAGGAAGGTGAGATGGCGCCTGATTATTCCCGACCTTTTATGAGAAGAGAAGGATTTTAACTTGAGTGCAACAGAGAATGAAATCATGAAATAACGATGCAGGAACATTTTGATCCACGATGTGCGCCAACAACCTCTTCTCTGAAATAACAGCTGATGTCTTTTGTCCTTGGTGATATGTCAACACCTGGATTCTTCACATGAGCAACATACCAACAGTTCAGTATTGATCATGGTGATGATCAATACCATGATCAATACTGATCAGCGAGCGTGGTGGTCACGCTCGCTAATGATCAGTTAATCACGTGCGTTTGATTAGCAGCAGCTGGCAGCTGCTTACCCTCTTAATCCCCATGGGAACAGTGTGGGTGTACTTAATTTTTCACACAATTACTGCTTATTAATAAATAATATTAATAATAATGACAGTGAAATATGCTAAATGCCACAATAGTTTTTACTACATGCCTCATTCACCCTGTCACACAAGAGCTTTTTTCTGTATCTATACCTGGTTTCACGCTCACACCTGGATATGTCAGAGGCAGCTTTAGCATCAAAGGATGTTTGGTCCTGCAGGCGGGAGCAGCAGGTCTGAACTAAGCACCAGCTTTCCGATAACTAAACAATCTACTCGACCTGCTGGGCCACAACTTCCACTTCATATGCTGTATTTGCTGTTTAATTGAGGTTTTATTTATGTAACTCTGGGACTTTATAAGGGGCAGAAGTTTATTGTTTGTTGTGGTTTTTATGACATCCTGACATGTAAAGAACTGAAGTCTATTTTCAAACACAATTCCCAGCAGACGGGCTCACAGGGTGAGGGTCTGGGTTCATCAGAGAGGTGGTCAGTCAAACAGTTTGATCTTCTCTTTGAACACAACCATGTTTTTACACATGAAAGTCCTCACAGAGAGAAAGAATGAAAAACGCTTCAAAAGACAGGTTTGAAGACAGCGAACCTTTGTCATCAGATATTCTACCTGCAAACTTACATAAACTGCCAGATGCAAATCTGGATCTGAGAGTGGAGATGTGAAGGGGAGCTTTTTAGGTTCATATCGAGACGCTTCCTGTGAACAGAAGCAGGAAGGAGTTAGAAAATCTAAAAATCGAAACAGCCAAACTTGCAAAACCTGTTCACTAATTTCACCATATCACCTGCTTTGGATAACAAACTCAGTCGTTAAAATGTTTTTGTTCTTTTTGCCAGTTTTAGGTCATTTCTGCATTTTCTGTAATTATAATAAAGCAGATAATAAACTTTAATAGAGTCTTAGACATGTGGCGTATCCTGGCTGCATCGGCCCTTTCTGGTAGTTGATTTTACATCAGTCTTGATATAGATGTGAGACTGGTGTTTGACTGGGACAGAGGATTGAGACTGGTGTTTGACTGGGACAGAGGATTGAGACTGGTGTTTGACTGGGACAGAGGATTGAGACTGGTGTTTGACTGGGGCAGAGGATTGAGACTGGTGTTTGACTGGGACAGAGGATTGAGACTGGTGTTTGACTGGGGCAGAGGATTGAGACTGGTGTTTGACTGGGACAGAGGATTGAGACTGGTGTTTGACTGGGACAGAGGATTGAGACTGGTGTTTGACTGGGACAGAGGATTGAGACTGGTGTTTGACTGGGACAGAGGATTGAGACTGGTGTTTGACTGGGGCAGAGGATTGAGACTGGTGTTTGACTGGGACAGAGGATTGAGACTGGTGTTTGACTGGGACAGAGGATTGAGACTGGTGTTTGACTGGGACAGAGGATTGAGACTGGTGTCTGACTGGGACAGAGGATTGAGACTGGTGTTTGACTGGGACAGAGGATTGAGACTGGTGTTTGACTGGGACAGAGGATTGAGACTGGTGTTTGACTGGGACAGAGGATTGAGACTGGTGTCTGACTGGGACAGAGGATTGAGACTGGTGTTTGACTGGGACAGAGGATTGAGACTGGTGTTTGACTGGGACAGAGGATTGAGACTGGTGTCTGACTGGGACAGAGGATTGAGACTGGTGTTTGACTGGGGCAGAGGATTGAGACTGGTGTTTGACTGGGGCAGAGGATTGAGACTGGTGTTTGACTGGGACAGAGGATTGAGACTGGTGTTTGACTGGGACAGAGGATTGAGACTGGTGTCTGACTGGGACAGAGGATTGAGACTGGTGTCTGACTGGGACAGAGGATTGAGACTGGTGTTTGACTGGGACAGAGGATTGAGACTGGTGTCTGACTGGGACAGAGGATTGAGACTGGTGTTTGACTGGGGCAGAGGATTGAGACTGGTGTTTGACTGGGGCAGAGGATTGAGACTGGTGTTTGACTGGGACAGAGGATTGAGACTGGTGTTTGACTGGGACAGAGGATTGAGACTGGTGTTTGACTGGGACAGAGGATTGAGACTGGTGTTTGACTGGGACAGAGGATTGAGACTGGTGTTTGACTGGGGCAGAGGATTGAGACTGGTGTTTGACTGGGACAGAGGATTGAGACTGGTGTTTGACTTGGGCAGAGGATTGAGACTGGTGTTTGACTTGGGCAGAGGATTGAGACTGGTGTTTGACTGGGACAGAGGATTGAGACTGGTGTTTGACTGGGACAGAGGATTGAGACTGGTGTTTGACTGGGACAGAGGATTGAGACTGGTGTTTGACTGGGACAGAGGATTGAGACTGGTGTTTGACTGGGACAGAGGATTGAGACTGGTGTCTGACTGGGACAGAGGATTGAGACTGGTGTTTGACTGGGGCAGAGGATTGAGACTGGTGTTTGACTGGGGCAGAGGATTGAGACTGGTGTTTGACTGGGACAGAGGATTGTGACTGGTGTTTGACTGGGACAGAGGATTGAGACTGGTGTCTGACTGGGACAGAGGATTGAGACTGGTGTTTGACTGGGACAGAGGATTGAGACTGGTGTTTGACTGGGACAGAGGATTGAGACTGGTGTCTGACTGGGACAGAGGATTGAGACTGGTGTTTGACTGGGGCAGAGGATTGAGACTGGTGTTTGACTGGGGCAGAGGATTGAGACTGGTGTTTGACTGGGACAGAGGATTGAGACTGGTGTTTGACTGGGACAGAGGATTGAGACTGGTGTTTGACTGGGACAGAGGATTGAGACTGGTGTTTGACTGGGACAGAGGATTGAGACTGGTGTTTGACTGGGGCAGAGGATTGAGACTGGTGTTTGACTGGGACAGAGGATTGAGACTGGTGTTTGACTGGGACAGAGGATTGAGACTGGTGTTTGACTGGGACAGAGGATTGAGACTGGTGTTTGACTGGGGCAGAGGATTGAGACTGGTGTTTGACTGGGACAGAGGATTGAGACTGGTGTTTGACTGGGACAGAGGATTGAGACTGGTGTTTGACTTGGGCAGAGGATTGAGACTGGTGTTTGACTGGGACAGAGGATTGAGACTGGTGTTTGACTGGGACAGAGGATTGAGACTGGTGTTTGACTGGGACAGAGGATTGAGACTGGTGTTTGACTGGGACAGAGGCCCAACGACCTATGAAGGCATCACTGACATTTAAATCAGCTGTTCAATCTTTGTCATAGAAAAATCCTTTTAATCCCATGTTTACCTTTCACTGCTCTTCTTCTGAAATAATTACATTTTTAGATGTTAGCTGTATGTATTTGTTAGTATATTATTAGTTTATTCTAATGTGTATTTTAACTTTAAAATCTGTAGTAAAATGATCTTCATATTTCATAAACAACTAAAATTAATCTTAAATACCTTTTTTGTCAAATATTCCTTGGAACTACAAAAATCTGATGAAAATTAACCTCCTAAGAGCCGAACTCTTCCACAGCAGCATTTTTCATTTCTCTTTGATATTTGGGCTGATCGGGACCTGATGAATGTAAAAACAAAGAATTACAAGATTTTATTTTACCTTATTTTTGTTTCTAAGAAAAATGCGAGCCACATGTGAGGATATTCATTTAATATTTTGATAAAACAGTAGCAGGATAATGTCCTCGTAAGTGGATATCAGGCCCATGTAGAGCAAAATTGAGTATTTTAGTCTAAATAACCCTGTGGCGTGGGTGTGGTCTCTGGCCAGCTGCAGAGGAGGGGTGACACAGTGAGCTCCCAGGGCGGCGCAGGGGCGGGGTGAACAGGTGTGCTGGGATCTGACAGTGATTGTGTCTCTTTATATGTTGGCAGTGACAGTCGGAGGGGGAGCGGACAGCAGAGAGAGAGCGGGAGTGTCTGTGTCCCAGTCAATAAACCACAACATCAAATAAAAGTTCTGCTGTCAACATATTCGCTCCAGCATATGTTTCTTGGGTCCAACACTACAAACCCAAAATGTGATGTCCACATATGTGGACACAGGTCCTAGGAGGTTAACATCTTAACTTCTTCAAGTAAAATGCTGTTACTGCTGTTGAAATGACCCCCTGTGGTGGTTCTAGTGTCATACAACAGTCTGGCCATCTGCTCGTCTCCCAGGCTTCAGGCTCTTCTGTTCCACCGTAATGAGTAAATACTTCTGCCTACTCCTTTTCAAACAAATAATGGAGTGATATTTTGTAATGATTGTGAAGACACATGTTTGAAATGTTTGAAATAAAAATGAACTGAACCGTCTGGCGTCAGCCTGTTGCAGCACCAGCTACTTGTGTTTGCAACCAAGTTTCACCGAAGCTGCTGCAGCAGACCAACCCCACACCTCCAGTGCAGCCAGTCGTTCTGCACCACTGCTACAGCCGTGTCCGTTCTCTGTCCCTGTGAGCCATTTAAGGGTTTCAGGCAGCAGAAACTGGGACCTGAGCTCGTGAACTAAATATCCTCTGAAGAACTGGTTTTGTTTGCTCTTGCCTTCGAGCTCCTGAACTGCCTTCCAGCCTCAACAAAAAATATAGAATCTCATCAAGTTATTAATTTTGTAATAATTAGTTTTTTTATTGTCTTCAAATTAATTAAATACGGCTTTGCCCCAAAATATAACAGCTCATTCCCAAATATAAATAACTTCCATCCATTTTCATCAAATCCTCTCCCTCTAACCGTCTGGATGAAGTGGCTGTTGGTCGTTGTTAGTGAAAATAAAGCTAAATGATCTAGAACGTTTAAAGCCTCTTCGTCATCACTGTCTTGAGGTCATGGTTTCCACAAACCATTTTTCCTCTTTTTCTCTCTCTGCGTACGACCGAGTACATCTACAGCCGTAACCTTGCCAAGTCTTCAGGGGAAACAGAGAAAAGAGAAGTGAGGAGTGGTGGATTAGAGAGAGGCGGTGAAGAGGAGGGAGGGGAGAGTGATTCGCTTAGATGAGTGAAACAGTGAGAGAGATTAGGTTTTTTCACTAATGGTGAAGGAGAGCGACTTTATTAGCTAGGCCTTGAATGATGTGCTAATCAGACACAGCAGTTGATGCATGATAAAAAAAGAAGGAGTTGAAGAGGCACAAGTAAAATGAATGACTGAGAGAAGGAGAGGAAGCTGGAGAGGGAGAGAGAGGTGGGTGGGGCAGCGAGAGGGAATGAGGGAGCGATGGGGAAATAGAGAGGAGAGAAAGGATCATGTCTGAGCTCTTTTGTTACAGAGAATACTGTCAAATCCCAACGAAACTCTGGGATCCACACGTGTTGGAGGACAAAGTAGCTACGATTGAGATTCAGCTTTGTCACTTATACAACATAAACTGTGAACACTCGACTTATGCAAAATAACAGTGCATTACACCTCATGCAAAAATGACATCATTAGTACAAACATCCAATTAAAGAGCGCCATGTGCAATTTATTGAAAAACACATTTAAATGTCTTTTCATGACCAACTTTGAGCAGCATCAACATGTAAATATGTAATGTGTAACTCTTCAGCAGAAAAGCTGGACATGTCCGTGGCCCCAGTGTCAGTGCTGCACAAGTGTTAACAACGCGCTCAAGCACTTCCTGTCATACTAAGTTACATTTCAAGTCAAATAGTTAAGTGAAGTTTATTTACAGTATTTAGTGTTTTCACAATTAAAGTGTTTTTTTTTTCAGTTAAAATAGAAAAGAGACCCCATCTTACCCTGTTAGACCAGGAGGGGCTCAGAGTAGAGCCACTGCTCCTCCACATCGACAGGAGATGGTTCGGGCATCTGATAAAGACGCCTCCTGGGCGCCTCCTGCATGAGGATGGATGGATGGAAAAGAGACTAAAACAATGGAAATAAGTCAGAACATACAGGAGCGTCAGCACAAAACAAATATTGTAACTATTAAATGGCAGTTTTGAGCTTTTAATGGCTGCTCTGAACATTGATCCAGTGTGGAACGATTGGACATCGTGCATCTTTAGAGATTTCAACAATCATGAATTGGATGCACAAGTCTGGATTTATTTTTTAATTCTCAAATCAGCACATGGACTCAAATCTGTGCATAACATCACTTAAATGTCTTTTCACTTCACAAGACCAAAGCCTCCTAACTCCTCGTTAATTATCATGGTTGACTAACACCAGTAATTTTCTCTCAGAATACAAAAAGACTTGTTTGACAGGACTGATCAGTATCAAACTTTGGAAACATTCAAAGTTTCCAAAGACCCCAAAGCGCTTCACACTACATTTAGTCATCCACCCATTCACACACTGGTGATGGCAGCTACATGTAGCCACAGCCACCCTGGGGCGCACTGACAGAGGCGAGGCTGCCGGACACTGGCGCCACCGGGCCCTCTGACCACCACCAGTAGGCCAACATGGGGTCAGTATCTTGCCCAAGGATATGTGGCATGCAGCCAGGAGGCAGGGATCGAACCACCGACCTTCAGATTAGTGGCTGACCTGCTCTGCCACCTGAGCTACAGCCACCCCCAGTGAATTTATCTTGAATATGTCTGTGAAGGTTCTCAGTCATCCAGGTCATCGTGGTCTAAGGAGCTTGGAAAGAAAAGTGTCTGGACTTCTTTAAGTTTCCTTGAAGACGTTTCATCCAAAAAGCTTCTTCAGTTCTAAGAGCAACTGGTGGAGAGTCCCAGATTTAATCCATATGGAAGTGTCCCTAAGAGGGTCATGAACCTCCTATTGATCCTCTATCTAATCACACGAGCCAGGTGTGAAAACGGGTGTAGGTCACAATCAGCCAGGGTTTCAGGTAATCTTACTGTGAAACCTGGCCCCACCCTATCATGTGATTTCCTGAGGTCAGAAGGCCCAGGATGTGAGTGGGCGTTAAGGCGTCTGGGGAGGATCTCGAAACTGGATTATAGATGGCAGACAGTTGGTGTGGTAAGCCCCGCCCTCTGTTCAAAGATGGTCGCTCACACTGGACATAGATGCTTCTTTCAAACCATCTGTCCTCTCTGTCCAAAATGTGAACATTGCAGTCCTCTAACGAGTGACCTTTGACCTTTAGATGCAGATGGACTGCTGAGTCTTGTCCCGTCGAGGTGTCTCTTCTATATTCTTGAAGTAGATCGTGAGAGGGGGCTGCCTGACCGACTGGTTTTAATTTGAGCAGAACAAAAGGTCCAAAGTTACAGGTCGACGCTGTGGGCTTGAAAGGGTGTCTGGCGCTGGAGTTGATGAGTAGTGACAGATGAGTCGATGTAGGGGCTCAGCAGCAGCAGCCTGTGAGCATTTTAGCAGGAAATTGCAGCTACTGACTGACTACTATAAGCCTTATTTGTGGGGATTTCATAGCCAGGGTTCAATGTGCTTATGATACAAAGCTTGACACTGATACTGTTGATAATAGCTTCCTGGGAAAGGTTGATGAGCTCTGCAGTATGGCTCTAGTGAATCTATGATGTGTGATGTGTTTTTATTTTTCTAAATGTTTCCTGGTTGCGATTTCCAGCGGGCTGATGCAGAGACGGGGGAAAGGGACTAATCATCAACCTCTCCCTGAAGCATCTGAACCAGAAGCAAGAAAAGCTGGCATCCTGCTGTCAGGAATGTTTGCTGCTGCATTTCGCAAAGGAGGGATAGACGGCAGAGGAACTGGCATCCCGCTGCCAGTGCTGAGGAAGACTGTGATAGAGCAGCTGAAGATGATGCAAAACAACAAACAAAAAAGACTGCTAGAAGGTTCCACGGGAACGGTCCGACCATATTATTTGGTGATGAGAGTTTGGGTTTCTTGGGCTGCCTGAAAAAGATGAGATGAAGCTTGGCTGTAGAGTTCTTGGTCTGATGGGATAAGGGACAAAAGGTACATGGAGAGCCAACCGGAAGGGTGAGTGGGAGTCTGATGCTCTTATAAGGTAAAGCCACGTTTAAGTTGTTCTCAATAAGTGTTAATAAGTGTTGCAGAAAAATCAGATTTGAGACCAGAATGGACACAAGAGCTGGATTTGCTCTTCAGCTGCCATTGGTCATCTTCAAGGTTGGCAGCATGTTGGTTTGTATAATGTAGCACTGTTTGGCATTAAATATGTGCTCTGTGGCTCGCATGACAAATTAAAAACCCACTTGGCCTCCATGACCAAAGTTAGAATCTCAGATTAACCTGACATCCATGTCTTTGGACTGAGGGATGAAGCTTGAGTTTAAAAATCAACACAAAAAAATGTTTTCACAAACTGTTGCACTAAATACGTTTCTGTGTTTTGTCTGTAAAGATGAACTTTTTCCGCTCTTAGACGCTAAACTACGTATCAGTGTTTTTTTTCTCTGGACATATGAAGTGTGCTAACATTAAAGAAATCACATGTTTACATCTCCTCTCAGACTTTACTGCACATATACACGAAGCATGTTCATATAAAGGTCTATGCTAAATGAAGCGGCCTGCTCTACTCCTGCAGCAACTCTGCAGACCGCTGTATCATCAGAGGCTCAAACCGCTGTTTCAAATTAAGCTAGTGGCTGTAAACAATATGCAAATGAGATGTAACCCTGTGCCAGCCAGCCACTCTGACTTTCTGAGCATATTCATGAAGTCTCCTTCAAGGCAACATGCATTACGATTATGAGTTCAAATTATTCTGCATTACTCCCTCCACCCACCCAGTCCCATTACAATTCATTCATATGGACAGCCACATTCCTGCTGTGATTCATGTTTGTATTCCTTTTAGATATTGCAACTGCTCAGCAGCATGCAGAGAAAGAATAAGAGACATAAAATAAAAGCAGATTTATGTCTGTAGTGGAAAAAAAGATACGATGTGGCTCAAGACTTTGGGTGTGTTTCAGAAATTAATCAAGAAAGTGAAACAAGCATCTCGCATTCATTATCTTTTCTCCTATACAGCCAGGAAAGTAATTTATGAACGGGTTCGTTTATGTCAACAGGCATTTCTTTGAAAGTGAATTATTAGGCACTGAACTGACTTTATTCAGTTCCCTCCAGTTAATCTAGACAACATACATCTCAACATACTCGTAATACAAAACTCAGCATGAAATATATGATTAGAGATGATGAGCTCTAAAGATAAAGTCGTGGTCCTGGGTCCCGTGTTTCTGTGTTGATCATAAATATTTTCTCGTGGTCTTTTGTGGCTCTCGTGGTTCACTTTTGTATTTTGTGATTTCTAAGCTTTAGTTTTTGTTGCTGTGCCTGCTCCTTGTGTTGTCTGGTTACCCTGGTTACCCTGGTTACCATGTTTCCTGTTTTACTCTGACAGTCCAGTGTTAGTGTACAGCCCTCGTTTATCGCGGGAGTTAGTTTCAAAAATAACCTGCGATGAGTGAAATCCGCAAAGTAGCCAACTTTATTTTTTACAATTATTATAGATGTTTAAGTCTGTAAAGCCCTCACTGCACACTTTATACTCTTTTCTCAGACAGGCAGGAACATTTTCACACGTTTCTCTCGTTTAAACTCTCAAAGTTCAAACCTTCGTAGAAAGAATGAGTCCAGTATTACAGAATGAAACCAAAGGAACCTGCAGGTGACGACGTTTTGTCGACACTGTTGTTTGTTGGGGAGAAAACGTACAAACATACAGTGCAGCACTTCAGAGTCACACTGCTGGGATCAAAGATTTATGTAAATGTCACGAGCTGAACACAATCTGTCCTGTACAGGAGAGACAGCATGAGAGTGATTGACAATGGTCGACAGCCAATCAGGACGCAGAACACAATGTGCTGGAAAATAAAACAAAATTGCAAAAAACAAAACAGCGAAACAGCGAAACAGCGAAACAGCGAGGCTGCTGTTACAGGGAGCACTGTACTCTGTTGTGTGTCCTCCTGTCTCACGTGAGTGATTACTGTCACTGATTTTTGATTAGACTCAGATTGCTTCCCTCAAAATGTAAATGATGTTTAATGTTTAATCACACTCTAGATATGAAAAGCTTCTGTTGTCTGACTATTTTTTGATAACACAGATTTCACAGTAACAGATTACACAGCACTGGACTACAGTAGATGTCTCTCTGTAAAAGTACTGTAACTAACTGTACTGTAACTAATATGAAGGAAATGCTTCTTCCGCTGCGCCTGTCACATGATGTGCATACTTGCCCTGGTTAAGACACACTTGTCTCTGTGTGTACACAAAGTCAGGATTTAAAAATAGATAAAGCTTTTTCTTTTCTTTCTTTGGTTTAATCTAATGTTGTTTTCAGCTTATAATATAAACACCTTACTTCCACCTGTAGCAGGTTTTTATTATATGTGCGTGTGAGGAGGCGTGATCTGTGCCCCCGTGACTCTAAAAAGCAGCATGTGGGGAATTGGCTGAGCCAGCGTACGAGTGTTAGCCTGGAGGATGGTGGGGCAACAGTTGGCAGTGCTGGTGTGTGTTTGTGTGTGTTTGTGTAGTAATAATTGAGGGCTGGTTGGGTTGAGTGTGTTAATTAGAGAAACAGCCTCTAGAGTGTGTTCACTAACAGCATCTGCTGTGTGGACCATAATAAGGGAAAGACTGAGGCAGATAATCAGATTGAGGTGATTTGCTTTGAAAAACAGAGCGTGTTGCCCACTCGAGGCGAGACATTAACATTTTTTACTTACAGCTATTCCTTATATTTAATTTAGAGGAAAGTTTTACTATTATATGTAGATATACAAGATCTAAAGCTTCTGTGTTTATCACATAGGAATGAGAACTTTATTGATCCCAGAGGAGAATTCATATATCTGACGTGGCTCATCTTATATCTGTGTGATAACTGAAAGCCTGATGGCTCTGACTTCTGTATTTCTCTGTTTTATGATGAACAGGATGTAGGATTATAGTTTGATATTTGTTCGTTCCATAAAGATGTTTTAAGGTGGGTGACAGAGTTGTTCTGGTTTCCACCTCCTCCCCCAGTGTGTCCAGTCTGGCTCCAGCTTTCCTCACTAGTTTGTCTTCTAGCAGCAGACTTACACAGCGTACGAGCCAACATAAAAGTTTATGATCACAAAGATGTGCAAAAAGGAATTATGTGTTGAAGAAAAGTGCAAACCCACTGATTCAGTACCAGAATATTGTTCAGTCAAATTTCTACTTGTGAAATTGTGGCTACATATGCAATTACATCCTCGGGCCTACTGAGAAGACATATACAGTAAAAACAAATATGGTGAAGTATGTGGGAAGGAAATGTTGGTATGTGTCAGTTCACTTATTATTTATGTTCAGGCCAAAATATGTTAAAAAATGTTGGTCTGTAGAAAAATAACAGCTACTTGTTTCGTTTAAGCCTCCATAGTTTGAACTATTAGCAGCATTACTTTGATGGTCAGACACGTGTGCACAGACATCGTTTAATCAGGATCTGGTTTTGCTCAGAATGACTCTGGTCCTGCATGAAACAGTCTAGACTGACTCCATCCCAGTGAAGATTTAAACAACACGTGGTTGTCCTGCAGTAACATTGACTTTCATGCCTTGCACAATGATACTGTCACAGTCTCTGTGCCTGCCGGGCCGGCAGATTTTGGTTTCTGCCTCTCTCTCTCTCTCCTGTGTCCTGATGCTCAGAGCATCTCGTCACTGGACTGTTGTTGTTTTCCCAGTAGCTTCCTGGTTTTGATTCTCCTCTGTCTGTTTGTGAATAGGTTCCCTGGACACGTCCCTTGAACCTGTTCCTGGATACCTGAGTGTGAGTGTTTGGCAAAGCACTGTGGTGCGTTAGTGTGGAGTGAGTCGGATCACGAGAGCGGAGTGTGTACACGGATCGCGTGGAACGATTGGAGCATGGATCAACGAGTGTGAAGAGTTCCCCTTCCTGCTCGTGGATCCCTAAATAAAGTCTGAGCTTGAGTCGGTTTGCTCAACCCTGACAGACACTATTCTCATCTAGTTAAGGACTGTATGTTTATGCAATATTGACTATTATGTAATAATAATAATGATAATAATGGGACAGGACAACTGCACCGCATCAAAGATGGATGAGAACCACCTTCCCTCAGCCAGGACACTGAAAATGGGTCATGGGTGGATATTCCAGCATGACAATGACCCAAAACACACGGCCAATGAAACAATGGACTGGCTCAAGAAGAAGCACGTTAAGGTGTTGGAGCGGCCGAGTCTCCAGACCTTAATCCTCTAGAAAATCTGTGGAGGGAGCTGAAGGCTCGAGTTGCCAAAAATCAGCCACGAAACATGAGATGTGTGTAAAACTTGTGGCTACAAGACACGTCTGCCCTCTGTGGTTGACAACAAAGGTTTTACCACCAAGCACTAAAGCACGTTTAGCAAAGGGATCAGATACTTATTTTATTCATGAAAATGTGAATTAATTTATAACTTTTTTGTAATACTTTATCTTTAAGATGATTTTAGGATATTTTAGGATGATTTTAGCAAGATTTTAGGATGATTTTAGCAGGATTTTAGCAGGATTTTAGCAGGATTTTAGCAGGATTTTAGGGTGATTTTAGGATGATTTTAGCAGGATTTTAGGGTGATTTTAGGAGATTTTAGGATGATTCTAGGAAGATTTTAAAATGATTTTAGGAGGATTTTAGCAGGATTTTAGGAGGATTTTAGGATGATTTTAGGAAGATTTTAGAAGGATTTTAGGGTGATTTTAGCAGGATTTTAGGGTGATTTTAGGAGATTTTAGGATGATTCTAGGAAGATTTTAAAAGGATTTTAGGAGGATTTTAGCAGGATTTTAGGAGGATTTTCGGATGATTTTAGCAGGATTCTAGGATGATTTTAGTAGAATTTTAGGAGGATTTTAGGAGGATTTTCGCAGGATTTTAGGAAGATTTTAGGATGATTCTAGGATGATTTTAGGAATATTTTAGCATGATTTTAGGATGATTCTAGGATGATTTTAGGAGGATTTTAGGAAGATTTTTGGATGATTCTAGGAGGATTTTAGGAATATTTTAGCATGATTTTAGGATGATTCTAGGATGATTTTAGGAGGATTTTAGGAAGATTTTTGGATGATTCTAGGATGATTTTAGGAATATTTTAGCATGATTTTAGGATGATTCTAGGATGATTTTAGGAGGATTTTAGGAAGATTTTAGCAGGATTTTAGGAGGATTTTAGCAGGATTTTAGCAGGATTTTAGGAGGATTTTAGGAGGATTTTAAGATGATTTTAGGAGGATTTTAGGAGGATTTTAGCAGGATTTTAGCAGGATTTTAGCAGGATTTTTAGGAGGATTTTAGGAGGATTTTAGCAGGATTTTAGCAGGATTTTAGGATGATTTTTAGGAGGATGTTAGGATGGGTTTGATGCAGAAAGAAGAATTCTATTCAAGTCAGTATTTTTCGTTCTGCAGAGAATAAATTGATGTGTGTGAACAAAAAGTAAAACAGGTTTAATACTTTATTAGGCATTTCTTCCAAACCTACCACTTTCTTCAGCTTTAAACTGTCTGCAGCTTTGTTTCACTTCCCTCAAAGTTTACTAGTAATATGCTTCTTTCTTGAAGTTGAAAATGGTTTCCTTTATGCATCATATGCAAAACAAATGCATACAATGTTACGCCTGCGTGACTCCATCTGGTTAAATGATGCGTAGGTAATCTACCCATCAGAAGGTGAATTGATCCTCAAAGTATTGTTTGGAAAGCTATAAAACCGTTTCTCGCAGTGCATCTGTTGGAGTGTGTGCTATATAAGAATGTGTGACTTAGTGAAAAGGCTTGTTTTCAAAGTGCTTTGAGTGCTCTACATAAATAGAAAGGTGCTATATAAGTACCAGTCCATTTACCACCTTCTGTTCGTGTAAAATGTATTCTAAGTGCTGCAGCCAAATGTAAAGAATGAAATGAACAATAACAATGTTTCCTGTTTCTGGTAACCAGTAACTGTTTCCTCCATAATCCCAACAAATCAGCATTTTGACTCCAGCCATGCAGCAACTATTCAACCTGAACAGGCTGAATTTGATCCATATGAATGAATTCATTAACAAATGAACCCAGCAACAAACACAGGCCCGTCTTTTACATATCAGCTGTTTGTTGATATCTGGCGTTGACCAAATTCTGTTTGACTTTGTGACATGCAAAATGAACTCTCACTCTGATAGGACTCCCTCTGGGATGGTTTAGCATTTGTGCAAGATGTGGCTTTTAAAATAAAGTGCTTTTATTTTATGCTGAGAGTGATGTCAGACCTGACATTTGTTTTTGTCTGGTTAAAGATTTCCCTCTGGCAACACAGTCCAAAAACATCTGAATAAGCTTTCAAAGACCCACATCTGTTAAACCTGAGTAAGAAACAGAGACACAAACACACAGGAGAGCCTTTTCCTCCCCTGCAGCCATTCACATAATAATAATAATAATGGATTGCATTTATAGCGCTTTTCGGGCCCTCAAAGCGCTTCACAATTCCACTATTCATTCACATTCACACACTGGTGGAGGCAGCTACAGGTGTAGCCACAGCTGCCCTGGGGCAGACTGACAGAAGCGAGGCTGCCATATCGCACCATCGGCCCATCAGGGTCAAGGGTGCACGCTTTGATGGTGCTATTGTCTGCTGCTGTCTCCACCACAGCAAAAAAGCCAAAGCTGTGTTTCCCTCCAAGGACACGACCAGATATTTTGCTGTAAGCCTCAACTTAGAGTTCAAATAGATTATTCATGACAGGAGACAATTAGAAGACAAAGGTGAGCACAGGGGAGATCTGGCAATCCCACACATCATAAATGTAAAAATCACAGCAGTGAGATGTTTGTGACAGGTCTGACTCACTACTGCTCTTAATTTATTCAACTTTTTATATTTGAGTGCACCATCTGTATTTTACAAATCCACTTCCACAAAAGTTGAGCCACTCTGTAAACTATAAGTAAAAGCAGAATGCAATTATTTGCACATCTCATTAAACTGATCGTATCCACAATAGAACACGGCATGTCTAAAAATATAGCATTTTAAGAAAAACTTTAGCTAATTTTTAGTAACAGTAACAGTGACACATCTGAAAAGTGGTGACAGGGTCATCTTTACCGTTGTGTGGTATTCCCTCTTATTTGTTGTCCCATTTTGGTCTAAAGCAGGATTTTAGCTGCTGCTCAGTCCTGGATCTCCTTTATCATTTGTCTGATTTCAGTAAGTGAAAAGCCTGGAGAGCAGATCAGCATCCAGACTCTTTAACACTTGTCTACTACAAAGTCAATGCACTGTAGATGCAGTATAAATAAGTAAGGCTGCTGTTGAAAAGACATCATGGATGGGAGCATATGCTGCTCTAAAACTGAGCGTGTGCACATCTGGTACCTTCTATAAAAGAAGATATCTTGGAAGACCATAGTAGACAACTAACGTAGTTGATGACAGAACTCTTTCCTGTGTTAAGAAAACCCCTCTGTGAAATCTTGCATTCATGAACGCAAATACAACAAGGCACAAACCCCTGGTTACACCCAGGAATGTAAATTAAAGAGCTTTTCCAATTCTACAGTAAAGAAAATGAAATCTTTGGACAGAAGATGAAGACCAGAGTATACCTGCTTTCACAGAGTCATTAATATATTTCTCCATAATTGTTCTTCCCAGTTTAGAAAGGCTATACGGAGGGCTGGTATGTCATGGAGCACACAGGAGAAGATCTATTGTGAGAGAGAGCCGGGTCCTACTGGACCATGACCGATGGGAGGAACAGAGGAGAGATCAGCAGGTTCAGAACAGAGACTGGCTGTCTGGGGATGATCAGGAGAACAGTGTTTATGACAGTGCAGACTTCAGGCAGTGGCTTCATTATCATACGTCCAGTCAATGGTTGTGTAGGAATGGCCAAAAACTAAAGATGTGCGTGGTGCTTCAAAACTAAACAGGATGACATCCTTACAGTGGTTTTCAGAGATTCAACTGGTTAGCAAGATTGGTATCCAAAAGGCTTTGCTCAGCCTCAGAGTTAAAGTTTGAAGGGGAACCGAGTTACCTTCAGAACAAACAGTGGCAGGAATCAAACAATGGACGGAGGAATTACCTGACCTGCCAGCCCGTTCTCACTCCCGAGACATAACATGGCGACGTTTTGTCACGTCCCGCGGCGTTCCTGATGAACGCAAAAGGAGACCTTCGGCGTTGTTATGGTACGCGGCGGGTTATGGCTGAAATCCAGTGCAATGACGCTCCCGCGGTAATAGACGGTCCAGCCCTGTATTGCAGCCCTAAACCTAACCTTATCCCTAGCCCTAATCATAACCTTTTTCCCTGATCTTAACCAGGGCTTTAATGATGTTAAATATCGTGTTTC
Source organism: Neolamprologus multifasciatus (assembly GCF_963576455.1). NCBI lineage: Eukaryota > Metazoa > Chordata > Actinopteri > Cichliformes > Cichlidae > Neolamprologus > Neolamprologus multifasciatus. The sequence continues at coordinate 14,522,956 of NC_140440.1, read as the reverse complement.
TAAGCGATTTGAAGAAAAAGAGCGAACATGTGTAGATTGAGTCCATACGGTTCTCATATTACCTCATTTTCCCGAGGTCGTCATTTAGGAACGTGGTGGGTAGCCGAAAACGTAATATGTTGACGATTTGTCACCTAGCGTAAAATGTTACGCTTTGGGAGTGAGAACGTATTGGACCTGCCTGTGCCGTTACTTCAACCACATCTGAGGGGAGTTAAGTAGACGCGTCCATAACGACACACACCGAGGACAGACGGTGAGAAAGAAAAAGGAGAAATACTGATTAGTGCAAACTCAAAACCAACTTTAATTCTGTGCAATGTGTATTCATGGATATACACTACCGGTCAAAGTTTCACTGAATTCCAATCTTTTTATTGAAGATTAAGCAGTCTCATTGAACTCCGAAATCAAATCTTCTCCCATATCTGTAGAAGCTCCCATGAATGTGACCTTGTAGCTGCTTTGCTTTCACTCGTCTGTCCAGTTCAAACCAGCTCGATGGTTTCAGTCTGGAGACTGTGCTGGACCTCCATGTTTCCAAGCTCACCATCTTGTTCTTTGTTCCTGAGGTGGTTCTGCCACAGCTTGGACTGTTTGGGTCTTTATCCTGCTGTAGGATGAAGCCCTGACCAACTAGGTGCATACCAGAGGATCCTGCATGGTGCTGCATGAATGCTGTGGTAGCTGTTCTGGTTCAGGGAGCGTCTCTGTACCAGTCACTGACCCTGGATCAGCAAACAGCCCCAGACCATCACACTTCCTCCTCCATGTTTGACCGTTGATGCCACACACTGTGGAACTTTCACCTACTCCACGGCGTACAAAGATCCTGCGTGAAGATTTCAAATGTTGATCCATCCGTCCATAAAACCTTCTTCCAGTCTTCAGTAGTCCAGTGTCGGTGTTTCATGGCCCAGACGAGCCTCTGTGTCTTATTCTGACGTCTGGCTTTCTTGCTGCAGCTCATCCTGTCAAACCTGCAGCTCCAAGTTTCTCCTCACAGCTCAAACTGAGACTTTCTCACTACGACCTCTATGAAGCTGCTTGAAGCTGTTGTCCTGTGAGCCGCCTGTTAACTCTCAGAAACTCCAGTTCAGTCTTTGGGTCTGCAGACCTCTTCCTGTTTGTTTCTGAGTCTTTGAAGCAAACTGGACTCACTGACACCTCGACTTTCTTTGCAGTCTCTCTGTAGCACACACCGACATTTATAAGTGTTATGATGGTCTGTGTCTCTTCCACTGTTCATTTCCTTTTTCTCAGCATGTCTGTAGCAACACTCGACTTTCTGCAGTACAAGACTGCTCAACTGATCCACGAGGGTCTGACACCACATTGCTGAAGAGGAGCTTTAAATTGAATTTCCCAGATTTGGGATGAATAGATACAGTATCTTTCATCTCTGTGGTGTAAGTAGTTAGTGGGACATTTGCTGAAGGGAACAGTTGTTGAGAATTAAGTGCTGTGGAAGACATCATGCCTCGTTCCTGTACCAAAGACGTCCCAGTGGCCCCAAGTTTTACAGGCCTGTGGCACTGACCTCCCACATCATGAAGACCCTGGAATAACCCATCCTGGACCAGCTCCAACATATATGTACTTGCTCAATCGTGTCTATGCTCATCTGGACCAGCGAGCACTGTGAGGGTCGTGTTTTTAGACTTTTCCGGTGCATTCAGTACCAGACTGACCCTTCTGGGTGATAAGCTCACAGCGATGCAGGAGGATGCTTCTCTGGTGTCCTGGATTGTTGATTACCTGACAGGAAGACCACAATATGTGCGTCTTTTACATTGTGTGTCTGACAAGGTAATCAGCACCACAGGGGCACCACAGGGGACCGTCCTCCCCCCCTTCCTCTTCACCCTCTACACCACAGACTTCAGCCACTGCACAGAGACCTCCATCTTCAGAAGTTTCCTGATGACTCTGCAGTGGTTGGATGCATCAGTGAAGATGATGAGACAGAGTACCGGGCTGTGGTCGACTTCTTTGTCATGTGGTGCGAGCAGAATGATCCAGAGCTCAACGTGACGAAGACTAAATGTGAATGTGGAGCAAAGGAGGACCAGAAAATCTCTGACCACTGTTTCAACCCAGGGGGTCGATGTAGACGGATGACTGTAAATACCTTGGAGTAGACATGAATAATTAACTGGACTGGGTTAAAAACACCACAGCACTCTGCAGGAAGGGCCAGAGTCGTCTCTACTTTTTGAGGCGGCTGAGGTCCTTCAACATCTGTCGATGATCAGGACTTTCTGCGAGTCTGCTGTGGTCTATGCTGCTGCATGCTGGGGCAGCAGCCTGAGGGTCGCCGATGCCAACAGACTTTTTACTTTGACCGACTCGCCTTGTCTTTTTGTTATCTTTTTCTACACGTGTGTTTTCCAGAGTGCAGCAGTAAACTGTGTTGATCAATGAGAATGAGTCACGAGTCTGAATGGAAATGCAGACATTGCTTTTTAGTCTGTAAATTGATGTTTTTTTCTCAGGTCTCTAAGAGCCCAGCCAGGTGAATTATTGAATCCACGCTGCATACAGAGCAGTCTGATGACGTCAGACAGGCAGGAGTCTGTGTTCTCCGGCTCTAAGTCCAGGATGGATTTCCCTCTGTCTGGGATCGAGTTGGCTTCCTGCTCATTTTTCCAGGCACACTTGCATTCCATCAAGGGAAGTCAAGTACCTATAATTAAGGACTTCCTTTCTTTGCCTGACTGTCTGCTTTCTTCCAGTGGTACATGGGCTCCTTGGATCACCAGCCTTTGACTTGGGTCCTTGATGCTGCTGTGCTGACTTGTTTTTCCTTGTTTCCAGTTTACTCTGGTTAAGAATATTTCACTTACCTGTTTAACTTGTTGGATTGCTCAACACTGGCCTTCCCCACCCTGTACCAGACTACGGTACTTCCACCTGCCCTCCTGGATTCCAGTAACTGCAGTTGAATTTCCTTTTAGTGGACTGGTTCAATTACTTCAGCTTTCCTCTTCCCTCGCGCTCCACTCTTCCATGAAGCCACTCCAGTGATTACCAGCTTCCACTTGTGGTTGTAAATTACGTTCTTGCACTGAGTAAAGCTCTCGCCATCACAGACAAAGGGAGAAGTAATTACAACAACCATATAATAAACATTCAAAACATTTACAGTTCATGTGTAATAGACAATATACAAATGTGTTCATTTGGATTTCTGTTCAAAATTGCAAAAAATAAGCATTGAAATGATGTGAAAATATAATCAAGGTTATACATGAAGTCTGAAAATCACTGAGAATGAATATCCTCCCCTGTTATAGGGGTTAGTGTAGCTCAGAGCAGCACATCTACTCATGAGGTTAGTAGTTGGATCTCGGGCTCCTCCAGTCTTCATGCCAAATATCTCTGGGCAACATACGGTCAACAAATTGCTCTCTGATTTAAGTCGGGTGGTCCCTCGCTCCTATAATACCTGGTGGGCCGGACCAATTTCTTGTCCCAGTCCAGACCTGCTTGTGGATTTCTCTGGTTTCATTTTATAAGACTGGACTTATTTTTCTATGAAGGTTGGAACTTTGAGAGTTTAAACAAGAGAGAAAATTGTGAAAATGTTCCTGCCTGTCTGAGAAAAGAGTATAAAGTGTGCAGTGACGGGTTTTACAGCCTTAAACATCTATAATAATTGTAAAAAATTAAGTTGAATTTCGCCTGTTGCGGGTTATTTTTAGAACCTAACTCCCGTGATCAACGAGGAGCCGCTGATAGGAAAAAGTGAATTTGTGAATGTGTGACTGAGCATGTTGTATAACGTGCTTTGAGTGATCAGGTAGTGCAGAAACACACTTTATATTCATTCATCTTGCACAGACTTTCCAAAAGCATTTTCTTGTTATTGTGTTTGTTGATGTTGTTTGACCTGAAGTCCTCTTGTGTGAGTGGATTCTTGCATGTATACATTCCCAAGAACTTTCATGTTTGGTTTGTTATTGGTTTAAAAGACATTTGCACACTGGAGAAATGTCACCATTTTTGTTTAACGAGAAGGTCTGAGCAACATGATTTAAGGTCAGCATGCCCCTTTGTGCTGTGATAATGTCACCAGAAGACTCTTTGTCCTCGGGCAGTAGTACCTGGGATGTGAAGGTGTTGTTTTGGCCAGGAAAGAACACCCGTGCTGGGTCTTTTGTGAGTGCAAAACACCCTCCTGATGTTTTTTCCTCCTCCTCAGCCATGGGAGATAAAGACTTTGGGATTCAAACATCACGATAAATCTGACAAAGGAAATCTATTTGGACTACATGACTTGTGACTCAACTTGCATGACAGAGGTCTGGGATCCTCTTCACTGTAACCAGTTTCTCTGATCAACCTGCTACATAAGGCAGCGGTCCCCGACCTTTTCTGCTCCACGGACCGATTTATTGTCAGACAATATGTTCACAGACCGGCCTTTAAGGTGTTGCGGATAAATACAACAAAATAAAATGATATGACCAAGACAAAAAGGTGGTATTTTGTAAATATAATAATAAACACGAACTTACTGTGTAATTATGTAACTTTATTAGCAGCGTCCTCCTGAAACGCGCCAACAACATTGAGAGCATTATCCTCCTCTCTGCCCCTTAATGCTCTCTGGTCACCATGGTAACGTGTAAATGTTTCTTTCAAACACACAACTACAACACGGGAAACACCCAGGGAAACCAAGTTAATGATGAAAACCCTGAAAACCATCAACTTCACACCACAGCCTCAACTCTCGCGGGCCGGTACCGGTCTGTGGCCCGGGAGTTGGGGACCGCTGACATGAGGGATGACAGTGTTGTTCTGTTTGTCACTCTGTTTCTCCTTAGCTTGAGTTTGTTTACTGTCAGGTAACAATACCTTTCTTTTCTTGGAGTATAAACTCAGAGAACAGAACTTAGAAAACAGAACAATCCCTGTGATTTAACTCATATGTTTTTTGCCGGCCCGTCACTTCAATTATACTGGACTTTTTACTCTGAAGTGCTCTCTCATGTTTTGAGCGTTACTCTCAAACCATGTCCATTAGTTGCCATTTTTGGTGTTTCTGAGGACGCCACCCTGAACCTTAGTCGTAAGCAACTGGATATTATCGCTTTCACTTCATTGCTGGCACGGCGTCGAATTTTGCTGTCCTGGAAAGCTCCTCACCCTCCAGCCCGATCACGTTGGCTGGAAGATGTTATGTTCTTCTTAAAATTGGAGAAAATAAAATTTAGACTCAGAGAAAATGTTAATAAGTTCTCACAGATGTGGCAGCCTTTTATCATTTACTTTAACTCATTGAAAACACTTACAACAGATTAAACTTTTGTACCACAGGGTTCCCTTTTGTTATGGTTTTGGGAGGGAGTTGATTTTTTTTTAAATTATTATTATTTTTTTGTTTGTTTTGTTTTTTTTTCTTTCTTTTTTCTGTTTTATTGTTATCATCCGAATCTTAATGGCCTAATTTGTTTTGATATATGTCTATATCAGTTAGTGCTTGCTGTATTGGGCCTGATATGTCAAATTACATGTGCAAAACTCTATAAATAAAGAGGGGGGAAAAAAAAAACAACAAAAAAAAAAAACAAATTTCTTCATTTGAAGACATTTTAATAAAAAAAATTGCAAAATATAGTTGTAGAGGTCGTACAATCAATACAATAGAGATTTAACAAGAAATGAAATGTGCAAACATATATAAAATTAAGGAAAAGTTAACAAAACATTTCAAATAAACAGCAACAATGTAACATTCACTTTGCTTTCTGCCAAAAAGTGCTCTTCATTCACCAAACAAAATCCACAATAACATTGTACTACAATCTTAAAATTAAATGTTGTGCAAACAAATATAACAAAGGAAATCATAGCAAAAAATCAATAATATACCAACAGCAGCAATGTTGTCTTTGAACAAATAATGAAATGACAAGTTACCCCTCAGTAGGACTCTGTGACCAGACTTGTCCAAGCATCAGTGGTAAGGCAGATTTTGGATGTGGCTTTTTTTAGTTCATTGAAGTTTCACTTTCTCTCCATCATGCTTGTAAAATGACGCCTAGACAGCAGAGTGTAACCTGGTTGGAAAGTGGTCAGCATTTCTTTGGATCCCTCACCCACAGCAAGTGGTCTCATGTCTTTTAAAATCATAGATAAGATGCTCTCAGTAACTACAGCCGCCTCCTGGGGGGTGCAGGGTGTACTTCTTCTCTGACGGTAGTCCTCCAGACTTTTCTGTTTGTTCCTGAAATCATAAATCACACACAGCACACAGATGAATTTGAATAATTACAAAATGATTATATGGAAAGCATAATATCAAAATAATTTGATAAGGATCTGGTTGTTATATTATATATATATATATATAAATATAAACCATGTGTGTGCCTTACTGTTATGCCATGTGCTTTCATAGTAAGAGATTAATGATAATCACCAATGCTGAACATATGATATGATGGCTGCAAAAAATAACGTCAAAAAATAGCGTTTAAACAGCCATAGCTGATGTAACCTTTACTGCTGCACTGCTTTCTAGCCATAGATGGCATAACTTTGACCTATAAGATCAAGCTGGAGAATAAAAACAGCGTTCAAATAGGATGAAACACATTAAACTTGACAAATCAAGAGTTCCTTGTCATTTTGCTTTTGCAAGCACTTTAACAATGTTGCAACAGTGTCCACGACAGCTACGTTTAGCAGGTGGTGCATTATCCTAGTTAACATTTTTTCTGCGGCCAATTCGCTGTCTCACATTTTCGTCTTTCACCGATTCTGAGAATCAGCCTGCACGCGTTCAGACTCATTCTGCCAGCATGGCCACAAACAAAAAAACAACTAAACAGCAGCTGCTGTATGTTACTGCTAAGCAGCTTAAATTAGTTTTGCATTTATGGAGGTTGGGTGTTTATCACTGTCTATGAGTGAGTGTGTCTATGGGAGGGGGTCTGGATGAATTAAAGGGTAAAAACCAGCGTTAGTGAAAAAGTTGAAAACTTACAGTGGTTTGTCCTTTGCAGAAGCTGCTCCTGGATGCCGTCGTTTGGGGTGCTGGTGCATAGCCGTCGTGCTTTTATGATAGGCCACCTCACAAAGCCGGTGTTGTGCCAAAAAGTGATTGTCTGCCAAAAACTGATTTCCGGTATTTGCCAAAAACCGATTGCTCGTATTTAAACTGCTATAAGTAACTTGTTGGGCTATTATATGTTGAACATATGTCAAATGCATCCCTTATGGATAACATAAAGTCATCTTGAGCCACAAACAACATTCGTGTAACAGGGTAGAAGCCGCAATCAGTTTTTGGCAGTGACTTTTACGTAACCTTTATTTATGCAGTTAAAAAAATCTCATTAACATTAAAAATGTCTTTTGTAAGAGTAAGTTGGCCAACAGGACAGCAGAAATGTCTCAAATATTACAATAGTTCTGTATAAATATTTTAAGTGGGGATAAAGGACCGGATTGGTTATAATGTAAGTACAATAACACAGAGTTGTAAAGATACTTGAAAAACAGATAATTTTTAAATTCTATATATAACCCCTTTGTAAACGCTGTTCACCGAAGTCTGTTTACGAACATAAGTAAAGATATTACACATAAAAAATACACAGAAACATTGTAAATCAGTTTTTGGCACAACACCGGCAAACGACTGAATCACTTCCTTTTCGGTTCAAATATCCCCATACTGTAGAAGTGCGTGTTCGGGTGGAGTGCTTTAAGTCGACTGCGACTGCCTCACTCATGTTGCCGCTACTCGCTGCCGCCATGTCTTTTTTTGAAAGTGACGACGCATCGACGCAGTTTTTTTACGTCGACGTATTTTACGTGTCGACGTAATCGATTACGTCGACGCGTTGTCCCAGCCCTAATTTGCACACTGTTAGACCTCTGCATTACCACCACATACTTTAAATACAAAGAGGGTTTCTATAGACAAAAACATGGCTGTGCCATGGGCTCTCCGTGTCACCTATTATAACCTTTACATGGAGGAAGTGGAAATTGAGGGAGGATAAGAAGGACAGACGCAACAACATCCCCTATGTAGCCGGTGTATCAGAGAAACTCAGGAGAGTTTTCTCCAAGCACGACATCTCGGTGCATTTCAGACCCAGCAACACACTCAGACACAAACTGGTTCATCACAAAGACAAAACTCCAAAACACAGACTTAACAATGTGGTGTTTGCTGTACAGCAGCGAGGAATGCCCAGACCTCTACATTGGAGAGACCAAACAGCCACTTCACAAGCGCATGGCACAACACAGAAGAGCCACCTCCACAGGACAAGACTCAGCTGTCCATCTGCATCTAAAGGTCAAAGGTCACTCTTTGAGGATGCCAATGTTCACATTTTGGACAGAGAGGACAGATGGTTTGAAAGAGGAGTGAAAGAAGCATCTATGTCCACTGTGAGCAACCATCTTTGAACAGAGGCGGGGCTTACCACACCAACTCTCTGCCATCTATAATCCAGTTTTGAGTTCCCTCCCCAGACGCCTTAACGCCCACTCACATCCTGGGCCATCTGACCTCAGGAATTCACATGATATGGTGGGGCCAGGTTTCACAGTGAGCTCACCTGAAACTCTGGCTGATTGGGACCCACACCCAGTTCCACACCTTGTCTCAGGCGATTAGAGGATCATCAGGGGGTCCTTTTGTCCCTCTGTGGGGGGACACTCCCACTAGGTTTATATCTGGGACTCCCCACCATTGGACCTTAGAACTGAAGAAGCTTCTCGGATGAAGGTGAAACGTCTTCAAGTAACTTATAGAAGTCCAGACGCTTTTCTTTGCTCCTTTGACTACGATGACCTGGATGACTGAGAACCTTCACAGACATGTTATCAGGAAATGATCAGACAGGAAACACTGTTAAATGTTCAGTTTCTATGCCACATGTTAAAACAAGATCTAGAGTGTGATTAAAGTGGTGGGTGGGTTCTTTTACATTTTGAGAGAAGCCAATTGAGTCTAATAACAGATTAAATGCCATGTTGAGTCATTTTTAGCATCAACATGGATGTTAAAATCACCCACAATAATTATTTTATCTGAGCTCAGAACTAAATCAGATATAAAGTCTGAGAAATCAGACTGTGGTGGGGCATGGTCTGCGGTGGCGTGCAGGGAGGGCGGACGCACCTGCACGGCATCCGCAATCACGCCCGCCACGTTAAAACACAGGGACTCAGGTGTGTGTAGTGGGTGGTGTGAGGTGTTTTGAATAAAAATGTCTGAAAACACTGATCCCTGGACCCGCCGTGCCTTATTCCTGCCACACAGACACTCTGAGTAAGGCCCAGGTGGACGATAGATGATAACAAGACTGGTTTCTGAGTTGTTTCTTCTAGTGTGTACACTTTTGGTGAGAGAATGCAAACTGTAGCTTCAGGTTCCTGTTGTTAGCTGTGGGAACGACCCCGTGTTGTCTTCTGCTTCAAGGTTTGATGTGTTGTGTTTTCATATATCCTCTTCTGTATACGTTGGTTGTGTTGTGTGCTTATTCGAGTTATTGTTGTCTTCCTGTTGGATTAAAGCAGTTGGGCCCTCTCGTCTGACAGCACCTTGTTGATCGTATGGTCCATATAACCGCAGCCCACTGAATATTTTCACATTCTCTGGACATCCTCTGTTTGCTCCAGAGATGGTTGTGCAGGAAAATCCCTGTAGAAATACCAGCTCATCTGGGACCATCAACCACACCATGTTCATAGGCACTTAAATCACATTTTTCCTTATTCTGATGCTCAATTTGAGGCTTTACAATACAACCCTGAAATATCAGCAGGCCAGTGCATGGGTCTGATTTCCAAAGTGCTAAATCACCAGTTCGTGGATTCCCTTCCTTTCTGAAACTGTTTACAATACTCTGTCCTCCTAATTCCTGCTGACAGGGGTCATTGCCACACTGATTCCCACCTACCGCTGCTACAAAAAGCCTGCCTTTAAGCCTAATGGGGTGCAGATGGGGCTCCAACACCCACACAATAACATCCACATCGCTTCATTGTGAACATGTCAGAGGCAACAAGAGAAAATGAGAACGACAATTGGGAGGCGGCAGAGAGCGAAACAAAATCAAAGAAGATGAGCAAGGAAAGGAGGGAAGGAGGGAGCGGGGGCACACGTGGAAATAGGCGTGAAGTGAAGAAGAAAGAGTGAGGGCGGGAAAAAAGATGTATGAAGAGAAATGGAGAAGAAGAGGAAAAGGAGCAGACTGTGGACATGGTGATGGATCCAGACAGCCTGGGTCTGAGGAGAGGCTCACTGCCTGTCATAGCTACTCCACAGAGAACAGCTTACAGCCTGTAGCCCCTGTGTGGATGCCCAGGCCTCAACCTGCCCAAAGGGGCTTTCATTTAGCCCTATAACGTCCTTTGATTCATACACGAGCTTCTGAGACCTCGATCTCATCAACATGATCAATACTTGCTATAATTTCAAAATGTTAAGGACTAAACTTTTAATTAATAAACCTCACTTAAAAAACTGACGGGTTGGTCTGACAGGGTCAGCAGAGGTGTCAACTAGAAAACAGCAAGCTGACGAGGGCTTTCTCTGTGGGGCTTGAGAGGGACGGGGGGAGGGGGGGGGCTGTTTACTGCATCTACAGTACCTGCATTTGGTATGTATAGTATAGTATATATATATAGTATATACCCTGATGCTCTCTATCCCTCAGCCCATCTTGTCTGACTGAGACACATAAACATGCATTAACTTCATTGCTCTCCGTGCTCTCCTTCCCTCTGCCACCTCCAAAGAGTGTCCAGTTTACATTTGTCGTATGGCGTGTTAAACATTTCAAAATACATACACAAGCAAACAGTCCTGTGAGGTGGGAAAGGCTGAGTTTTCACGCACTGACTTTTTCTGTTGCGTTTTTCTAGCTGTAGCTGTCTCCATGTCTGTCACTGTTACAGAGCCTGCATCTTAATCCAGCCACACTCTTGTGTTTTTACATCCAAATGGTTTTTGGCTGAGACAAAATTACATAAATTGAATTGTTTATCCTGTATTCAGCTCTCCTAAGCATCATCATAAGCTGCTAATATTATTAGTTATATGTTTGCTGCTGTAAAAGCAACACTGTAATGACTGTGGCCTTTAATGTGTGCATGGTTTACTGCAGAGGCCTGTTGCAGTAACCCATTACTCCCTCACTCACTGATCTGCTGTCATGGGATTAGAGAGAAACTGGATTGGTTCATTTAATGACCTCATTATTAGTCAGTCATGTTTCATTAGGGACAGTTGATTAAAATACAATATGGTTAAGACCAAAATATACTTCATGATGATTTAACATCGGCGGTGCTGGATTGGTGCACTGAGTGATTTAAAGCCAAACCTGAAGAAGACAAAGACTTAGAAACAAAACATAGCAGAGAACCAGCATTTGAGTATTCTGATGGTTCGATTTCAGTGAATTCTGTCATTGCACAACGAAGTAGTTTGAATGAGAAGCAATAGTCTCTCAGATGAATCAGTTAACGGTTACAGGATCACCTACAGCTAGAAGACACGTGAAAACATAAAGTTAGAAGTGGCCAGAGACCATTTGAACGGCTCCCTGCATCCTAAAGAAAAACACTTCTTCAAACAAATAATTAAATATTATCATGGGCAGGTGCAGTAACAGCATCTTCAATGAGTAATAAATCATTCATATATTTTCTTACACTAATCGCTCGTTCCCAGGAGCACCTACTCCACTCATATTGCTCAGTTTTCCACCACCTGGTAGTAAATGCTATCATTTGTTCTGTAAAGCAAATTTACCTATGGTATAGATGAAGTAACCTTAACTTGGTGCCAGGTACTAAAAACCTACTCGGCCAGGGCTTCAAGCGAGCTGAGTCAATCCACCTGACACCAACAGACTGCATGCCCCCGATTGGGCAGTCAGTAGCATCACTCGTCATAAGAGCGACTTCGTCACGACAATCAACCCGCCATTATGCAGTTATAGAAACGGGTGCAAAAAACACACCCTGTGGTCCAACCATGAGCTGCGGACATTTTCTGCTTAGCGGTGAATGATAGTATTTAGAGGGAGCTAGATGGAGCGACTTGAAATGCGAAGGTTAACTGGGAGATGTCCTGACTGATGGCCGCTCACAGATACCAACGGACATTAAAAGTTCCTACATTTTTTGTTGGCACTGTTTTAAAGTTGTTATTGGGCCATCAAGGACCGCAGCAGCTGGACCACGTCATGTTGCGGGTGAGCGGCTGCGTTTTTCCATTAGCTCTGGGTTTCCACCTGGTGGAGCCTCATCAGCCTGCCCATTCTCCACACCTGATAGCAATCCAGTTGGCTGTATTTAAGACTGGCTCTCTCAACGTGTCTTTGCCACAACATCTGCTAACCTGCTAGTGCTAGTCCATTCATGTTTTATGAGAAGTCATTGTATTTTTGCTTTGCTAATTTTGCTGTCTTATGTCTCTAGTTGGTAGCATCTATAGTCCTGAGTTCAGTTTGTGGAATATCCTGTGAGGTTATTTAACCTGCCTGTTCCATTCAGTCCGAGGGCAGCAGGATGGTGATGTGGAGAGTTTTCAGGATCAAGGTGTGCTTTAATAAATTTCTAAAAAGGTCATCTCGCTTCTTTGGTTCTTACTTTGGCTCCATGGCCGCTCGACTAAACTGACAGAAGTGTAGCACAAAAGGACCCAACACACCAACTCCTGCTTGCCTTCATTCACCACATTATGTTAGCTTTAACATAAAAATAAAACTTAAAGTAGTCTGCCTGTTAAAGCTTTTTGCTTTGGTTTTGGTCCACGTGTTGCCATAATATAACAAGCTGTATCAGTGATTTAATGTTTCATCTTTCTTCAACCCAAATTTAACATCTGACTTCAGAGGGATGAAATTATTACGATCTAATTAACCTCCTTCAATTGTATTCATGAGCACAACTGCAAAAGGAGGAACCAGATAATGAATAATCTCAGGTTACAGGGAACTACTAAAGGCAAAGGCATGTTGATTTGCAGTCAGTTTGTTTATCCATCTATCTGATGTCACAGGTTGGGCTTTTCTCAGTTGTGTGCCTTCTGTGTTTTCTGAATCTTGAGATCCCAAATCTAAAAATACAATGGATATCTTTACATTTTATAATGTGGCGCTTCCTTTGAAAAGGAAGAATTCAAGCTCTCAGAGATCAGGCAACTGGATATCACAAAGTGTGTAACAGACCTGCTATGGATGGGAATCGACAACCGGTTCTCGGTTCCTAGTAGTCGAATTCCTGCTGATCGGTACTTGCACTACAATCAGCTGATTTCAGTTGTCAGTGGACCAAAATAGTAAGGCAGTATACAGTGTTAATATAGACATTACTTTTATTTTTATTGCACAAAAGGACAAGTGTAATGGTGCCAGCTGCATCCAGGACAGAAACACCTGCACTATGCTGCACAAGCACCTGCACAGAAACATGCTAACACTAAGCTAGCCAAAACTCAGCTAAAGCTGAGAATGCTGATCCCAGCTCAGCATGGTCGGGGTCTGGAATGAGGACTGGGCCAGTCTGCTTGTCTCCACCCCAGAGCACAGGGAACCATCTCCTGGGTCTGGGGACAGACTCTGACTCCGGGGGTGTTGGTGCCTGCACCTGGGGGTGCAGAGTGCTAACATAGCACACGAGACGGTCAAAGTAGAACAGGAAACAAGAGACATTAACAAAGACAGGGGGACATGGAGACCAGAGTGACTGGACATGACACGGGAACACGGGGAAAACAAAGTAACACAAACCTAAAGCCTAGGAAGAATCTAACACAGGCAGGAAACAATAAAGAGAACCAAAATCATGAATAACAACAATCAAACACAAAACACTGGGTCACAGTGCCCTGACACCGGCTGTCTGGGTCTCCACCATGTCTGCTTGATGACCTGGGGGGCAGCACCATGGCTCCACACACCTATTGCGTTGTCCCATATGGAAAAGAAATGGGAAAAACTTATAAAAGACTTGCATCAGTTCTAGCTTGCTTCATATAGTGAATCATATCAGGCTTATATGATTTACTCATGAAAGTGGCCACTTTCTCATTACTTTCATATTTTGTTCCAGGAAGTATCCAAAACATACAAGTTTCATTATATCATTTTTCAATGGATCTTATATCTGTTTTCACTCTTGTGTGCTTTTCATACAAGTTTCATACAAGACAGATACAAACTTTATAAGATTTATTTATATCTTTTCCATATGGGCTTTTGTTTTGTTTATTTTCAGCAGGTGATGAAACAGATTTCCAGCGTCTCTCTCTTTATCCCTCTTCTCCTTTATTTTTCTCTTCTCTCCTTATGTTAACTTCCTTCCCAACTCTTTTCCTTTTATTTCTCTTTCCCAGCCCCAGTCCTGTGTAATAACTGAAAATAAAAATAATCCTAATAAAAATCTAATAAGCTATGACTACCAAGTGGACAAGTATTTCTCCTCTTAGGAAAAGTAAATGTGTTGGCTATTTTTCTTGATTGATACACTGCGAGACAGGACGGGCAAAAAACAAAACAAAAACAACAAAACCCCCAAACAAAATAAGAATGTAATGTCTTATGAACGGTGCTTAGAGAAGGTGGAGACGGCAGTGAGAATCAAATTGATAAGTGATATTGATAACAGAACCTGTATTATTCAGTTCTTATCAAGTCCCATCCCGTAGGGGGACTTAAACACTCAGGTGTCCTTGGTCTGCTGAGCGACCTGACTTGGGCAATAAGTGGCCGGCACGAGTTACTCATTTCTCTTCTCTCCTCATGGCTGTGAAAAAATAATAGTTTAGCGCTCTGCTCCAGGAGAGGCTTACTGCAGTTTAGACTGTGCTGGAGCTGGGACTCAGAAGATGGAGCAGGTCATGTATTGATCTGAATGTTGGTGGTTCTATCCCTGGCTGTTCCAGTCTGCATGCCAAATATCCTTGGGAAAGATGCTGAACCCGAATGTCTTTCCAGTGGAGTCTGGATGTACATGAATGTTAGAAAATCACTTAAGCAGAAAAACAGACGGCATCAACTTGTTAACGAGGCATGTTGTATAAAGTGCTTTGAGTGCTCAGATAAAGTTGAATGGTGCTGCACAGGAGCGCTGCAAGAACCAGTGAAAACACCCTCACTGTAAGCAGATTGGACTTTGCTGCTCACTGTAATACACATAATAGAAAATTAAGATGCACATAAGAGTCACTTTGTCTGTTACGACACTGCTCAACAGTACAAACCAAACATTTGTCAGTGAAGTTTTGGTGCTTTGATTTTTGTCCTGGAGGTGCCAGTGCAGAGGATGCTGCAGACTTTAATGGCAGGACCAGTATATCAAACTACTGTCTGTATTACTGGGTTCGTTTTTACGGGATTTAACAAGCTATGTTAGGGTTTGTTGGTGACTGAATTACACCTAAACAACAGAGATTTATGAGACAGCTTCTTCAGTCTTTTACCTTTAATTTATGTTGCAGCAACATAAATGATCACAAATAAAACCTACAAACAGAAGTGGAGACGAAATGGAAAAACAGTTTATTATAAAATTCATTGTAACATAAAAAGCGAGCACATTTGTAGACACATGACCAGAAGGCAACAAGAAGACTTTTAACTAAAGCTCAACAAGACTGCATCAGAGCATCTTTCACATCCCTGCTCCTTCTCTGCACGCTGTGCTAATGCCACCACAGGCTCTTGTGTTGCCACTGACAGTACAGCCCAAGTGGTCTCATTGGTCCCCCATGTTATGCAGAGCACAGCAAGTCAGCACCTTATAATAGCCAGTAGTCACTACACCAGTGTTTGTGAGCCAGTAAGAAGTTTCCCTGACTGGACTCAGAACCGGAGCAAGAGTTGGGAGTTCGCCTTGTAATCGGAAGGTTGCCAGTTCGAGCCCCGGCTCGTTGTGTCCTTGGGCAAGACACTTCACCTACCGCCTACTGGTGTTGGCCAGAAGGGCCGATGGCGCGATATGGCAGCCTCGCCTCTGTCAATGGCTACAACTGTAGCTGCCTCCGCCAGTGTGTGAATGTGTGTGTGAATTGGTGGATGACTGGGTGTGTAAAATGCTTTGGGGTCCCTAGGGGGGTCTAGTAAAAGCGCTATACAAATACAGACCATTTACCATCTCCTGTACTCTGAGCCAGTAGTAAGATCCCTCAGTACAACAGCCTCTTTCTTCTTCAGAGATACATACTAGGTTGTTTCTTGTTGTTGGATACAGTTTGTTGTACAGGAAGCTTAATGTTCCTTCAAACATCCTGAAGCTGTGCAACCATCCGTGAAGGTGGATCAATGACATCACACCTCTGGGAGGGGTGGTTGAATGCCCAGGTTTGCAGCAATAATTCTGTAACAAAAGAGCAATCTAAAACACACACACACGCACGCACACACACACACACACACACACGCACACACACAAACGCACACACACACATATTTTAATACCAAAAACCATCACCTGTTAAAACTTTGCTCTAGTTATCATTTAGGTCAAAAGTCTCACGTACGAACTAGAACTAGATAGCATTAGATTACCCTCACACATCAACTAGTTGGTATCTTGTTGGTCCTGTTCTAGCACAACATTGTTCTACAGCTGCATGAACGCTCCTGTATTTTTCCAGAGTGTTTCGTTTTGCTGCTCACTGCCTTCTCTGGCTCTCTTCATCTGTAGTCTGACAAAAAAAACCATAGACAGCAGTCATCATCTCGATTGTTGGGTTTGTGTTGCATACAAATGACATCAAAAGGACCCCGCCCACATCGATGTGGTACTCAGTTGTAATGGAAAACCATATCATACAATACAACTTTATTTATAAAGCACTTGAAAGATTCACAAAAACCAAAGAGCTGTTGAAGTTCAGCAATACAGGAGGACATAAAAAGTAACTTACGGTCATAGTCAACGTCTCATCGAAGGCTAAAGGGGAGAGACACAGGAAGTTAGCACACCTAAACTAAATCAGTGTAATCTGGTTACTTATGACAGTAAAAGAGACTGCAGCAACAATATTTCACACATTTTTTTAAATCACCAAATTAATACAGAGACATTACCATTACATAGGTGAACTAATTCAGACTAACGACAGGGGAAGCAATATTGAACATAACGCACAGGACAAGAGTTTCAAAATAAGACAGGAAGCAAAAACAGAAACAGAGATCCAGAATAAAATACAACCAGACACTGGGAACGGGGAAACAGATGAGGAAAACACAGAAAACAATCAGGAAACTATGAGGCTTCAAATATAAATTCTTACAAAAAGTAAAAACAAGAATAAAAATTAAAAAAACCTTAACTAAGAAAACAGTCCAAAGACATGCAGTTAGTGGGGTTGGCTTAATGCTTGGTCCTAAATTACCTATACTTGTGATGTGAGTGCAAATGGTTGTCTGTCTCTCTGTTAGCCCTGTGACAGGGTGGGAACGTGTCCAGCGTGTAGCCTAGCACTCGCCCTATCCGGTCGTTCAGTCTGACGTCACTAGCCGTGTCTGGGCCTAAACTCCGCTGCAGGTCCATATATCAAACGATCACTGTGGCATTACTGAGAGTTGAAAAACTGTCTAAAGTCTTTCATCTGTAATAAAATGATCAGCGTTCTGCTCTACCAGGTGTAACAATTGAGTTTAACATCCAGGCATCCATGAAAACGGAATTTATGACATTTAACGGAGTTAGAAGTTAGCAGGAAGTTAGCTCGCTAGCTTCTATCTAAATACAATATAGCATGTCCTGACTGCGGGGTTTTGGAAACAAATTCAAACGTACAGCTCTGTTATCACTTCCAGCATAAATGAAGACAGAAAACTAAATAGCAGTGACATTTGTGGGGTTACTGAAGTTTGGCTAGCTGGTATATAATGATGTGCTACGTGACCGCTAGCGACACAGCTATGTTAGCATAACATAAACAAGCTAACTTTTTTTCCACTCGATAAAAGTTAAATGTTTAATAAATAGAAGAAAATACAAAACATTAAACATGTTAACAACACAAAAGCCATATTAAATGGAGACTACTTTAGGCCCGGAAGTAGGATTCGTCACGTCATAACTAATAACACGGAGCTGGGATCAGCTCCAGCACGCCATGCGACCATGATAAGGATAAGTGGAAGAGAATGGATGGATGGAGAGTCCAGTCCTTGTTCTTCAAATGTACCTGTTTGTTTAGCAGAGTTTAGTTTAGTTTGTTTTAGTTTGAAATGTTTTTTTTTACATAGATATGTAAATACTTTATATATAGTAATTAATAAATATTATGAGCCTGTTAGCCAGCACCCATAATGAAGAAGGGAAAATGAGAGTTAAGAGCTTATAGGGATAAACACAAATCATATTATTTTAGGCTCTCATCTAGTCAGTTCTAAGCCCAGTCATTGGAAATAATGTATAAAAATGAGAAGCCTTGTTGTACAGTATTTGTTCTATACCAGAGTTTCCACAAAAACCACAAACTGTCCTTTTTCAGATTACCTGAAGACGAGAGGCCGTTCGAGTTATTAGTCCTCGTTTGTTGTTATGTGTAATAGTTTTCAGTAGTGCAAGAATAACACGCACAACTACAGACACAAGTGTGTCTGTTGTGTTTTGTTCTGCAAAATATTAAACCAAATAGGGAAGTTGATCAGAGTATGCTATATGAATTACTTTTTCTGTTATGTGTGTGTGCATGTATCTTGGCAGACATATCCACCCTCTACCTCACTCCAGAAATGAACATTTTTTTTCCTTTACATGATCCCAAAGCCTCTGAGATTTGTTTAATTATTTCTCTGGCTTTAGCGAAGGAAGGCTAACTGTGCCGGGGCAACAGTAAAGCCCACATTCACAGGAAGCTGAAAGCAGAAGAGGAGGAAAAATCAAAACACATCTGGTCAGGCAGAATAGGATCAAGCTCGCTGACTGTTTCCCTGCCTTGCTTGATCCCCGTATTCCCCAGCACTAAGCACTGCTTTCTCTGGCCTTATCATGTCAGCCGCTTGCACCTTGCCGGAGAAAACAAAATTCCAGCCATACCTCGAGGCAAAGCAGCTAAAAGTACTGCTGCACACCATTCAACAAAGGTTTCCTAGCAACCTCGTGTGCTACCTTCTTAGTGTAGAAACATCTCTGTCTGCAGCTCTGTCTGCAGCGTGTAACAGGTGCTGTGAAGTGGTGTGTAAACCTTACGTGCATAAATGGGTTTTTGACCCAGAACATGAAAGCCGACTTCAGACGGTTCAGTTGTGACTGGTTGGGTTTCCTTTGTTAGGAGGCTGCACATAATTGTCGTACATGTATTGTGTTCATCATGTATTCAAATGGCGACTTAAAGTAATGCCTGAAACAGGAAACAATATATGACTGTGTGTTTTTTCACTGGAACAAAGGAGAATTTTTAATCTTACTGAGCCATGCTCATTTTTTTAAATGACTTAACCCTTTACAGAGTCCACACGTGCGTCTGCACACTGCCCTGAAGTTTATGTTTTTACTCGCTGTCATCCATGTGACTGGATATGTGTACAGCTTTCCTGTCCTATCAACGATCCAATGTTTAACACTAAAACTCCCAAAGTTGTCATTTTGACAACTTTTATTTTGAATAATATTTTTTTTTTATGCAAAACTCCATGAGCTTCTATTTCATCACTTTTCCTAAAATCAGTTTAATTCTAACATATTTTGGAGTGTGTGTGGGATAAAAAGTGAACCTTCATACACTGAACCACTAAATGAATCATGTTAGACATCAATGTAAAACAACTTTGCAGGCCTGGTTTCTTAGTTACATTTATTATTATTAATTATTTATTTACACACAACATGATATGAAGGTTCCTAAAGAGAAGCTCTCTGAGTGACATAACAAAAGCTTTGGCAAAAGGTTTGCGTGGAGACGTCGTGGGGTACTTATTTTGAGTATTAATTTCACGTTTCCTATGAGCAGTGAGGAGGATACCAGACTGCAGCATATACATGAGCCCCCTACTTCCTGCTCCCAAGGAAGCACGGTGGCTGATTCATTTCATTTCTCTTTTTTCCAGGTAGAAAAATGTGAGGGTGACAAATGAAACATTCTAGGGAAGTAAAACGAACCAAAACAAAAAACATAATTAACTTACTTAATACCAAAAAGCCTCTTACCTACATTCTTAACCTAAACAAGAAAACAGCTCTCAAAAATAAATGACTCTCATCTCGTTCAGTGCAAATTCACAACATTTAACATTAACATAATAATAATAATAATAATAAGAGTAGCTAATTTAGCTTTTTCAAAGTCAAAAACACTTTTCTTCACAAAGCGCTGCTCTCTACAATACTCACCACAGTCTGCTTGGGAATCTGTCACGATCCTGGGTCTTATGACCCAGCATTTTGAGTTTTAGTTCATTTTGATGTTTATAGTTTATGTTTAAGCTCATTAGTTTTCTATGTTCATTTGCTTATTATATTCCCCTTGTGTTTTCAACCCTTGTGTTAAGTCTCCCTTATCCTTCATGTGTTTCATGTCTGTTTCTTATGTTGTCAAGTTCATGTAGTCATGTCAGTGTTTCATTGTTTCCTATTTTATTTTGAAAGAGGTCCTGTGCTTTGGTGCTCTGTTTTGCTCATTCCCTGTGGGCGTCGTTATGTTCATGTTGTGTCTACTTTGCCTTTCTGTCGCATGTTTCAGCTCCCTATGTTCTGTCTCAGTTGCTGTTAAGTTTACATGTTTTGAGTTCAGTCAGTGTGTTTCCTGTTTTACTTTGAAGGTCCACGTCTCATGTGAGTGTTTCTAGTTTTGCTTCCCTTGTCTCGTCCAGCCTGATTACTCCCAGCTGTGCTCTCCTTCTGTGTCTCATTCCCTCGTTATCCCTCTGTGTATTTAAGCCCTGTGTTTCTCTTTGTCAGTGTCGTAGTCTCCCTCATGTTTCCCTGTCTGTTAGTTGTCCATGTCCCAGTTTAGTTTAGTTATATTTTTCGTGCCATTCTGCAATAAAGCAGCTTTTTGAGTTTAATTCCTGTGTGGTGAGTCTTGCGTTTGGGTCCTTCTCCTGCCTGGACACAGCCTAAACATGACAGAATCAGGAAGTAGACATAGCCAAGCTGGTCTTGTCAGGCCCAAATTTAAATGTGGTACCTTCATTCTCCAACCTATGGCCAGCTCCCAGTTAGAGCTTACATGAACAGCACCACCCAGGGAGGACTGGTTAACACTGGATAACACTCCCTCACTGAGGATCAGGCATTATACCTGATCTACGACACTCCATGAGACAGAACATCTGCCACAGCGTTATCATCTTAATATCAGCATCAGTAGATATGATGTCGATTGTTAAAGTGCATGCGAGACAGGAACACCAGGGGACTGATCAGTGTAAACAGCAAATGGGGTAAAATTGGAACAAGATACACCTCACCAAATAATGCTTTCTTTGTCATTGTGCTGAATTTCATTTGGTCATTACTGAATTTCTTTGAAAAATAGCAGACTGCCTTAGTTTGAAGGCACTGGTGAAATAGTACTGGGAAGCTGAACAAAAGGCAGAACAGGATAAGTCCGATACTCAGAATTCAGCGAAGCCAGGATTTGACAAATGACTGATGTGACGGTCAGCGGTGCAACCATGCAAAGTTCTGTGACAGTCAATAGAAACAGCCACACGTGTGACAGAGTTGACACTGGGTCTGGTAGTGGTGTGCAATACTGTACATTTTGGTATCAATCCGATACCAAGTAAATATCGCCGATACAATACTTTAATGAATGAGGTGGATGCGTCATTGAATTGCTGAATCTCAATTAACTGTGCCTCCTCTGCGCTGACACAGGAGCAGCGAGTGCGGCGCCCTGGCTGCTGCGTCTTTGCCGAAAGCAGAGGACTGCAAACAAGAGCAGAATTTAAAGTAAAGAATCGATCTCACCAGGCTCGTATCGATCCGATACCAATGCCGGCTTGGTATCGCTACAATCGATGTTTGGATTGAGCCGCCCACCACTAGTCTCTGGCACGAACTTACATTTTGCTGCATTTAAAGTCAAGTTTGCACATTCCAACTTAGAAAAGATTCTCTGCAAATTTCAATGTTCTCTGTCCTAGAATATGTTACACTGTCATCTATGTATGCTTCACAGTTTCTGTAGCTAGTGAGCCAAATATTCATCAGCATGGAAAGTGGCAGGAGCATTTCTTATCTGAAAGACATTACAGTAAACTATACGAGGTGGTGAGATGTCACCAAGTCAGAGATTTCAGATACGCAACAAAACCAGCATCCTTTCAGCAGATCCATTCTTGTGACAAATTTGCGTCCCTTCCCTATCTGTGCATTTGTCCATGTATGAGATAGGAAAGGACAGGTTTGGTGATTGTGAAGAATCAATGTTTTACAGCTTCACAATGCAGGAGGGGTGAAAAATCCCTGTAAATAGGAACTTCAGCACATCTATAAAATACTTAGTATTACAAGAAAGTCAGAAAACAACTGACATGTTTGAGTGTGTGGCTTTCCTCTGTGTTTCTGTTACACATCCCTGCACAAAATACCGCTGGGACCTCTTCCCCCAGAGGCAGCAATCAGTAAGTCATCAACCTACAAAACTAATGGCGTGTCAACAACACACCTATATGGTGAAACTATCTGCGCACAAAACATCATGCACAATTAACTCACTATTAACTCTCACAGACACAAACATACCAATTCTCCAAAGGACCTGTTATCAATCTAATGCTGGGCAAGTGTGTCAAACTGAAAATCCAATGACATGTCAAACATTACACAGAACCACATAAATTATATATACATACACTAAGGATCAATGATGAGTAATACAGACTAAATAAGTCCATGTACCCCATCTGATAACCATAAAAATCACTTTCCAAAAATCCAGCAGCAGTGCTGCACACACTGCCAACAGCTCCACATTGTGTCCCTCTGGTGCTGCATGCGGACACTAACGACTCCACGAGTGGCATCTGTCTCATAATCATCACAGCTTTGATTGCCAACTGCAGTCATGGAGAAACACATTCCCTGCCTTATGACTTTTGAGCTTCGTGTCTTTGGTGTCATGTTTAGGCCAGTTTACAAAAACAGTAACTTGCATGTCTGCACATAACAACTGAAACAAAACTGACGTAACAAGAATCAAAAGGAAGCTTAAATACTGGCCGATCAGCCCAAGTTGACACACACAGGGGAACACAAATATTAGCAAATGATCTAACATCAAACAACAAAGCAACACTAAGAATCACTTCAAATCAATAATACTCAATAAAAGACAAAGCAAACAATTCATAAATCAAAGAAAAGGCACAACATTAAAAATTACAGTGAAAGAGCTGCACTTGGTATGGCCCAATCAACACTTCCCATAACACAGTAGCATCCCAGAGCACATCTTTGCCCAACTTTAAAGTTGTGTGGTTGCAGGTGCAGCCATCGCACAACCCCTTGCTTCAAAAACTCTCGCTAGAACAGCAAAAGAGAGAGAGAGCCAGCTGTAATGTTTTCTCTTCCAGGGATGTGCTGAATTTTGAACCTCAATGGCTGCATGGCCAGGTACCAATGAGTAATCCTCTCACTTGTGCCCTTCATCTTGCAGACTGACCATAAAGCACTGCAGTGGCTGAACAGCATGAACTCCGACTGTGGCAGGTTGTATTTAAAGGAGCCGAGTGTCCACTTAATAGCCAGAGACTACAACTTCACCACAGAGGTCTTCTCTGGAAAATAGCGTGCGACTGTTGTAGGCGACATGATGCTGGTCCACTGGTGGTCCCTGCAGAAGCACAGCTCCAATACGCCTTTCAGAAGCATTTGTTTGCAAAGTCAAATCCGTATCAAAATCTGGACTGTGAAGAACTATGTTTTTACCCAAAGACTGCTGGATGCTCCACTGAACCTGGTTTGGGCACAGTGAGCCTTTCATTCCCATCACGACCGCACTTCTAGCGACAAAGCTTGGAATAAATCGTTGGTAGAAGGCAGCCACACCCGGGAAGGACTTCAACTGCTTCTTAGTCTGTGGAAGAGGACAGCATTCAATGGCTTTGGACTTCATCAACTTGTGGTTTTATAACCCCACCTCCAATGGTGAACACAGACTGCAAACGATCCAGGACCTCCTTCAGATGTTCAATGTCCTCCACATGTGTAATAAGCAAGTCCACACAGGACCTGGTCCATTAGTCTCTGGAAGGTAGCCCCATGTAAACCAAATGGGAGGACTATAAACTCAAACAGCCCCATGACGGGCAGAAAGCTGTCAACTCCCAAGACCCCTCCCTGAGTGGACCTGCCAGTAGCCCTTAGAGAGGTCAGTGGTAGTTTTGCTTTTTCCAGGTGCTCAATCAGCTCATCCATGCGTGCTGTTGGATATGAGTGAAACTTTGAAACTGAGTTAAGGTACCTGGAATGAATGCAGAGTCTTATGGAGCCATACTTCACTTTTTCAAGGCTCCAAGCGACAATATGAGGTCCACCTCTTTCTTCAGTGGCCCCAGAAGGTGCTCTGGTATCCTAAAACGTCTGCATCTAACAATTCCTCATCTTTTAACCCAATGTCACCAGAGTTGTATATTATTATTTTACACCCTTGCCTAGGGGAAACTAAAGTGTTGCCCTCTCTCCAAAGATGACCAACGCCACAGTAAGATTTGGGGTTGAGGTGGATTGGTTTATTTATCTATAACAAGCCAAAACTTACCTTTCTACCAACGCAAAACCCTCAAAGAAAATAATTGGATCCTACCCAGCTCTATAACTTGCTCTATGTAGCAAGTCTGTTAGATAAGAGAAGACGAACGTGTGGTAACAGTAGTACTTCCCCAGATCTATACTTGCATTAATTATGCTGCATTCTCAGCTGAAGTTGAACCTAGAAAATAATTCATAAAATACTAAAGGATAGGTTCACATTTTAGGTTCACATTTCTCAAATCTTCATGTGGTTTGGAAAACTTGCCGTTGTGGAGCCAGTACAGACCATTTTAACGGGGAAACTTGCAGTACTGTTTGTAAAGTTAACTCTACCAGGCTCCTCAGCAACAGTGTAGCAATTTTAAGACATGTCTAAGAAGGAATTTAAATTTTAAAACAGTGCAAAAAAGGGTTTATAGGAAAAGTTCAGAGAGTTGTTAAAAGTTCAGATACCTCTAACCAGTCATACAGGATTAGTGCCCTCAAGAATCTAGTACCACATATGAAATATTTCCATATAAGACTGAGTGCCAGGGCACATAGAAAAGAAAGAAAAGAAAACTTGTTTTTCAAATATTATACAATTAAATGAGGATGTGCATAAAACTAGTGATATTTAACAAATATGCAGATTTTTTTATTTGCTTCCCTTCTGGTCTGCAAAGGTGAGGGTCTGAGATAATTACTCATTAATATCTAACACAGTGTTAATATGCACATCATGAGCAGAATGAGATTCAATGTGATGATGCACAAAGCTCAGCAGCTACAGCTACTTTCATCAAAGAGCTGCAAAGTCACTCCTGGTTATTGGCTCCTGTACAGAATACTTTCCCGAGAACTCTTTTCTTTATCCTTTAACTTTTTGGAGCACTTGCGAGGGATGGTTGTGCCTGCTTTGTGTAACAGGGACTTAGGGGCTTTCATGTGAGCAATGGATGTGGAATGGTAATCCTTGCTCCTGACTTGTCGGGGAGCCAAGGTGCAAGATTTACAACACCTGAGGGTCTAAATGGTCGGCCTTTGAGATAACTGAATGTGTGTGAGAGTGAATTTACAGCCCTGGGCAGCCCATAGATTTCATGCCTGGACTCTAAACTCTCACCTGCATGATGGAGTCTATTGAGAGGAACACAGTCGAGTCACACAGTTTGTTTCATGGGAGTAAAACATACACATGAGAAGGAGACACAATCTTCCTATTAGCAGCAGTTTTATACTGCTCACGCCTTTCTTACTAATCATGGCAGCTGTGTTTGCAAGCTTTCAAACCACTGCATGTATGTTTAATACACAATCACTGGGAGAAATCTGCCTGTTATATTTTAATGCTTTTGCAATTCATTGATAAAAGAAGCTAAAGACAGTAGTGATTAAATAAAGTGCTGAATGAATAAAACGTCAGGTCCTCCGTGTCTCTCCAGTTTGGGTTTGTTGTTGTTGTCTCTCTCGCTCTCTCTCCTCCTCTTCGCTGGGCGGAGTTTCCTTCCCCAACACCTGCAATCGATCCTCGCACCTCTTCTGCCACTACTTAAGGCTCTGTGCTACTTATTGTACCATCAGTGTAGCTCCAGCTCATTCCAGTAAATCGTGTTTTCCTCCACCGAATTTCCTGGATTATAACCTCTGTTCTCTCCCTATGTAAGACCTTCCTCAACCCTTCCCTGCTTTTCCCTGGACTTGATCATGAGTGTCGATATTGTGAGTGAACGGTGGTGTGAGAGTGAGTGACTGACGAGGGAGACGAAGAGTGTGACATGAACCAAAAATACTCTTGTAGTAGTACTTGAGCGTTCTCATTCTGTTTTCATTATGGCCATTCAGTATTGGTGTACTAATATCCTTTTCCATGTGATTCTCCTCGATGGAGAACGGAGTTTTTAGTGAATAAGAAAGAGACCATCCAGTACTTATTTGATCTGAGTTCACCTGCGTGAATGCACGAGACTATTGTGTTTAACTCAGGAGCATTTTGAACCTGACTCAGCAATAAACTAAAGAAACAAACATCACACACATTTCAAACATCCCAGAGACCAGCAAATGTTGCAAAACTGCATTTCACAGCGTGAGTGGATAATAACCCAAAGCATACTACAAAATCAGCCCAGCACCTCCTTCCACGCCTGATCTCAGCTCCGTGGAGCATGGTTCTCAGGTACTGAAGACAAAGCTGATGTATACATATATTGCGCGTGTATCATGGTATAGTAATGTTGCCTGTATGGATTTATCTCCATGTTGGTTGTGGGAAGTTGCACTGGTGTGGGAGTGGTTTTGTGTGTCACATTTGCTGTGGGCCAGTGTGATGGAGTCATTGAAGGCAGCTGTACTTGATTGCACTGATATTCTAGTCTACTTACAGCCCACACTACAAACACTGCTGTGAAATGTTGTCTCTCTGTGCAGATGTGTCATATGGCCAGATCTAAGGTGACTTGATTTATGATGGATCAGTTGCTGCACTGTGAATTGTGTAATGAAGATATTTCATCCCTGTGTGCAGGTCAGGGCCTACTGTGTGCTGCAGCCTAAAGGCAGAGTTGGGTTGCTGAGGCCTGAGTGATTGCCGGCCTTCTGCTTACAGAGCAGTGGGTTTTGGAGGACAACTGCTGATCCCTATTGAACTGGTTGACATGTAGACTGCAACTGACTTGTGGCATCGCTGGCTCTGGCCTTGGACTGTGTGTTTCATCCCTTCAGCAAGTGGGAGATAGTTTGAATTTTTTTAAACATTGTACTAATAAATTGTCTTTTGGAATTTTATTGGTTGTCATATTTTGCCCACCACTGATTGTTACAAGCATTCAGTGTGGACCGCCTGGATCACTATATATGTATGTGTGTGTGTGTATATATATATATATATTAATATATTTTTCTCCTTGTACGGTGACCTTGGGTTTTAGACAGGCACCCTCAAATAAAATGTATTATTATTATTATTATCAGTCGAAACAAAACATTTGGATAAGTCCAACTTTACTCAACTCATTCTTTTGCTTCCTCCACTTCTGTACCATTGGTTCATTAATGCTGAATTCTCTCACAGCTGCTCTATTCCCATGTTGTTGCAGTATATTAATGACTCGTATTGTGGATGGACTATCTCAGTTGTTCTCCTGACTGAAGTTTGGTCTGTTTACAGCATCCTGCCATGCGATTGCATTTGTCCCTAACCACCGAGAACACTCACGTTAACTTTTATCGAGTGGAAAAAAGTTGGCATTCATCCTCCAGCTTCACTGTGCTAATGTTATGCTAACATAGCTGTTTTGCTAGCGATCACGTAGCACATCATTATATAGCAGCTAGTCCAACTTCTGTAACCCTACAAACGTCACTGCTGTTTAGTTTTCTGTCTTCATTATGTTGGAAGTGATAGCAGAGCTGTACGTTTGAATTTTTTCAGAAATCTTAAATTATTAATTATTAATTTATTAAATTTAATAAATTCTGTTTTCATGGATGCCTGGATGTTAAACTTAATTGTTACACCTGCTAAAGCAGCAACGCTGATCATTTTATTAATGATGAAAGAATTTAGACAGTTTTTAACTCTCAGTGATGCTGCAGTGTTTGTTTGACTTTGGGACCTGAACAGACGGAGTTTAGGACCCAGATTACTCCGCGAGACTCCTGACTATGGTAGCCGTGACGCTCCAACAATCCATCAAGCGGTGCGGCTTCGTAGCAACTAAAGTTGCACTAAAACATTTTTTAAAGAGTTTTGAGCGCCGTGTAGCACATAAAATCGGTTCGAGGTCAGTAAGTACAACCAGAATTCATACATAAGGCGCACCGAATTATAAGGCACACTGTTGATTTTTGAGGATCAACAGGATTTCAAGTGTGCCTTATAGTGCAGAAAATACGGTAAATATTCCACAGTCAGCTGTTACTGGGATTCTAACAAAGTGGACGAATCCAGAATCCATCATTACAGATCTCTAAATTTCATGTGGACTTAAGATTAGCTCAAAAACAGTGTGCAGAGGGCAGGACTTTAAAAGGCTGGAGAGCCAGACACCACTGAGTGATTCAAGCTTTCGGCTGATGTAAACAACGGGCCGTAGACTCTCTCCCCCAGCCCTATGCTCGAGGGATCAGTCTGCAGGATGAGGGGTTCCCCACAGAGAGCCGCCTTTACCTGCTTAAATGCTACCTGACTCTGCTCCTTTCACTTGGGCACATTTGGGGCAGCCTCTTGAAGTCAGTAAAGGATCTGGTCAGCTCAGTGAATTTCAGGATGAACTGGCCAACCTCAAGAACTGCCTCACCTCCTTTTTGATCTTGGTACGCAGCAGGATGCGGCAGCTGCTGTTTTGTCTGTTTGGGAATGCTCCTGCCAAGTGACAACCTATATCACTGTACCTCCCTCCATCCAGCTGCACGCTCCTTTGGGTTGGCCGTGAGCCGTGCCGGCGTCAGGACCATGGCTACCCACTGCATATGCTCTGCCCAGGTGTCGCTATGGATGATAACGTCATAATCTGCATGCAGACAATGTGCGACAAGGGAGTTCTTTCCTTGGACTCGAGACATCTGCATGTTGGTCAAATCCACCGTATCCACCTACACAACTGTGTAGACCCATATTTCTTCACTACAAGAACTAAGGGGCTACACCAAGCACTGTTCGACTATTCTATTACTCCTATTTCCAACATAGCAGCCAATTGCTTCTGAACAATTTGTCTTTATGGTCACATAATATGTGGGGCTGTGAACACGCCATCACGCCAAGGTGGGTCTCAAAATGGTGCTCAATGAGAAGGGGAGAACACATCCACAAACTGCTGCAGCAACACCCACACTCTGCATGTGTGTGAGATGGTCATCACAATGGACTGAGGATCGAATCGATGAATTTGGCACTTTGGGCTCTAACTCACGTCGGTCACCAGAGAAGCATCCTGTTCCCAAGCTTTTAGGAAGTTGGGGTTATATCTGTGTGGGCCCACCCTTGTCTAACTGGACCACCTCATAGTCGATATCCCCCAGCATGGGTCCTTGCCACTTCGCAAATGATTTTGAGCTAAATAAAGGGAGCAATAAGAGCACGTTGTCTGCCGGTGAAAATTGTCTGAGCCGAGCTACTGTGTTGTGAAGACACTGCTGGCATTTCTGTCCCTGTTTGCGTGGGCTTTGACGTCTGTCCCAGTTTTTTTTAATTAGGTGCAACACCCCCCACAGCTTCCTGCTAAGCAGCAACTTAAAGGGAAAAAAGCCCATGGAAGCCTGGGACTCCTTCCAAACTGCAAACAACAGAGGGTCTAACCAGCAATCCCAACAGCGTTCATCCTTGTGAAATCATAGGTTTTAAGGTCTTGTTAAGCCTCTCCACCAACCCCCCAGTCTGAGGGTGGTAGTAAATGTTTGCCTGAACAGATTTAATGCCCAGTAATTCTTTCTTTTCTTTTAGACATGAACAATGTGCTCTGGTCACTCTTTCAGGAGATGATCTGAAACAGCATCTGCGACACACTCTGTGCAGAAATGGTGGACCAGCACTGCTCACTCGACAACAATGATTGATTATTTCTGTTTAATTTAATACATGTAGTTTTTTTTTTTAGTTTTTTTTAATTTTCTCTCTCAGCTTGGTGATTGATACGTCTTCAGGATTGCCTTTCATGTCTTACTGTTTGGGCTCAAATGATGATGCAAGTAGTGAGGCGAAATAATAACACTTCATCCAATGTCTTAAACCAAAAGTAAAATTGTATGGCATAGAAAGTACTTCCTGTTGTGTTAAAATGTAGGTAGTAAAAATAAACAGTAATTTTACTTAAGTACAGTAACAAAGTATTTGTACTTAGTTACGTAACACCTGGTACTTTGATTATCTTTGTTTAATATAAATCTTTGTTTGATGATGTGAAAAATATTGGTAGGAATGCAGACCAGGGTTTTAATAGTTTTGCAATTTTCATTAGTTTTTATTTTATTTAGTTTTGACTTCAATTTTAAATTTTATATCAGTTTTAATTAGTTTTTACCAATTGTTTGCTAGTTTAGTTTAGTTTTTATTTTTTTGAAAATCCTTAGTTTCAGTTTAGTTTTGATTAGTTTCAGTTATAGTTTTAGTTGTGTTTGCAATAATTAAGTGTAACAAAATCCCAGTTTCATCATATCAGTCATTCTGCTCATCCTTGGGTATGTGTAATTTCAGACACTTGCTTTATCCAAAACACAGTCGTATTCAAAGTAATCCCAAATTGGACTCTGGCTCCCGACTTTTCCTGACATGATTCTGCGCGTGGACGGAGCAGCGACACAGACGACTCGACTAACGTGCTGCCACCTGCTGGCATAATGAGACACAGCAAGAAAAAAATCTGGAAACTAAACTTCATTTTCACCCTTGACTATTGTATGACACGCACACATCAATGAAAACTAAACACATTTTTGCTATAAATTCAGTTAATTTTAGTTAGTTTTGTGAACACTCATTCCAGTTTTAGTTAGTTTTCCTTTTTTGTTTTTATTTTTATTTCCGTTAACGAAAATGTTTTTTCACTTCTAGTTTTCGTTATTTCGTTAGTTTTCGTTAACGATAATAACCTTGATGCACACTGTGCACTATCTAAACCCTGTGATGTTATTTTACCCATAAAGTGTTGATAGAGCAAGTCCAAGCTTGACACGCCACTGTTATGTTTGTCTGATTAAGTGGCACAGAAATGGACCTGTAACCACGGTAACGTCTGACCCCACTTCCGCCAGTCCCTTTATTGTGGCGGGAATGAACCCCGTATAAGTTCCGGGTCAATCAGCTGCATGTTCCCTGCTCCTCTGGCTGCTGTTGTTCCTGTGGTTGGCGCACTTGTCAGATATCGACAAACTTTACACTGCATACTAGTTGACGGCGTGCAATAACCTCACAATCGACTCAACGGTCAGGGTTTTTTTCTCCCGCGATCAGCCCTGATCAGCGCGGGATGGCGAGCCACCCGACCACCGCTGCGTTGCGGTAGGAATCGTAAACCTATGGACTGAATTAAACTGTTGACACATGACCGATCACAGGTCCATGGAACTAAACTAAACCTCATACTGGACTAAACCTCATCCCACCTACTTTTGGACCATAATAAGCTGTTTTGTATTGTCAACATTATTTTTGTTTGTGATATATATGCTTATTTTTTTATTTTTTTGTACATCTGTATATATATGTCTCATAACAAACATAATATACATATATTTTTGAGCTCTTGGTTTCCTGTGTTTTATTCACACACTCAATGAAAGCTCATTGTCTATGAAGCTGCAGTCAGGCGCCCTCGTCCTTTACCGCGTTACAGACCGCTGACTTGGAAAAGGTCAAAGAACGTTCTGAGAGGCTTTTTTTAGCTCGTCTTGTTACATGTCACCTTCAATCTGCATTCAGAACAAGGATAACAAGGAGACCTCCCCGTGACACATACTCAGCAAAGTCAACAATTTTAAAGAAATTATTTCTATAAATGTGAAATTTGCCATTCATTGGAATAAACATGACATGCAGTTCATTTTAGGTCATTATATAGTAAATACCTCTATCTGAGGATATACAAGAGTGGGAAATTAGATGTAAGAAACGGCATCGGTTGAGTAATATTTCTTTAATAAAAAAACAGGATGAGGTCAAATGTTGCAGAATTTATATTACTCATGGGACGAGTTGCCACCATTAAAATGATGATTCTGCCAAAAATAAACTACTTTTTCTCACTGATCCCTAATAAACCTGTCTTACTTGGTTCCAACATTAAAAATAAGCCATCACAGATAAATCTAAAACAAAAAAACACAACGGTGGTCGAGTTTTTATCACTACTTCTTATCCAATAGACTCCTGTATGTTTCAGCCCTGCCTGGACCTCCAGCATTAAGCATCATTAAGCATCACAGCTGCTTTAAAAGCCTCAGCACTTCTCTGTTTGTACTCTTTCAGAATCAGGATACGTTATTAATCACTGAAGAAATTATGTCTTTACAGTTGCTCCAAGACAATAAAACAATAACAGACTGAACTAAATTAAATAATGCAATATATAAAAATAGCTCAATGATAAATATCCAGAATATTACAGAAATATATGATTGACATTTTGTTGCAAACTGTAAAACTTATTTTCACTGTAGATGATATAAAAAGGGGTGTAACTGTTGCACTGTGTGCAAAAAAAAAAAAAAAAAATGCTGATGATGTCGTTTTTGTCGGCCAACCACTCCTGGGAATGTTCACCGCTGTTCCAAGGTTTTCCATTTGTAGACAGTGGTTCTCACTATGGTCCAATAGCCTTGATCATAGCCTTTGTAGCACTTTCTCCATACTAATAGATGTCAGTGACTTTGTTTCTCTACTATTTTGCTTCACTTTGTCAGACAGCTTAAATTTATCAGTGTCTTGATTCAACAGGCCTGACAGCAAGGAGGCCTCAAATTTTAACTCAGCTTTCCAAAATATGTGATTATTCAATTAATTGAGGATTTAACAAAGTGTTACTTTTTTCCCATTAGTCCAGTTCGGATCGCTTTTGTCCTCACAATAAATTTAAGAACTGAAGAAAAGAAACAGCATCTATGAAATCACTGTGTGTGAGTCTTCAGATGTCCTCACACAACATTCATTTGTTCTCACACTGTAATTTTAGGCACACAATTCTAAACCATAAACATTATCTGCACTGAGTCATTTTGAGCACTGGTCCTTTAAACTGTTTAACTGTCCATCATAAACTTACAGATCTGTGAAACTTCTGAAAAATTAGTAACAGTAAGTTTACTCAGGAAACACTGTCTGTACTAACAACAAGTTATGAATGTTTTCCTAGAACAGTTGGTGTTGCTTATTCATGCGTGTCCCACCTTGTATGTCAGCATCGGTGCCCCATGTCACTCAAAGAGTTACTAATTTAATTCGGTAAGAAGAGATGCTTCAAAGAAATGAATGTTATTTATTGAGACAGAGAAAATAATGCATTTGGAGATTAGAGTCCGATGACCCAAAACAGAATCCCAGCGGTGGTAGGACCCCCGGAGTCGAGATGGTGGTGGTGCTGAAGATGAAGCACCACCACTTGGGTGGAGCTCTGACTGATGTTTATTTGGTTTGGAGAAGGAGAAGAGCTGGGCTGCTGGAATGAAGCATGAATGGGAGAATGAAAGCACAGATTTAAACCACACAAAGTAGGAGCTGAATGGCTCAAAAAGGTGGACAAGAAGATGATTGGACTAGAGTAATGATGTCAGTATTGAGACTCATAGCGTGGGGAAGTGGCAATGATGTAAAGAAGAGAAAAGCAGCATAACAAAGCAGGCAGATGAGTGATTATCAAATCACATCAAAATGTATTTCTATAGCACATAATAATACAACAAAGTTGAGCAAAGTGCTTCACAGTTGGTCAGAGCGATAGCATAAGACAGTTAAAATAAAAAAATAAAAAAACAGTTACAGATCCTCCTTATTCAACTTACACATAAGTACGCGTAAGTAAAATAAACCAAATAATAAGCTAAATGAAGCTTAAGTTATTTTATGGACCACAAAAAGCTGCTAATATTGTCTTTTGTACTTTATGACAAAATGTTTTAATTCATTGTGGATTGAAAATGTTTACAGATGGTTTTTCAGTCACAGCAGCAGCTCAGCCTGTTACAGTTGGGGAAGCTAATTGTGTGGAGTGAGAGGAGGACCCAAGTGCAGACATGAGAGAACAAAACGTAATCTTAACAGAAGCTGTTTATTAAAGACTGGTTTTCACAAGGGCAAAACTACACGCTAACCCAACTGGGCGAACTAAGGCCCAACATACAGGCTAAAACGTGAAGACTTGACATGAGTACATGAAAATCCTGAAACATGAGCATAGCAGGACAATCAGACAAGAACTCAGAGGCTAAATACACACAGCAGGTGATCCGGGGAAGTGGAAACACACGGGGAACTAGCATAATGACGCCACAGCGGAAGTGAAACTAAACACACTGAACATGGAACAGCAGACCTCTTCAAAATAAAACAGGAAACATAACGGGACGCAGACATGACAGCACGAGCCTGACGACACAGACAAGCAGACATGAATCACATGACAGACGTGTACACATGTACATGTATATACATGTAATAGAATGAGCTAAACTTAAACATAAACCATCAAAATACTCAGGCTCACGTGACCCAGGATCGTGACACAGCAGTTGAGCTGTGAGCAAGTTAATCGTTTAATTCTAGGGTGTATTATTTATTCTTTACTTTAAATCAGTGATGTTGTGAATGTTGTTAAAGAACGTGGATGTGGACTATCTGTGGAATTCTGTTGTTTGAATGAGCTGTTAGTGGACCAAGAGCAAAAACCTGGGATCAGCTGTTTGTGGTCAGTTAAACATGACTTGGAGTTTGTTGTTTGATGGAGCAGTCTTCAACAGTGGAGCTAAGGGTCTAATCCCTGGAGGCCCTATATTTAGACAATGCTGTGCAAGCCCACTAGTGGAGGTGACGGGAGCACAGACACAGACACAGACAATCACCAAACAAGAGCTCTGTTGTTAGACTGTTCTATTTATTTTAGAGATGGCGCCCCTCCCTGCAGGAGGAACCTGGGAAATTAATATTTTACATTCTAGAACTAATATTTTAATGTATGACATGAATTAAATAATGCAATAAATAGGAGCGATATACAAGTATGAAATAATGCAGACTTGCATCTTTAAACTTGCATGCAAGATAAATGTTACTGATACACATTTTTATTTGAGCAGAGGGTGTCTGTCACCCATTTTAGTCCTGCTATAAAAAAATAAAAATGCAACATGTGTATCGTGCATCTTGGACGGGAAAAAGAGTTAGTGTGTTACAAAAAGGGAAACAACTGTTAGTGCAATGGGTGAACGCAATATCACGACAGTCAGGGCATGTACAATACTGGGGTTTGTGCAATATAATTGATGTGTTTCTGTTATTGTTATCTATACTGTCCTCTGTGTCCACTCTCCTTATCATTGTTTGTTCTAGTATAATGTGATCACTGTTTTTGTCCTTGTCACATGACCTGTAAACATGATCTGTATGTTTTTACTAACTTGTGTTTAACACCAACCTGCCAGAGGGTCTGCAGATGCAAATTAGCCCAAGGCTGTAATCTGGCATATTTACATTTGTTAAAATGTTCATTAATATGTATTGCCCCTCTTTCTAAAAATAAATAAATAAATAAATCTATAAAATGCAAAAAATAAATATTTTACAAACTTACAAAGATGGCTTCGAGTCACTGAGGGTCGTCACAGAGGATGGTTGAACTATCTAAACACAGATATCTGTCCTGTTTTTGAGTGACCTGTGAATCTGCAGTAACATTATTTATCTCATACAGTCTTTAATGCTTGCTGTTGTAATCCATCCTTAAATCTGAGACTACAGTGTGAAGCTCAGGCACACAGTTTGTAGAAACATGATTATTATCTCAGTATTTCAGGATCTGAAGGAAGCTGTAATTCATCAAAATGTAGCCGGCTCGGTGCATCACGACCTATTAGTTGTAACCATATGTACATTTCAAGTGTTTTAACACTTTTCTATTAAGTGTAGTGTACAAGATTAAAATGTTTGTGAGTTGATCCTGGGAAACTGCCTGGAAAAGAGATGAGGCACTCTGGGAAAATAATATCTGAAGTTATTATGAGCAAAATGGCAAAATTAACAGCTGAATTAACTTAATTAACACTCCAGGGCAGCAATCAACCAACATCTGTCATATGGTATGTAACCTACAAAGAGCACTATAAATAAAAGCAACAATGTTTCACAGGGAGATTCGATCTGCAGAAGCTTTGTTACAAAAATATATTTTCAGTGATGTGATTGCACGACCCTGAGTCCAGCGATGAGGATCTGTGCACAGATGACCACGCCATGCATGCGGGTCGTCATCGCTCGCGTTTCTGCTGCCGTGGTGACAAAGTATCTGTGTGCAACAGCCTCTCAGAGAACCAGCAGTTCTCCTGCAGTGACAAAAACATCTGTTTGTTTTAACCACCTCAGGTCAGCAACAAGAGATGTTTTTTGATCCATCCATCCATTCGCTTCCGCTTATCCTTTTCAGGGTCACGGGGGGCACTGGAGCCTATCCCAGCTGTCATAGGGCGAGAGGCGGGGTACACCCTGGACAGGTCGCCAGTCTGTCGCAGGGCCAACACACAGGGACAGACAACCATTCGCACTCACATTCACTCACACATTCACACCTAGTGACAATTTGGATTATCCAATTAAGCTATCCCCACAAGCTGCATGTCTTTGGACGGTGGGAGGAAGCCGGAGTACCCGGAGGGAACCCACACAAACACGGGGAGAACATGCAAACTCCACACAGAAAGACCTGATGTTGGAATTGAACTCAGGACCTT
This sequence comes from Neolamprologus multifasciatus, assembly GCF_963576455.1. NCBI lineage: Eukaryota > Metazoa > Chordata > Actinopteri > Cichliformes > Cichlidae > Neolamprologus > Neolamprologus multifasciatus. The sequence continues at coordinate 14,485,831 of NC_140440.1, read as the reverse complement.
CTTGCTGTGAGGCAACAGTGCTAACCACCGTGATGCCACAAGTTTTTTGATTTCAACTTTAAAAAGATGTTATTGCACTTCAGTGGTTAAAATAACCAGATGTTTGTTTTTTTTCTTTAACAAATTAAAAGTTGTGTAAAACATAAGTCTAGTAGTGTCGTTTATCAATAACCTGAAGTTCCAAGAAGAAGAGTTTTCATAGTTTTACTGAGTACCATAGCTCACTATTCTTAACATGTGCTGTTCCATCTCTCTGAAACTACTTATTGAAGGGAGATGCATGTCGATGAGATGCATTCCTGAAATATAGAAAAGTATCAGATGAATTACTGATGAAGTAATGGAGGGTACTGGTGTTGGCACCTGGTTAATATGTTCAGGTCAGTGAATGTTCTTGTTTCTGTGACGGACGGTCGAACAAGGTTGTTTAATACATGTAAGCACTGCAGATTAAAACGGACCTGCTTTGGTATTAAAACAGTTCCCAAATCTCTGTAACATATAAACCAGCACCATAAACACGAGCCTCCCTCCCCCAGCCATTGCTGTTGCTGCTGTCACGTTGCATTTCTCTCCATGTCATCCTGGCCAGAGCTGCATCGCCACCAGGGACAAACTGAAGCTTCCTCAAAGAGAGAGCGAGAATGCCATGGAAGGTGCGAGTGGCAGCGCCAGCCAGTGTTTCCGAGTGCCAAACGCCTGGAGGATGGGACTCGGGGTAAAAATAAATAAATAAATAACAACCCACTGCCTCGCCTCCATTTTACATTTCCTCTGTGCTCATTTTCTGAAGAGCTGCTCATCTATTTTGCCTGCCGAGCTCATTCAGAGAGGCCGCCTTGTTAAATAAGGCATGAGTCATCTACTGCACTCAGCACTGCAGCGATGCTTCCCATTTCAATGTGCCTGTTATGAGCTGGAAGGCGGTTGTAGCTGAACTGTAAAGAGACAAAAATGGGGAAAATTAAATGAAAGTCAAGATGAAATTAAACCAATAAATAAAGTCAAACGATGCAAACATTGACCTCTCTGGATTCTGTTTAGGTTCAATTCGTTTTACAGCGATTCATATTTGTATTACTTGAAGTTGCTGAAGCAACAAAGAGTCTTAAATTTATTTCACCTGCTGCTTCTGACAGTCTCCAAGCCTTGAAGACAAAGATGTGATAACACTTGTGAGCAATTAGAAATATATTTTACTGCTATTGTTAATCATCATCATTACTATTGCCTTAATAATACAATCTGCAGTATTGATATTGTATTCAGATGTTTAAACATATTGGTACCCAATTAGCCTTTATTACAGGTGCAGTTATAACCACTCTAAACTGTTGAGTTAAATCTATAATCTTAAATGCTTTTGAATGCTTGTTATAATCTGAAATGTGTACGTGCTGGCCTTCTGTCTGGTGGAAAAGGTTACAAGTTGAAACTGAGTGCAGTTCATGATGACACAAACACACAGTAGACTTTATCTCATTTATAGGTGAGAGGTTAATCATGTTTGCCTGTAACTCTAAAATTGTCTCTGTAAAAGAGGAATAGTTTCTTGCTGTCTCTGCAAAAAGAGGAACAGTTTGGTTTTCCAGACGGGAAGTGAAAGTCTGATGACAGGAAGCATCTGCTGTGGAGGCGGAGACAATGTTATTTTAAACTGTCTTAAGTCATTGTGGTTTTGAAACCTATGTATGAACTGTATCTGAGTGACGTTTAGGGGCGTCAGTAAATTTAAGCCCTGAAAGGTATAAAACACCTGCTTATGCTCTGTAAGTCGGGGATCGGCGCTGTCTGCGTACAGCGGGCGATCTTCCCACGCGTGTGCATTAAAATCATCGTTTGACTCCACCCGGCTGGACCAGTGTTGTTATTATGGAAGTAGATTACCTCCTCTACCCCTCCTCAATATTGAACCCAACACACTACAAAGGTTACTTTGCAAAAGGACTCAGGCACTACACAAAGGGTCTGCTCCCACTGGACACTGGACAGATGTGCAGATCGTGTTGGGTCCATCGGTCCACGACGAAGTCCAAACAAGGTCCACAGTTTGGACGTCCAACCATGACCCGACTTGGAGGTCGATATGATGCTCAGCATCAGAACTTTGGACTGGGTCGGTTTTATGTGACGTCTATGACAGGTGCAGGAAATTTACAAGATTAATCAATGTAATTTATTACGTTTACAAATATTAAAATAGTTGTTATCAATATGATACATATAAATGGGGATGATTTATAAACAAACATGATGTATTATGTGTTAGCATGTTGATTTATTCAGTACATGTGGGTAATTTTGGGGGTTATTTTACATTTTCCTGTTATTTCCTGTATTTAGAAATATTTAAATTCATTTTGCTTTTTCATAAAAGAGAATTTGCATCATATTTGGAACATTTTTACAAGTATCCTGTTTCATGAGGAAGTGAGTGTGTTTGTGATCGAGAAGTTTGTGCCAGTGTGTTTGTTTGAACTGTCCAAGTTTGAAAAGACCTCTACCACACTTGGATGTAGACAGGCCGTACACGCAGGTCCAAACCACAACACGACAAAGATGCTGTTATGAAATGACCCTTCAGTGGACCAAAAAGCCCAAACATGACTCATAAAAGACGTCACGTTGCACTGTGGGTCATTTATAGCTGCACTTGAATCCCACACTCTAAGAAATGAAATACCGATGTTGTTTATATCACATATATTTTTTGCTTACATTTTAATAACAAATAATGTTTTACACACTAAATAAGCAGGTTTCCTGGTACTACAGCGACCGTATGAGATGTTAAGGCTACAAAATCCTCCAGATTCAAATGAGCACAGCCCTGCTGCAGAAGGCCTTTCATTATAAGCTCTGTGAATGTGCAGCACTACAGACACAAGCAGGGACCTTTCATCGCTCAGGTTCAGTCGGCCTCGTGGAAAATATGCATCGAGTTTGTTGTTAGTATAAACATTTTCTTATTAATACACTGCAAAATGACATTTGTACCTGGAGATGATAAAGAAATATACTTTATATACTTTGATGGTGTTAGCAGTTGTTTCTCAGTGAGAAAGCATAAAGTGTCACTGATGTAAGCTCAGCATAATAAACAAGAAGACTTTATTTGTTGTATTTAAGGCAGCAGAGTGGTGTTATCTGTAAATGAGTTGGGTCATGTGATCTCTCAGGTATCGGTGTGTTTTCTGTTAGCCGTGAGCTAACTGTGAGCATCAGACCAGAGGAATATTTTGAAGCCTCCACTGCTGCTACGAACAGTCGTCTGTGATCTGAGCTTTCACACAGCAGCTGCAGCAGTTCTGAGAACTGAGAACAGTTCTGCGATGACCTCTTGGGGCATTTAAATGCCCTGGGAATGAAAACAACAACATTCGGATGGTATTATAAAGTCACAAGACTCCACATACTGATCCAAACCACTATAAAACTATTTATAGAAAATGGACGTATCTTCAGACCACTGTTTTCAAATAATTGTATTTGATTTGAATATGAAGCAGTAATGCTTTCTAACACGCATGTTTCATGAGGGAGGCTGATGTGTGTGTGTTAGTTAACTCAGTCTGGTGCTTTTCACGTAAGGTCTTAGATAAGATAAATGGCACAAATCAAACAAAAGCAGAGAGCAGCAGAAAAGAGCAAAGGTCTGTGGACCGTCCCAGCCCGGGTCAAAGGTTGCGCTTGCCAGGCCACGTCCTGCACAGCCTGCAGCTACCGCACCACGTCAACATCGACGCAACCTTCCACGCCACCTGAGGTTCTCCCCTTCTGTTTTTCGTACGACAACTGCAACAACATCTGCACTTTTTCTGACATTGTGCCCCCCCGACCCCCCACCAGTGATGTGAAAAAATGAACTCGCCCCAAATGCATCAAAACAAAAGGAACGACCTTGTTTTGAAAACATGAGCTGTAGACAGAGGCAGATATGTTTACCTGAGATTTTGCTGTGAGCGTGTTTGCAGAGTTCTGTAGCAACCTATGAAAGTCTGCGTGGAGACTAAAGAAGCTGAAGCCTGTTAAACAGTTTAGCAGTCAGGCTGACGTCTGGTCATCAGTGTCAGGAACTCACTGATGGTTTATGACACTCGCTGCAAACATGTCGAACACGAGCTGCTTCCATATCTGTCACTTAGAGCCTTCTCATATTGACCTGACTTTTCTTCTACCTACACACTTCCATGTCTTCTGTTAGCGTGGTGCTAACTCAGTGCTGCTTTGTCTCTGTTGTCTTTTCTTTTTCCCTCTCAGCTTGTCTCACTGGATTAATGCAAGAATATTGATATTCCTGTGGTGAGCACAGGACAGACGTGTAGCAGGTCAAGTCTGCTTTGCTTTCATCCTCAGCCTTTGAAGAGATAAAGAGACTCTAATTGCATTTACATAATCACACTAAGATAAAGTCGTGCACCAACTCGGTATGAGCTATTAGGTATGCACTCTCAAGATGAAGGTTCAAGTGAATATATTGATCAGTTTCATGAACATTAGCCATACTTCATGTTAATATCAAATATTTATAAAAGTGAGGTGTTCATATATAGGTTATTACTATTTGCTCCTAAGGTGATATGAATGTGCAAAGGTAATAAGATGTTCAGGTTTATCAGGAGAAATCTCTGCAAGAAAGAGCAACATGCTGAAAACTAATATTGCAGCTGTCATGTGAGGCAGCGCTGCAGCCAAAGAACAGAAAATATGTTGCATTTAGAAACTGTGGCAGCTCGTCTGCTTTGCACCGTGTTGTAACTGTGACTGTGGCTTGTTTAAACAGGAACAGTCAGTCTGTCAACACTACTCAGAAGCTGCATCAATGACATATTTTATCATGAATTAAACTTCATGTAATTTCAGTTGCTCATATTAAAATTTACTTGCATACAATGTTCTGATATTTATAATCTTTTCCTCCATTAATGAGCTCCTGCATTTCCCAGAAGCCTCAGTTTGGATAAAAGAGTTATGACAATAAGAAAGTAGAGAAAAAGCACTGCAGTAATGTTTCACTTGTGCATTAACATGACACAGTCCTCATTACTTACACAGCCCTTTATCAAACAATTACATTTCTGCTGTTTCCTGGTGAATTATTAGTGAATTATTACCTAATTCACCAACAGAAATGATCAGTCGAGTTTTATCACAATATGCTGTTCGGTTTTATTCCACATGTGGTCCATGCTCAGTGTAACTGCACATGTTCATAGGTTTCTTACAGCAGGACAGAATGAGCCAATGACAAAGCATGTTATTGTAGTAGGACGTGTTTTCAATGAACAGCCATCGTCTGCATCGTACTCACTGCTGTTGGCAATAAAAAGACCTTTAACACATGAAGCATGTAGTCAAACACATCTGGATCATGTGACACAATGGAGCAAAATCTCTATATTTGTAAAAACCCCAAATTAGTAAAGAACGAGTGATTACGATGCAGTGTGGCGGCATTCAGTCACGTCACATTAAAAGGTCAGTGGAAATTCACTGCAGAGGATGTTAGATTAATTTAAATCCACAGAGCCCAGGTGAACATTAGATAAAAACTCTGTTGTCATGACAATATAAAGCTAAACAGCACAGTGTTTGTCCTCAAGAGGAAACTGCAGACAACAATGTTTCACTGTGAATATTCTACAGAAAGAAACATGCTTACAAACATACTCATAAATGAACTGAGATCTGGGAATGAACACTGGAGCTAAAAGATGGCGACAGGGACATACGTGCAGTATTATTTCATATTTCTTGGCACAAAATAGTTTTAAAAAAGCAAGTTGGAGTTGGAGTAGAAGCCAATGCTACAAGGCAGGACTTTGGCTTATCCAGGTTCAACTGTCCTAGTCTGTCCTAGTCTTATCTCCAGTGATGTATCCATGTCTGTTTTTCCTGGTCCCAGTGTCAGGTCTGTGTCTTGACACTGGGACCAGTTATCCCTTGTGCATATATACAGTCTACATGTCCTTCTGTTCTCTGTTGCGTTGTCTCTCATGGTTGTGTCCTCCCTTGCAGTATCTTTGCTTTTTTGATGCAAAGCTTTGGTTCTTCTAGTTTGTTTACTTGTTTTTCATTTCACTTCAGTTTAATTAAACCAGCTGTGCGTTTACTCCTCGAGTCTCTGAGTCTTGTGTTTGGGTCTAAACTCTGCCAGCCACACAGCTGCTGGCATTAGCCCTGGGTTCTCTCTACTGTTACAGCCCCCGGCCTCGGAGAAAGTGGGCCGGCCTTCCTCTATGGAAATTCAAGCATGCCAGGGTTCACAGATGATTGGCTGGCCGGGGAACTGTGCCCGCCCAACTGGATGCAGATCACTTATGAAACTGCATGAGTTGCTGCCCTTATGATTAGTGTTCTTTGTTCTTTGTCATTTGAACGCACGAGAGTACGTTGGCTTTATTTACCGGGCCAGTGAGTCGCTTCACTAACGCTTTTCAGTTTCGGTAATAAACTTCATGTTTTATAATCTGACCCTCTTGGCTTTGGAGGGTGTCACGCAGGTAAAATGGACTCAGGCGCAGATCAGCTGAACTAGAATAGCAGTCGTAAATGTATTTACACCACGTGAAAGTATATACAGTGTACAGGGCGAGGATATGCAACGGTCCAAGTCCAAAACACGCTCCGCTCATTCGCTCCTCTCGTATTTGTTTTTAGCACACTCACTCTCACGCCACGCCACCAGGGAAACAGATCAGGGTACGGACGAGTCCGAGAACGAGAGTAACTCAACAATCCAGCGAAGAAGCCTTCGCAGCCTCAGCTTAAATAGCCCAGGAGTCCAGGTAATCAGGTAAGTTCACGGCAGGTGCGAGGGCCAAGGGCGGAGCCCAGCTGAGCTCCGCCCAAGCAGACAGAGGAGAGAGAGGAGAGGGAGAGACACAAACTGAAAACAACATGTAGCCTGAAACCAAGGAGACACAGAGACTGTGACAGCTGGTTTATGTTACCCCCCCGTCGCAGAGCAGAGCCAGGTCGTAGCAGCTACAAAGTTGGTTCCCATCTTACCGGGTTACTTGTTCTAGTAAATTATGTTGCAAACCTAACCTGGGCCCTACACTGAAGCTCATCCAATATATCAGGATATCTTCACGTATCCTCGATGATCTTTGTCGTCCTGTTGAGGCAGCAGAGCAATAAATGTCCCTCAGGGAGGGGAGAGAGCAGCGATGATCTGCTGTGCTGCTACTACTCTCTGAAGCCTCGCTCTGTTCGTGCAGCTGCCGTACCATACTGTGATGCAGTATGTTAGCAGGCTCTGAACGAGCGGTCGAAGGTCAGCAGCAGGTTGCAGTCCAGTTCGTACTTCCCGAGGACCCTCAGGTGGTGCAGCCGCTGTTGGGCCTAGCATTCAGACGTAGCATTCAGACGTAGCATTCAGACGTAGCATTCAGATGTAGCTTAGCTGCTGCTCCAGGCACAGAGTGGAGAGCTACGGCGATGGCGTCTTCTGTGGATCTGTTAGCGGTCAAAGTCTGACGGGAGGCAGCCCTTGATGTGCTGAAGGACTAGTCTCTCAAAGCATTTGATGATCACCATCGTGAGGGCCACAGGGCGGTGATCATTCAGGCTGGTGATGGGAGACGTCTTCAGAACTGGGATGATTGTTGTGGCTGATTTTAGACAGGATGGGATGGCTGAAGATTCTGGTGAAGATGAGGGCGAGCTGGTGGGCACACGCTCTGTCGTACTGGACCGGCCCTGTTCCTGGAGTTCGCTGCTGGGACCTCCTGGCTGACATCGTGGTCCCAGCAGTGCGTGGAGCCAGAACCAGCTGAGGGTGGGAGCAGGGCTGGAGCACAGTGCTGCTGTTGTGATGTTTCAAAGAAGCAAGTTATCTCCTCTGCCAGCGGCACACTCAGGTTTTCTGTTTTCACAGTACAGCTTCTGTAGTTTATGATGCCCACACATCCCGTGTGCTGCTAGACAGGTGGGACTCGATGCTTCTGTTATGGTCTCGGCTTTTTTGATTCCCCTTCTCCGATCGGCTCAAGCAGCCCCGTGCAGAGCTCTGTACAGGGCTCAGGCTTGCTATCCTCCTCTAGTTTAAATCATATTTAATTGATGATTCTGTGTTCTGATTGTGTTAATTAGATGTGACAGTTTGGATGTCACAAAACTGACATAAATGAGTGATGAATCGACTCATTATTTATAATAAAGTCTGAAGGCAAAGAGAAAACATGGAGGTGAGTGCTGGGACAGTTTCTACACATGAGTCTGACTCTGTTTAAATTTGAAAACACACAGTTGTATCTTTTCCTTGTAACAGTTTATATTTTTCGAATGTAGATCATTTAAGCTCAAACTTTAAGTCATGAAATCAGGACACTTTTGTGCGTTTCTATCGACACGTGTCCGTGTCTGCTGCGCCCGTCTGTAGCACTCAGTGCAGATGGTGACAATTCAAAAAGGTTGAATCATGTGGAAACTGTCATATATTCATCTCCTGATCCAAACCCCAGAAAGTGGATAATGTGTCATAGTTGGAAGAAAGAAGGCCTGGAGCCTCGGCGCTGGGAGGGCGTGTCGAGAGTGCGGCGTTCACACGTAACTGTGAATCCAGAGCACATAAAGAGGCATTCATGCACCCATTCAACGGAAGCTCATTCCTGAATGTTCTATAACCCGAATGCTTTTATTTCTATATAGCTGCATGCTAATTGCACCACTTGTGTACAATTAGCAGAATGCATCTGACACATATGCCAGATCATTATCACTTTGCAGTAGAGCTAATTGAAGTCGACTGTGCTCAGTAAACTCTATGCTAGTCAACCACGTTTGCGACGTCAGTGATGCCCAAATCTGTGAGGATGTCTTTCTTACACAACTCTGATTGTATTAATGCCAATGTTATAATATTTTACATCATAACATTTCTTTCGTGTCCCTGCCGCTGTCTTTCTGCCCATTCAGCTCAGTTCAGATATGTGCTGCTGTTAACTTGTTGAATGATTGATTGACCCTCTCCTGATTAACGGGGATGTGCTGCTCTGCTTTTTATTGTTTCTTTCTTTGTTTTGTTTTCTGTTCTTCACACTGTCAGTGAACCTAAATCACAACTTCAATATCATTTTTGGAGTCTAACCTTCTTCAAATATCACACGAAGTCTGATGTTCTGCTTGTTAATCCAACCAACGTTAAAAATGTCCATCTTACTGTTGCCTCCCGTGAGCTCGATGCAGTCTGACCTCTGACCTGTAGAAGGATCGTGACATCACCCAGAGGAACTGGTTTTACTGGATGTGCTTTTTTCTGTAAAGTAGAGTTTCTGGGTCAGACCAGCCCATGTGGTACCAACCATCGTAGCACATTCAAAACCACTTAAATCATCTTTCTTCCAATTCTGTGACGTTAGTTTGAAGTTCAGCAGGTGGTCTTGACCACGTCTACAGGGCTAAATGATGCTGTCATGTTGTGATTGGTTGGTTAGATATTTGTTTAACAACATCAAGAATCTAATTCGATGTTCCTTATGAATTGTGTCTATATATATATATATATATATATATATATATATATATATATATTTATATATATTTATACATATTTATATGTATAAATATATATATATATATATATTTATACATATATATATAGTATAAATAAGGCATGCAGTGTCTAGCCAATGAAATTTAACCCATAAACTCATCAGTTCTCAGAAACAGCTTCGTCCTCTGATGAGAGCTAATTTTCTGGTGCAAATCAAACTCTTGTCTCATCTGTTTGAATGACCAGTTCCTTCAGGGAACGCTGTCCACAGCACACATGAAAGGAACTCACCTCAAGGGTTTTGGGTTTTTTCTGCTCACCCCCGACTGGTCACGGTAAGGTTAGGGTCCCTGCGCCTTGATGTGCTGGCGGTCTCTTCCTGTTAAAGGTTGTTCTTTCATCCCCACGTGGTGATCATCTGATTGTTAGAGTTTCCTCTCTTATGTTGTAGTCTTTATCCAAAATTAATTCATGACATCATCCAAAGTGAATCTCTGAGATGCTTTGTGAACTGACTTCAGTTCAGTGTCTCTAACTACGGCTGAAAAAAGACACCTTGTGAAGCGAGTGATTCAAAGGTCACCCAATGAGGCTGATACACAACACAAAATGTCAACTTTAGACTATCAGAACATCCTGAGTCGAGTGACGTGAGGAGATTTGAGGGGATTATGACCTATTTCTGATTATTCCCGAGGGACACATTGACTCGCCCTTCTGGTTGCCGAACAGAGAAGCCAGACGGTGGCTGTCGCTCAGGAGGTCGAGCAGGTCATCGCTAATTGAAAGGGTGGGGCTTAATGCCTGGGTACAGTCTCCTCGGGCAGCATACTAACCCCACGGTGCTCTCTGATGCATCCATTGGAGTATGAATGTGGTGACTGTAGATAGAAAGCACTTGAACAAGTGTAGAAAAAGTGCTGATGTGATTGAGGCAAGTTGTATAAAGTACTCGCTAGAGTAGAAAACACTACATTTACCAGTCTATTTACCATTTAGAGGCGTGATTTGTCCCTGCAGATAACAAGCCTGCTCCACAGCATGATCTGCACCACTGCATCCACGACTACTTTGTTTGATGATGTAAGGCTTCGTGCACAGAGTTTCATGGAAAGGTTTGCATGTGTTCTTGAGCATCTGAAGGCCACATGAAGCCTGAGGGTCTATAACAATTGACACACTTGTGCACCTCAGCCCTCTCTGACCCTGCTCTGTGTTTTAGATGGCCAACATTTCATGTCTGATTTAATATTCAAGGATGAGAGCAGGGTGGAGGGTTTTAGTGGGTGAACTGTGGCATGCCTAAAGTATGTGGGAGCAGGACGAGCTTTCAAGGATGCATTTATAATAAAACTAAAACTAAATTTTAAAAAAAAGCGCCCACACATGAGGGCCTACTGATTTTTTTATTTAAGAGGCAAATTTTAAATCTGATCTGGAAGTGCAAACGCAGATCTTGATGATATTTTCATTTTTCTTTGAATAGCTGTGATGTTTATTGTCTCAGACAGGACGATACCGTTTAAACCATTATACACTATTTCAGATGTAGCCTGTCCACATCTCGTTTATTAGCTTTCTGTAACCGTTCAGAGCTTCAGCAGTCACTACAGATAGAATGACTTCTGGAGGATGCATGTGTCACTTTCAAAGGAGACACTTTTTCAAGTATTAAAGTTCACTGGAAAGATCAGCAAGCATGTGGCTTAACATGTGCGCTCTGTTGTTTTTCCTGCCACATGATTCCCACTGATAGTGAATCCAGGTTCCTATCAGTTTGTAAACCGTCACGCTGTTTGTTCTCATCACCGTCACAGGTACCACTGCCTGCTCAGCTCTTCACCTGTTGTCTTGAGAAAACCCAGCAGCCAAACCAGAGCTCCCTCCAGGCTCCACAACCCCAAGTGAGATTCATTCGGGCTCATTTCTCATGTCCCCTGCTATACTCTTTCCCCGGGCATAGAGCAAGGCCCATGAAGACATGGATGACATAGCTGCAGTGAGCATATGGATTAAGAGTGTGATGGCAGGCAAGCGAAAACACTAGTGTGTATCTGCTTCAGGCATACGGCCTGTAGATTTTGCTGTGTTTTTGATCAATAAACTGATTTTGTAATTGTCTTGTTGACATTTAGGTCGTTGGAGATTTCTGGTCTGATTTCAGGATGTGAACATCTCGCTTTCTCGATGGAGAAATTGTAATCTTTTCTTTAGGGTTGAAACTATAATTTCACTTTTCTGAGTTCAGTCGTAGCATGTTTGGGTTTTTGAGTGAGTGCAGGAGACCTTAATGCTGCGGTGACCCTGATGTGAACAGCTGTTCATCATCTGTAGCAGCGACAGGAAGTAATCTGAGCAAGAAGAAGGCACATTTCTCTCCAGCACACAAGATCGTTTCATATCTTAGTATTAATGTCAGCAGAGATGGGCAGTAACATGTTAAAAGTAGTGTGTTACTGTAATCCGATTACTCTTTTCAAGTAACAAGTAAAGTAAGGGATTACTATTGCATAAAAACATAATTAGATTACTGTTTGTGGTGTGAATGAGACACGGTGGGTCCAGGGATCAGAGGTTTGAGCCATTTTATTCAACATTAAAACATTCCTGTTGGCCACATGTCGGCAAAGTTATGTGACATTAGTGATGTTTGTACTAACTTGGTTTTAAAGCCTTTAAATATACGCCGTTCAATAGTCGACCTTAATCTGACAGAGAATGTGATGATTTCATGGATATTTAAAGTACTGAGACAAATTTAGTAATGCCAACATATTGAAAGAACAATATTTGTCTCTTATATATAACACATATATATATACACACTGTCACAAATACTTGAGTGTCTTTGAGTGAAGATTTAAGGTGACAGGAAATATAAAGAAATGCAGCTTGAATCTTTACTGAAGCTCAGTGTTTGACACAGAGTCATTAACTGCTGTAATAACTAATAATGGTTAATATAATAACTATAATATTGGCCATATTATATTTACACTGTTAGTCTCATGAACAACATCAGCTAATTGTTATTTACTAACTAATCTTAAATGACTGTTCAGTACAGAAATGAAGCAACAATCATGTTTTACTGTCCTGTGGTCTCAGCCTCAGATATCAAATCACACAAAGCTCGTGTAGAAACAAATGTACAAAATATGTTCTCCTTCATTTCTGTCAACCAAAGCTTTATGAAACGTTTCCAGCTGTTAGTATCATGGTTGCTAGGCAACCTGGGCAGCGCGACGGAGGCTAGACTGCCCATCTCACAAGCCTACAAGCCTCGCACTTCCAGCCTCAGCGGTCTTTGAGTACGCGGCCCTCGAGGACTGTTGAGGCTGCAGACCCTGAATTGGGATCCAGCCATGGAGAGCAGCAGAGAGGACGACCATGCAGTGTTTAAAGCGTGGAAGTAATCACATTACTTTGAGTTTGATTCTGTAAAAAGTGACACAAACATTAGCGTCCACTGTACACTCTGCACGCTGCCACGGGAATGTGACACTCAGAGAGAAACCCCCGGATCCCCCCCACTGACATGACCGCTGTGGGCACCTCCACCTGCCCCACTCCTGCTAAACAGGAGAGACAGGACTCAGAGCTGCTGAGTCTTTGGTTTGATTTGTTTTCTGCTGTGTTTTACTTGCATCTATTTGAAAGAGTGTAAACACAAAGCATTATTTTATTTTATATTCTGGAATATGCAGAACATAGGTTTAAATGTTAAACACATTTCTTCCAGTCAGAGACTTTTGCATATAATTTAATTTTTGCTTGATGCATAAAGTTAAAAGATGCAAACTAATAAAACAAGTTTTAAAAAGAGACTTTTCCATTTGGTTACATTTTATATGATGATTATGCAGAAAAATAGAACTGGGCTGAAACATCTGTTGCTTTATTACATATTCAGGTTGTGTATCATGGTTTTAAGAAGCAACTAAGTAATAAAGTAACTAACTACTTTTGAAAATACCTAATCAGAAAAGTAACAGGATTACTTTCTTGGAGAAGTAATCAGTAATTAGGAACTAATTACTATTTTCAAGTAACTGGACCAACACTGTCAGCATGTGGGAGTCAAGTCCTGCTGAGGATCCATGAAGGCAGGGACGGTGTTTTATTTTGATGGGGACAGGAAGCACATGCAAAGACAGACTGGGATCATATCATTATGTAAAAGAAGGGGGGGGGGGGGGGGTCCAGGCCAGGCACACAGAAAGACGGGGAGCTGGATTTATATGCAAGTGTGTCGGGATAAAGCAGCGAAAATGCAAAATGAGCATCTGGCTGCGTTTCAGTGATCCTGCAACGCTGAGTGCAGAATTTATAAAATCTCGAGGCGGCTAAAGTGATCCCGTTTTTATTTTGGTCCATTTCCCGTTGTGGAGGACAAAAAGGTTTCAGACTTGTCCAGGTCTTACAGCTCACCTGTGTTCTCCCCAGTGGTAGTTAATCCATGAAAATAAAGCTTTTATGGAAACACTGAATAGAAAATTGGTTCCTTAAAAAAGACTCAATTTACAGTTGAGATTTGCATGTAGATTATTTTATTATTTATTATTTTATGCAACATTCACGCTGTCGTTGAATGAGATGTAGAGATGTGTGCAAAACAGAGCCATGACTTACAGGTCTGAATGTGTGACGAAGTTATTCATCATTCTTTACTTGTTTGATCTCCTCATCACCACAAACAAGCAGAAATTTGGAACTTTTTTCTGTATTTTGATACATTTTTCACACTAGGAGAAACGTCCCATTTGCACTACAGTCAAATGACAGAATGCATTTCGCTTTTTATTATAAAAGGTTGTAAAATGATTTTTTTTCCTTTACTCAGATTCATAATGATCAGATAACAGGATGTTGTCCTGTCAAGGTTTTTGCAGTTAACTAGAACTTTATGAAAAAACAACTACATGTTAAAAAATCTGTTTTTTTTGTTTAATTATTGAATATTTTGTGGTAGCTCGGCGGGTTGGAGTAGTTAAGCCACTAACTGGAAGCTCGATCCCAGACTGCTCCAGTTTTCATACCAAAATATCCCAGGTTTTGTTCCACTTATTTCCATCTCACCATTTCCAGCTCAGTAAAGAATTTTTATGGCATGGGGCTTTTCCAACATAACAATCTTCCCAGAAGCACTGAAATTGAAATAATAGATGGAAGAAAAACACATTCATCCAACTTCAGGCTTCTTCTTTTCTGGCACAGAAAGAAAAAAGCACCGAGAAGGAAAGTGTGCTGTCTCCCTGTCCGACTCAGCTGAGGGAATTTTAATGAGCATCCGGTGAAGCCTCCTTAACAAGAGGAGAGGGGTGAAACAATGACAGGCAAAGGGAGGAAGGAGAGTGTTTTGAAGCTGTAATAGGTTGGAAAGGATGTCTTTTAAGATGCTGATGATGAGACGGATTGGTCAAGCAGAGCTGACATGAAGAGGGATGAGAAAACACGAGGACGTTTCTCCTGCATTTCTTTCTTTTCCCAGCTGATCGTCGGTGTAACAGAGATCAAATATGATGCAGAACTAAAGGTCGTTATTTATTCTTAGACGTGTATGCTTTGATATCTGGATTATGTATGAGTGGGATAGTGTGGATGCTTTTTAAAATAATAACTTTAATACTTTTAATTATGAAGTAACTTTATGCAAAGTGCAGTAAAGAGAAGAAACTGCACCAGTTATGCTCAGTACTTGAGTTTTATTTAGGTCGATAGATGTTCAGCACCAGGACTGGGACAGCTCTGTGGATTTAGACTTAATGTAATACTATAAGGATTGTCTCTGATTTACTGATTTGCTGATTTGCTGATTTACTGATGGTGTTCTTCTTTAGAAAGCAGGATGCAGGCAGTGAACGGCTGTGTGGTAGAAGGAGGACCCATATGGGCAGCAAGCTGTATTCATCAGCCCAATGCACAGCTCACGTAAAGAGTTTACATAACATACAAAAAGGAAACTGGAAACTTCCACTTACTGAAATCTAAATTGGCTCGAGACAGCACTCGGTCTCAAAGAGCTTGCTTCACTCTGACCACGTCTGCAAGACTTTATCTCTGAAGGTTCTGACGAGTGTGGGCTGCAAGCTCTCCATACGAGTCTGTTGTTGGGCCAGCATCCATCAGTGCTGCTGGAGCCTCCACATGCTGGCCTGTGGAGATGCTTCCTCCCTGGGTCGCCTTTATTTCCCAGCTCCAGTGTTTCTTCTAATTTGCGCAGAAGAATTCAAGGATGCAACAAGGTAAAGTCCAGTTTTATTTGCCTCTTGCTGCCATCTCAGGATTAATAAAAACCCATAAATAAATAAATAAAAATAAAAATCTTAGATTCAGAATCAAAGCAGGAAAGAAGCAGCAGAGGGATGTTGTCTCGGTGCAGCGAATCAATGAACACACTACTTACAACATTTATCTGTGATTGCATTTCATCCTCCACGTATTTCCATTTGTTTTGCAATTTTTAGTGGAGCCACGCTTAAATCTAGTTGTACAGCTGATGAATGATATGTTTACCATTGATTTTTACAAGTCGTTTGAACCAAAGCTGAATCCAGTACACAAGGATTCTTGTGTAATAGAAAAAGAAAAACCAGTAAAACACAAGAAGAACAAACGCTGGTGTCCTATCGATGACACCTGACTGCACTGCTGACATTTTCATCCTTCTTGTCTCCTTTTAGCTTCACCACTTTATTTTACAACCACATGTATGTTTGACTGCAGAAGCACAGTTAGTCACTCAGGCTTTCTCTCCTGTTCGTCCTCTCTTTTCTGATTCTCTTCTTACCATTTCTTCTCTATTGGGGCTCTTTTCACTCAAAATGACAGTTAACACATTGCATATGTTCATCCTCTTATTGAGAAATCATCCCTGTGTGTTTCTGATCATTACAGGCAGCCTACATAACTGAAGTAGTCCAGCTTTCTGTGCGCCTCACCTTCCTCCACACCAAGACACGCACACTTTCTTTTCATTGTTCAGTCCACCACTCCAGTGCTGCTTTCATTTTGTTGCATTGCATCTTATTTCTTCTGTCTTCAGTTCATCACGTACATAGCACCATTTTCAGGGTGGGAGGGGGGAGTGTACTATCGGGGTAATAGCTGGCAGGTTGCAGACCAACACAGTTTGCTTTCCGTCCTCCACAAAGATGACTTTAGTCTCAATAACCCCACATAACTGACAAATATGGTGGCGTCTTCATTGACAGACTGTAGTAACACTTCACATTCTTCACTGGTTGCTAATTCAAGACACATTACAGTTTGCAAGTTGCTATCTCTGTCTGTTCTATGATTTATTTTGAAAAGCTCAACGATGAAGAAATAGGTGAGCGCAGCTTCAGCAGCCTCACGAGGCTCCCTCTTGTCCACAAATGGGCTGCTGGTCTCTTCTTGCATCCAGTCCAGGTTCAGCATCATCCTGTATCCGTGTGTTTGCTCACTCAAAAGTAATTAATTACTTAGTTACTTAGTTACTTTTTAAAAACACGATTTACAACCTGAATAGGTGATAAAGTGATAGATCTTTCAGCCCAATTCTACTTTTTCTGCATAATCATCATACAAAATGTAATCAAATGGAAAAGTCTCTTTTTAAAACTTGTTTTATTAGTTTTAATCTTTTAACTTTATGCATCAAGCAAAAATTTAATTATCTGTAACATTCTCTGACTGGAAGAAATTAGTTTAACATTTAAACCTATTTTCTGCACATAAAATAAAATATTTTGTGTGTTTACACTCAGTCTTTCAAATAGATGCAAGTAAAACACAGCAGAAAATAAATAAAGTCAAAGACTAGCGGTCCTGTTGCTCTATTTTCACCTGTAAAGCAGGAGTGGGGTAGGCGGAGGGTTACCCTGGTGCAGGTGTGCAGCGGTCAGTGGAAGAATCCGCGAGTTTCTCTGTGAGTTTCCCATTACGTCGTAGCTACTCGGTGCTTGTTTGGAAGTTTAGGGGTTTTTCGCTGTAAAAAGAAATTTTCTTCCCACGCACAACGGACACTAATGTTTTTGTCACTTTTTATGGAATCAAACTCAAAGTAAGGTCAGTACTTCCACGCTTTAAACGCTGCACGCTCATACTCTCTCTGCACTCGATATATGATCCATTGTTGATCTGCACACAGCTGTTGTCACGAACGTCGCACTCGCTTACGTCACTGTCATGAGACATTCTCGCAGAAAATCACGGTTTTAGTAACGCAGTAACGCAGCGTTCCTACGGGAAAGTAACGGTAATCTAATTACCGTTTTTGCAATAGTAATCCCTTACTTTACTCGTTACTTGAACGAGCTCCAATATCTGCAAGAAATAACTACTATTGCAACTAGGGATTGACACGGTACAACAAAAAGAGGTCAGGAGGGTGGTGTCATCATCCTCTGCGAGTGGGTACTAAGCCCTAAGATTACCTGGTACATTGAATACCTGAGCAGCTGATCTGAAAGAGAAGATTACGTCTAAGGTGGGAATCCTCTATGGCTGACCAACAACACGTAGCCTTTGAAAGTCTATGAAAATGTGAAAGCTACAGAAAGATGCTGTTTATGGATGAGACACACCCAGAATGGCTAACTGAAGGCCGGACCACCCTGATCACCGAGGATGGGACCGGCCAATCACATGCCTCAGCACGACGTGGAAGCTCCTGTCGGCCTCAGAGCAGGACACAAGTTAGATCCAAGTCCTGGGTCTCAGAGGTGCTGTTACTGTTGTCCTGTTGAATCACCTTAAGTCTTCGACTGTTCTCCCGCTCAGTAAAAGTCAAACTTGCAGAACTCTGTTCGCTCGAGTGTTTCTGGCTTCCTCTGAATGAGTACAGCTGTGTGCCGCTCGCATGATTTCCGCCTGCTCGTCATCAGAACGCCTTGTGCCTGCCGGCTTCTTTGTGATTCTCTATTCAAAGATGATCTGCACCCTTAACCAGCACTTGCCTTTTCATCACTTTGTCCTGTTCTCCTCCTCTTCCTCCTTCCCCTCCTCCTCCTCCGTCGTTGAGCAGTAAAGCCGGTATATA
Organism: Neolamprologus multifasciatus; assembly: GCF_963576455.1. NCBI lineage: Eukaryota > Metazoa > Chordata > Actinopteri > Cichliformes > Cichlidae > Neolamprologus > Neolamprologus multifasciatus. The sequence goes on along the minus strand of NC_140440.1, from coordinate 14,467,307 downwards.
ACTCGTCTTTTCCTGATGACTAAACTCTCCACTATTCTAATACCACACTGAATTAATATGGAAATACAGGGCAGTAGAGGAGCATTAATCCAAGTGCGTTCACCTTTGTGCACTCACAGTAAGACAACTTGTTCCTTTGCTAAATATGCGCCTGTAAAACAAACCTGCATCCACTTTAGATGAATACCCACTGGTGCATATGCTGGGGCTCGTAGCAGGGGTGGAAGTGGCACTTTTGTTTCTTCTTTTACTCCAAGGTTGGGAGCACAGTAAGGTGGCAGCAGGCGAAGTACCCAAGTAGCATATCAGGAAGAAGTAAGAAAATTGGTGCTCAGGAGCTGCTAGCATCGGGGTCTGCCTCCTGCCTGGTGCTCAGCACGGCTCCAAAAGGCTCATTTGTTTCTCAGCCTTATCATACATTGGTTTTCTACCCTGGTGAGCACACAGATACAGAGCAGAGGTGCACCTGGCAGATCCATAAAAGACAGAAAAACCTGTTTCCTTAAGGAATCAGATACAACAGAGTTATTGTCTGCTGCAATAAGGCTGCAGCTCTGCTGGAGCCGAGTATTCATCCTTTCAGTTTATTCTCTCCAGCACACATGTACACAAACTCACTGACCCCTCAGCTTCAGTCATTTTACACAATCCCAAAATACACACACACGTAAATGCACAGACACACACGTAAATGCACATACACACACGTAAATGCACACACACAGAAAGAGCTACAAAAACAAGCCAACAGACGGACGTTTGTCTGGATTCTGCAGTCGTTTCTTCTGAGTTTACAGAGTTTGACATGACATTTGTGACGTTGCTGCTGGTTAAGTTTGGTCCAACATGAGCCCATTTTAATCATTGCATATTATTCTACACTGATGTCAGCCGCTCATATTCAAACCATTAAGAGATTACTGCTCTACACAACACAGGTCCCCTCTTTTTAACAAGTTGTTCTTTTTAAGCTAAGAAGTTGAGCTGTGATGTAACCACTGCAGATGGGAGATGTGCCTGTCACTGACGTGTTACCAGTTATTCACAAGTTTGTTTGATTACTTAGCTATAAGAATGTTTGGTTATTATAAATGTATATTGTGTTTGTTAAATCAGCGGTCCCCAACCCCCGGGCCTCGGACCGGTACGGGTCCGTGAGTCGTTTGGTACCGGGCCACGAGAGTTGAGGCTCAGGTGTGAAATGTATAGTTTTCAGGGTTTTTATCGGTTTTCAGCGTTATTTTGTTATCGTTTTTATCGTTTACTCGGTTTTCCTGAGTCTTTTCACGTGTGTTATGAATAAATCTTCTTTTTTTTGGTACCGGTACTAGTTTTATTTTGTTGTATTTATCCGCGACACCTTAAAGGCCGGTCCATGAAAGTATTGTCGGGCATAAACCGGTCCGTGGCGCAAAAAAGGTTGGAGACCGCTGTGTTAAATGATTCTTTCTTGTTGGTTGAATTTGAGTCTAAGAAAATTAAAATCAACTAAATATATATGTGTTCACCCAATGAGAAGCAAGTACTTGAAAACAGTGTCTCTGATGCTCCACAGCCCAGAAAAAGGTCCAATCAGAGCAGGAACAAAGATTGGAAGGTTTTGAAGCTCACACATCTTCAGAGCTTGTTGTAGAGCCTCTTTTGTTGCATTCACATTATGTTTTGAGTGTATAGTAAAGTAAAAAAGTCGCAAAAGAGGAAAAGAATAATCGAATTACCAAAATTCAGCGTCAATAAAAAACATTTAAAACTGGCATTAACTGAAATAACCAAGTGCTGCTGAACACAGAGACACAGAGCAACGGTACAACATGTCTCAACTTAGAAAATGAAAACGTAATTTGATGACAGCAACACTTTCAACACTTCATGTGTTGTCTTTTTTTTAAGGTAAAAATGTCATTTAATTGACATAAAATGCCATTTGTAGAAAAGCTTGCAAGGTTTGTTCTTTGAAACGCTAACTGCTCTGACAGTGGGGGGGGGGGGGGGGGGGGGGGGGGGCTATGTAAACTCGGTTTATCAGGAGGTGGAGAAGAGGAAATAACACAATAATTCTGCCATTTTTGCAGCGCAGCGGGCTCGACACCATCACAACCTGATGAAGTGATGAGGAAAACAAGTCTTCAGCATCGAGAGTAAATCAGAGCTCTGCAATGGTTCATGATTTCATCTCACTGAATGCCTCATGAAATTAATTTATACGGTTTAATCCACATTCTGCACTTCTCTCTGATTATAGTAGATTTACAAAGTTGTTTCTTTCTTTGCAAAGTAAGACGAATAGCTCTGCAAAATTTTCTTCTTTCACCTTAATATTTATTGAGATTTTTAGCGTGCCAACATGCACACACGTAACAGTAATGTGAGGTGAAATGCAGATGTACAGTCATCTATCTTTTGCTTCATGTGTTGTCTGAACATAGTGATATATTTTCATGGGGGTAATTGTGTAGTTATTGGTGCTCCAAATAATTCTCCTACTATCTCACCTTATAAACTCGTCCCTCAGGTAAAACGTTAACCAGAAAAAGCCATAAAGAGTGGGACAAAAGCTCTCTCCTCTGCTCCGATGGTGCTTTGTTGCATGCCTTCCCACTGCTTCTTCACACTCCTTTCTGACTCCTCTCGGCAAAGTCGGTCACAAAAGAAGCGAGGCAAAGCTCAAATGACAAACCCACAGGAAGTGACTCAGCTTGCTCCACCATGAAGAAAAGCAGGGATTGAATTCATGTTGTAGTCGAGGCGTAAAGGCACAGCTGGGGCCTGAGAAGTTTGAGTCTTGAACTGTACAAGATCATCTTTGAATTGGAAATAATGTAACCAAAAAGCTCTTTGAAGGTGGCCGTGGTGTCTCGGAGCGCTACATGTCACCTCGTCCTTGGATCAGGTGCACGGTGAGGAAAATGTGTTTTTGAAATATCAAACAGGTGTTTTTTCAAAGGGCTTCATGATTAGAAACATTTAATGTTTATTCTCAAACAGTCAGAATATTTTCATTTACAAGAGCTGAAATGCCGTAAATGAATGAAGCTGAAATAATGTGAAACACTGAGCTGAGATCAGATACATCCTGACATCCTGAATATTTTGCTGCCTAATCTGGTAACACAGACAGTAACACTGGAAACAGTCTCTCAGGGTTATTGTGTACAAAGACATGACCAACACACCATAATGTACAGAGCCATGGTCAGGTGATTTTTTGGCTTTACTGTGATGCACAATGCTGTTAGGCTACATAAAGGGAAGCAGAGATTAATTTGGATTTCATCTGACGATCCTGAGATTCAGTCACTGAATTCCACCTTCACACCAACTTTACATCGTGTAGTATAAAGACAGTATCAGCAGCACACAGCCAGAGCAGAGCAGGCGAATCACCCAAGATTATTTAATTCAATTCCATTTATAAAGCTCCAAATCACAACAACAGCTCCATCCTGGTGCTAACTCATTAACATCTGCTGACATCTTGTTGAACTGAAGTCGTTGTTTTCTTTAGATGTGGCCAAAGGCAGCTCGTAACAGAAAATAAAGCTTTCTTTTTCCTTTTTCTTTGCTCATGTTCTGCATAACTGAGTCAAGCTGAATATTATTATTATTATTATTATCATTAGAATTTAAATCAAGAGCAAAGGTGGAAAGTAACGAATTACATTTACTTGCTTTACTGTAATTGAGTAGTTGTTTTGTGTATTTGTACTTTTTAAAGTCATTTTTCACGTCTGTAATTTTACTTTTACTTAAGTATATTTTTTATAAACCATTGTACATTTTCAACACCCGTTACTGAGTAAATTAAAAAAAAAAACATTGCGCTTCGGAAATGCTGCAGGAATGATGGGTAGTAGAACAAATTGGCGCTAAGGTCACGATAAAGACGGAGTCTGACAGCGGTGGTACGGATCCAGTGAAAAAAGAAATTCTGCTGACACTGAATTTAAGGGACCATTTCAGCTTCGGGTGCAAGAAAGGCAACAGCTTTATTCTGCAGTGTAAGCTGAGTTTTCCCAGAGAGACCGAGCAGCGTTTAAAAATTCCATCAAACCTGCACAAGCATGTAAGTTAAATGAAACTTGTACAGTTATGGTAGCAAAAAGTTAATCACATGAAGTTAAGACATCTGTGAAGAACACAGCTAACGTCGTTGGTTGGCAACTTGCTGTTATCGGGCGCGTTGTCGTCCGCAACTTAATTTGTTTTTACTGGGTTGGTAAATTGCCAAAAGAAAATGTGTTTACTTATGTTTTTCCTGTTTGTTAATAATAATCATTTATTTTTTAAAATAGTTAAATTAGACAGAAGATGCTACTTTCATACTTAACCCACATGGTCCCAGTGCAGGCGAAAGAATAACTGAGCGCTCACCTGCCTTAGATTAGTCAAAGTCAGCTGACTTCTGTTACTTGTTAATTAGCACTTTCAACCTGCTGTTACTGTCCAATAAAAAACACAAGGATGTCACAGGCATCGCCGGACCAGAGGTCTGTGCCCTGGTATGATGGTGTCATTTACCAGAGGTAGCTATGTGATGCATTCATGCCTTATTAGGGACGTATGGGGGAAATATTTTATGTAAAATTTGGTGTTTTTAATGAAAACAAAATTGATTTACATGCTGATTTAAAAAAGTTTGTTAACAGAGAAAACATCCATCCAAGCTGAAGGCCTTCAGTGACTTTATAACAATGAGGAAGCGAGCCCTGGAGCAACCAGACAAGAGCAAGCAAGAATCAGTGATGTGATGGCAGTGGGTGCAAACAGACGAGTGCCACAGGCAAAGGCTGACAAGCTCATGATTAATTTCATTTGTGAAGGTCTTCATCCTTTTTCTGTGGTGGAACAACCTTCTTTTAAAGAACTTTTGTTGGCACTGAATCCTCAATTCAATTCAGTTCAGTTCAATTTTATTTATACAGCACCAAATCACAACAAAAGTCGCCTCAAGGCGCTTCATAGATAGGCAACTCAAGGCGACTCTCTGGTCTTGAGAGTCCAGACCCACTCTCAGCACCAGAATAGAGGGCGCTGTTGCACGTCAGTAAAGTCAGCCATGTTGCCATCACTACAGATTGTTGGACAGCACACCAGCAAAGTTTCACAGGAGTCACAGCTCATTGGATAGATGAGGAAACCTTGGAGAGGAGATCTGCTGCCAGAGGTTGAAAGGGTCCCACACCTTTGATGTCCTAGCTGGTGCCCTGGATGGCATTCATTGTCAATGCAGACTAAGGGGAAAGTAGTAAGAACGACAGCAGACAGTGGCTCAAACTTTGTTAAAGCATTCAGTGTGTTTGGTGACCAAAGTCAGGCTGAGGAAGTGGAGTCAGTGTCAGATCAAGACTCTTCTGAAGAGACCAAAGCAGACTACTGGACACATTCACCATCCTGGAGCAAGATGGTGGTCTTGAGTACCAGCTTCCACCACATCAAAGGTGTGCATGCCACCTATTAAATTTAGTCACCACAACAGATGCTGCCAAGGCAGAAGAGATGAACGATGCATAAGAACAGCTGTCACGAGCAGCCTTTGGGAAACGCCAACCAATCTGGAATAAGTTGGGTCCTACATGGCAGCAGAAATTGTGGAAAGTGAAGTTCCAGCTCGGTGGAACTCAACATACAAGCTCTGCAGAGAATCATACGGATCATAGAAGAGAGGATGCTATCAGGAATGTCTGTGAAGTGAAAATGTGAGATTTATTTCTCATTTCTAAAGTATGACATAAATGACACAGGAGCTTCCTCACTTATTTGTTTTTCAAACCTCTTTTTGAATTTATAAAATGCATGTCCATACTTGGCTCTATGTTCCACATCTATGCCTGAAGATAATTTACTAAAGGTTGGTTTGATTATGTCACACAGGCTGAGTCCTGCACTGTGATGAAGACTGTGGTGAAGGCTTTAAACCTCCTCCAGTCTGAGACCAGTACGCACATGGGGTGGCTCCTTCCTGTGATCTTCCAGCTAAACTCAGCAGACTGGACCCCCCCCCCCACCACCACCACTCATCAGAGCCATTCAGGATGGTGTCCAAAAGCGCTTTGGTTGGATGATGTAGTTTTTGTAATTCATGCACTATAATAAACTCTTGTTGCCTCATTTATCCAAAATGAAATGTCAGAAATAATGTGTTGTGTATTTGTCATTCAACAGGTCTGATCTGTGTGAGACAGCAGCTTGACCAGATGGCAGAGGCTGGGTGGAGCGAGTCAAGCAACATTCAGATGAAGAAGACGTCCATGAAGTCCAAACGGCCACGAGCTACAGGGGAGCTGGATGGGTACCTTGCCCGTGTCTTGGACAAGATGGATCTGCTGAATTTATTTCCACACATCTCTCAAACGTAACACTGGCCTGCTCAGCTGTCTGCGAGCATCTCTGCAGCTGTGCTGGACTGCTGTTCACTGCAAAGCGAGCGAGGATGAACTTTGAAAATCAACTGCTCCTCAAAACTAACAGGAAGTTCAGAGAGTAACACTCCAGGATGGACACAAAGGAACTTTAATCTAGAGGTACAGTAGGGCGGGGCCAAGTTTAAAGAATGAAAAAACATTTTTAAAGCAGCTGCCGTTCAGTTCAGTCCGATTCAAAGTACACATGAAGGATTCCAGGATGTGTTTTTGCTCCGCCCGTTTTATCGAGCATGAATCGTGGTGACTTGTGTGGACTTGGTGCAGCTAAATCTCCCAGAATGCAATTCGTCCAAAACTCAAACGCGGCAATGGCGGACGAGCTAACAGACTTTTAAATATTACTTTTTCTGGGTCACAAAATAAACTTGTAAGATATTTTCAGGGGATAATGTAGCTGTGTAGAATTCAAATATCTGCTCGATTTATCAAGACGTCACATATTTGCAAAAATGCTCCAACGTTTTCTGAGACGTCTGTTTTTTTATGCTTTGTGTCAGCTGTTGAACATCTGTGACATCTATTAATGTCAAATCTAGCCTTTATTTAACAACATAAGCAAACTGCTTTTATATTTAACCGACTTTCTGTTTAATTACATTATAAATAATAAGAATAATAATAACAATAATAATAAGAAGAAGAATAATAACAATAGTTTATATTTTGTTAAAAATGTGTTTAAAAACAAGTTTTGTTGTGAAAGCTATAATCCAGATTATTGGCCTGTTAAATGGTTAAAGTCTAGGTTGGCTTTATACTTGAGAATAAAGTATTATAGGTTGTACTTCTAAAGAATTAAGTTAAATTACACAGTTGAATCATAAGAAACATCATGTTACATATAAACACTGCCATGTTAGATCTGGTCATTTTGCTTATTTGAAACTTTATATATTGCAAGTTAGCTTTTAACAAGCATGTAAAGATTGTATTTAAATTTCTTTTTTTAAACACACTAAACTGACAGTGCCAATACCACACATTCAGACACAGTAGATGCTGTTTTTACTACTATGTTAGTCTAATTTGGTTGTGTGGGGTCTACATTGACCCTCTGTGTTGTAAGTTACAATGACATCACAGCCATTACGGATAAAATCAGCTTCTGAAAAATGTTTTTTCTCCCTCTGCTTGCTTCTTCCTGTCTTTGAGGCTCGGGACCAGCACTCCTGCTGTTGGACAGAAAGACATCAGTAAGTATTTTGGTTTTCCAATATATCAGCAACTGTCAGTGACATTTATATTAAACAGGCTGAACTTTCATGATACTTTAGATCAGCCTGTTTTACTTATTGTTTTATTTGTGCTTTGGTTTGGGGAAGTTGTTTCTGATCTTTTCCTGTCTTCTGTTATTAGACGTGAGATATGACTGCACGATGCTGTTGCTGGTGACTCCAGTTAATTCTACAAGACATGCTGTGTAAGTAAACAAACAACAACAGTTTGTCTGCATTTCTTGAAAGATCACATTACAAACTTAGTTTAGAGGGTCTACACTCTATATAGTGAAGTCTGCAAGTTTTCTATAAATCATTTTGCACAACATTAGAATGAAAGTTATTGGTCATGTTTGCATAGCCCTTTTTAAAATGATGCTTTCATGACATTATTGTGTGTCGGGTGGTGGTCACGGCTATCCAGACTGACAGTGGGACATTGAATGTCACCTCTCTGGTGGGGAGGGGGCCTGAGATTGTCTAAATTAGAGTCTGTTTATATCAAGTGCAGAAAAAAATGTTTTAAGAAAGCAATTAAGTTCATGTTCCAAAAAATATGATTGTTTGCTTGCAGGACAACAGCAGAGATGAGTCCTCCGTCACAGATGGTGTGGTCAGTGAAGATGGTCGCCTGCAGGTTCAAGCTCATTGCATCTCCAACCCACATCCACTGCCACTGTACTTAAGCGAAGTTAAAGACTTTCTTCTGCACCTACATTTGGATCACCTCGATCCATGACAGTCATTCAGGCAGTAATGCCTGGACTGGAAACAAGCATCCTTAAAACACTACAACATTCCAGCTCCTGTGTTGGAATGAAAAACAAATGTGTTTAAATCAGAGACTGCACTTGTGACAGAACAATATTTTATTTTGATTATGCAAGTAAGTACAAAACAAACGTGTGGTAGGCCTAAACTTATTTTCAGAATAATTAGATCTGAGACTTTGTTTCATTGAGAGATTATAACAGTGATGGCAATATAATTGTTTGTTGTTCAGCAGAACAGTGTCCAGTATGTTGGCTGTTATACTTTGTTGTGTTTGAAAATAAAAGTTGATTTTAACATCATTACAAAAAGTGTTGTTAATTATTTTTAATCATATTCAGGTTACCACAAATTGTTTTTTCATTTAGTTGAACTTGAAATGTTTGTCAGTAGGTAAACAATTAGTATTGTACAGTCAGAAATATCAAGTTATTCTTAATACTGCAGACTTGCAATGTATAAGTTGTCCTAACAGTCGTCTTAAGTAAACTTTACTTAGTTTTTTCCAGTTCTGTGAACTGATTAGATTTGACAGTGACGATAAATGGACTGATTCTTTTATACTCTCCCAGTTTACTCACAGCGCTCTATGCAACACGCTACATTCACTCAAGCACTGTTTCTATGCTCTGAAGTGCTTTCTAACTATCACTCACACTCAGGGTTAACATCTTGCCCAAGGACATTTGGCATGCAGACGGGGGGAGCCAGGGATCAAACCTTTCGATCAGTAGACGACCTGCTCCACCTCCTGAGCTGCAGCCACCCCTCCAGCTTGGATCGATGGCTGACTTTCAGTAGATTGCAGCAATTAGTTGACCCAGAATCCGGTCATTTACAAGTTATTTAGCAGCAGGTTCTCCACAAGCATGAGTGCGCGATTGGAGAGGGGCGACCGCCGTCGGGCTGTCCCCCAGGCCAGTCACAAATGGCCTCCTTCACAGGCGGGCTATCTCAGACCAATCGAAGATCCACGGCGCCATGGCGCCACGGCATCACTGCGTCTAGGCAGGATTCTGACTAAGGTCATCAGTAACATCTTGGACAATCAGAAGTGTAACCTACTGGTGTCGGATGAACTGACACATACTGTCCTAGAGGTGTGCTCTCAGATTTAGATCAGGAGCACATGCAGTACCAGTCAGTGGTACCAAATCTATCATCTTCAAGGATCTCCATGCATCCTCTCCAAACATTATCACTGCACCAGCGTGGACAGTGGGTCTGAAGTTAAAACTATTGAAAAATAAAACCCAGGAAGGGTTTTACAGGTGGTCTCGTTGTTGTCCCTCGAGTGCTCCTGACAATTTCATTAACAACCTCCTCTGCTGCTCAACTAACCAGATCAATATCACGGCTGAGCTGATGCAAGACTCTGATTTAAAACGTTTTCCGTTAATTATTTTGCACAACCAGGAGTCCAGCCGTGCAATTTACTGTTGCATCTCACTGTTTGGCTTGAAAAAAGAAGGCTGTACATGGCTGTGAACGCCATGCATGGATTGTTCTTGAAAAATGTGTTCAGAAAGTTCTCATATCAGCTGTAATTTTGAAGAGTTTAAAAGAATTCTGATGTTTCTAATGTTGTGAATAATAAATCACGATTATAAAAGAAATAATTAGCTACATGTTCTGCATGAAGCCTGATCGATCGAGGGGTACAGAACAGGTATAATAGAGTCCTACGGCCTGCGTGGTTGCTTTTCTGTGATATAGTGGATGGGCCTGTCAGCTTGACAGACAGTTTATGGTGCTGTGATTGGATGGGTGCAGAGAGGAAGAAAGGTGGGAAAGAAAGGAGGCACAGAACAAACATGATGGATGCTGCCATTCTCTGGGTCATAAGCAATGAGCGAGCTTCACAGATCCATCACCTGAAGAAAGGAAACAGGGAGAGGGAGGGAAATCGGTCCACCAGTGCAGGCACAGGTATTCCAGCCTGATCCTTTCCCACCAGAAGCTACGGGGCAAATCTAGGGAGCCTTATTTTGCCAGTGGCCCTTTTGAAAGATGATGTGGTTAGAGGCCCTGAGCCAGTCGCAGATGTGGAGATCGTGTAGAACAAACACATCCACATGTTTGCTGTAGCAGCGCTGTTTGGATTGATTTATGTCAGAACACGCTGACAGTTGGAAGCGTGAGGAGACAAACTGGAAATGTGTGACAGGAACAGCTGCTTTTGTTCATTTGTCCACTTTTCAACTGTCTGTGGTGTAATCTCATGGTCTTTATCAAACTCACCTAATCAACATTACAAGATGTTGTTATTTACAAAGATTAAGTCACCAGTGTGAAACAGGTACTTTGGTAAATGTGTGTTTTGACTAGTTTTGCAGGTCTGTGTGGGATACTTTGATACTTTCAGCTGGGATCTTGGTGTTTTTCAACATACCTTCACCAAAACCGCTACAGTCCTCTGCACATGTCCATCTCAGCCTCGTCTTGCTAACAAAGCTGAACTGTCCCTCTGATTTATTCATTTCTAATCCTGTCCAGCCTGCCGGACTCTTCAGCTCCACCTCCTCCAGCTCCTTCTCTCCTTAGTTTAGTGCCAGTTTTTCCAAACCATACATCATAGCAGGTCTCAGTACCAGCTTTAAACCTTCCCTTTCACTCTTGCTGCTATGCTTCTGTCACAAATCACTCCTGACGCTCGTCTCCACCCACTCTGCCTGCGTGCTCTTCCTCGTCTCTCTTATGCACTGAATGTTTGTGTGGTCGACCTCAGGAGTTTAAACTTTATTCCATCAACTCTGTGGATGTTCAACTTTCCAACCTCCCTCTCATTCACACACATAATATCTTCTATATCTACTTTCACTTTAGATCATAGTGTCGTCTGCAAATATCCTTATCCATGGAAACTCTTTGCCAGCCTGCCCATCACCTTAGCAAACAAGAAAGTAAGCAGGGCACACACAATGCATATGGTATCTGGACTCATCTCGTCACGGTCTGGCAGACTCGCTGTTCGACCTGCCCGTGTGTCTGTTTATCCGTTTTGTTGTTATGTGTGTTGTCTTGGCTCCTCTGCTGGTCCCCTGTTTCCCCGTTTATGTGTATATGTGTTTACAAGTGCCAGTGTTCTGGGAATCCATCCTACCTCACAAACCATCCTACTGGGGCACAACACAAATTTACTTCATTTTTTCAACCCATTGTGAATATTTCTTATGGTTATCTCCACAGACGCCACACTGCGTAGATTATCACTTTGTTGTTTACTGTTTTCACTGTAAATAAACTCACTGGACTTTTGGAAAGTCCTGCATTTGGGTCCAGTTTTTGCCCTGAACTTGACACATCTTCATCACTCCTAAGGCGTCCTCTCATGATGCAAAACTGTTAAACTGTCTGGTCAAAAAGTCCACCGCCTTCTCTCTCCTAGATATCTTCAGAGCTGCACATTTATGGTTGACTAAATTTCATTTTGCTCATTACCATCCTCACAGCAGCCGTCTCGTCCTTCTTCTAATCCTCTAGACTTCCTGACTCACTAAGGCTTCGTTCACTCTGCAGGTCTTGATGCTCAATTCAGAGTTTTTTGTCTGCTCGTTCACACTACAAATAAAATGCGACAGCAAACGCGCTCTAGTGTGAACGCTCAAAGCGCCCGCATGTGCAAAAGAAGACGTCACACACAACGCGCTCTGTTTAGACCCAGAGCAACAGTATTGTTTGACCTTAATATAAAGACTTGTTTCGGACTTTACGTTTCCAATTTTTGCTTTAAGTTATTTAGTTATTTACATAATAATGTAAATAACCTAATAATGATCCTTATTGCTGTTTTAGAGGAGCGGAGCTTCAAAGGATAGTTGCAGATTTCTGTCAGAATCTGCAGATTATACAGAACAAATAAAATGTTCACGTTTCTCCAACGTTGTCTTCACAGCAGTTTCACTGGACGGACAGGAAGCGTTCACGATGTCTTCTCTGGCACTGATAATCGGCGTCTGTCTTGTGTCAGTGACGTAAAAGACGGATTTAATGCGACATGACCGTTCAAACAGCAGTCGCTTTCTGAAACATCAGATATGTATCGGATTCAGTACCACATACGAAAGTGACCCAGATCGGATTTGAAAATATTGTATTTGTGCCGTCATAGCATGATCAGATATGGGTCGCAGAGGGTCAAAAAAATCAGATTTGATGCGCTTTCGCCTGCAGTGTGAACGCAGCCTCAGTGTCCTCCGTTCTTCTTCCCTTCCTTGATTTTCTACATTCATTAGCTGCTCAAAATACTCCTGTTTTGCACCTGTCCACACATTTCCATTCTAGTCACCCTGCATACACGCCACACCCATATGCAGACACTACTGCTGGCTCTGTTATTTATGCCTACATGACTTTCACTAAACAGCAGCTGCCTACTGACGTCCTCCCTTTCCAGTCAGTCACTCTGTCCCTGAATGTTTGTTTTCTTCTGTTTGAACACAATTTACTGAGCAGGCTGAAGTCATTGAGCTGATTAAGTCGGGAGAATAAACTACAAGCATAAAAACGGCAATGTTCACTGTAAAAGGATGCACATAATAATAATTTAAACTTGGACCATACAAAACATTCAAGCAACAACCTGAAATTAAACAAATGTTCTCTCCAACAAATGACACATAACTACAGGGGATTTATGAACTGTAAAATGAATTTAGAGCCAAGAGCTTAATGTCACGGCTCAATGGCACATTAAATCATCAGCAACAATTTTCTGACCAAAGACTTTCTTTGAGGATTTTCCCCAACAGTCGATCCATCCAAGTCAGTCTGAAATATAATCAAATTGTGCAATTCTGTGTCTAATGTATACTGATAGTAAAGTAGTTTTAATATGTGGATCTTTTTGTGTGTTCATTGTACAACCGTAGAAACTTACTGGAAATGGAAAGTTTCCTTTCCATCTCCCAGAAGGATGCAGGTCGTAGCTGATTCTGCTCACAGCTCCTCATTCATGGTGGATTAGGTTGGAAAAAGCTCCATCATATAAGCTTAGAAGAATATAATGCTCAAGTCTCTAGGCGAAGGACTGTGTGTGTGTTTGTGTGCGCAGAGGTATTGTGCACATGCTACACTGTGGAAGCCTGACACTAATGCCAGTGAGTTTCACATTAGAAAAGAAGATGGGACAGATAGAAATGAAAAAGATAGAAAAAGACATAAATTTACTGGAGCAGTGTGAGACAATGACTGCAAGTAGGGACGTGACAGAGAGCCACTGTTCTCAGCACTGAGGAATCCTGTTTAGTCTTCCACATTTTAACTAGACCACTCTTTCCCTTTTACCTGTACAACTGTTATATATGTATGTCTATATATGTTTGTACATGTGTGTATATAATAACAGGTTGGTTCAGCAAGAGTACCAGCAGGGAGTAGAAAAACAGACCACATGTTTTGCATATGTCTCATACTGGCTCCCAGTTAAATGCAGAATTTAATTTAAATTCATCACATACACATTTTTGAATATTCAGACCTCAGAAACCTCACAGAACCTTCTTGAAGACCGTGCCTTCGTCTCATCTGAGGAACTTCTTCAGTTCGAAGACCAAAGGGAGGAGAGCCCCAGGTATTCAAGCCCTAGTGGGAGTCGTCCCTTAAGAAGGCCGTTGACCCACTATTGATCATGTGCCTCATCACATGATCAATAGTGGGTCGTTATCCACAGAGGTTTCAGGTGAAACCATTGTGAGGCCTCACCCTATCACGTGACCTATTGAGATCAACTGGCAAAAGATATGAGTCAGCATTAACATACCTGGGAAGCGATCTCAAAGCTGGTCTGTAGGTCGCAGACAGTTGGTGTTGTAAGCCCCGCCCTCTGTTCAAGGACGTCCGTTTACAATAGACACATGTGGCTTCTTTCACTGCTCTTCCAAACCATCTCTGTCCAAAATGTTTTCATTGGCATCCTCAGAATAGTGACTTTGAAATGCAGATGCACCGCTGAGTCTTGTCTCGTAGAGGTGGCTCTTCTATGTTGTGCCATGCATCAGAGCTCTCCTCACTGCACATGCTACACTGTTCAGTTTGTGTTTGGTCTCGTGTTTAAGTTTAGTCCGTGGGATGGATCAGTTTCCGTCTGAGTGTGGCTGGGTTTGAAGTACACTGGGACGTCCATGCTTGGAGAAGACTCATGAGTTTCTCTGATAAAGTTCTGTTTGTCTGTTTCTGTCTGACATGTTTACTGTGCATCTTTGCTGATCTGGTGAAAGTCTAATTGTTATAACCACATAGCATAAGAGCTTCTTTACACATGTGTTCCTTTTATTTCCCTCCTGGCTTTGAGGGAACCTGTTATTCCCGGTGTTGTAGGGTCCTGATTATTCCAAGTTTGTGTTCCAGGGGGTGATGGGAGTCAAAGAGGAGGTGCTGGTCTGTATCTGTGGGTTGTTGAGGTTTCCATTCTCCTGAGTGTGCACGGCACAATCCAGAAATAGCGAATTATTACCCTTTGTATCTTCCCTGGTGAACTTAAAGTTTCTATCCACTGAGCTGATATGAATAGTAATGGCTTCTACTTCTTGGGTGTTTGACCCGGGTGTCATCCATGTATCTGTACCAATCACCAGGTGTTGTCCCTTTTAAAGAGACAAGAGCTTTACTTTCCACTTCCTCCATGTAAAGGTTGGTTAGGGATGGGAACTGATAAGAATTTAGCAATTCCGACTATTGATTCCCATTGGCTCCATTTTGATGATACTGCTAATTACATCACTTTCATATAAAATAGCTGAAACACATTTTTTCATAATCACCATTTAACAGTATAAATTTGAGGCTACTGCCCCACACACCAACACAAATCCCTAATGAGGACAGAAAGCAAAGACAAAAACAAGCAGAAAAGCGACCACCACACTGACTCTGCTTTACAAACATGAGCAGGTAGAAAGGGAGGCTGCAGCCTGGCTGCTTGCTACCTGTTAAAGTTCAGGGTCTGACTGGTCAGCATTCACTCAGTTTTCACTCTGTGTTCTTTGCTAGCTTAGCATTAGCATGCTAGCTGTGCAGATGCTTACAAAGAACCTCAGTTGTGTTAGTAGCATAATGTAGTTGTTTTCCACTTTATCATTTATCTTGTCCTGTACCGCAAAAACGTCCATATCCACGCTCTAGATTTTGTCACTATTTTCCTCTTCTGACATGCAAACTGCACTCAAGTGATTGTAGTGCAAGAACCGATACGCAGGATCGATAGGCAGGCAGACTACCCATTCCAAAGTATTGGACTACTAGGAACTGGTTTTCTACAAGAACCAGTTCTCAATTACCATTCCTGGCTAGGATGGTGCTGAGGTGGTTGGATATTTTGTAGGTGGCTGAGTTAGGGTTGCCAACTCCCTGAGAAATAAATAAGGGACACCTCGTGGCCAGGGCCGGGCGACCCAGCTGTCTTCACCCTTCCAAGTGTGGTGAATTTTTTAGCTCTTTTTTTGTGTGTGAAATTATTTTTTTAACCATTTGACTTGAATTTGATTTAAGTAGATGCATATTCTTTGTGATATCAACACATGGGGAAAAAAATCATTTAGCCATTTATTTTTAGCTCAAAATGACAACATTAACACAATAAAACAGGTCTCTTTCTTAAACAGAAGCCTGTCATGCTTAACTTTTGAGAATAAAAGTAAATCTTTCTTTAAAAGAACTCTGTGCTGCTTAACTTAAAATTATATAAATTAATAGAAAACAATAGAAAGAAAAATATTCTTGTAACAGTGCACATTTAGTGCATTTAGTGCAATTGGCTTCAGTAGAGGCATTATTTCAGCTTTTGCTCCCGTTTGTAAACCCACTTGTTCCCATGATTACGCATCATAACTCATCATCATTATTCATCTATGTATTACTTTTATGTATTACTCATCTATTTGTTGTAATCATCTATCCTTGCAGTTGTTTATTACACAAAATAAATTATATTATCACACTTCTGACCACATAGCGCTGATATTCACTGCACATGCCCATTTTAACCTTAACCAGAGGGTTTAAAAACAAACAAACCAGTGTTTACATACCATATCTGCTTCTGCCGTGGCCTGGTGGACAAAAATTGGTTAAGGGTTCCCCGAGCTTTCACGCCCCTCATGTTCTTCATGTGCCCACCATTAGAAGCATGCCTATGGAAAAAGTGCGCCGGCACACAGTGCAGTGCGCTTTATAGGTGTTATCGTGCACTTTTCCAGCCAGGTGTTTTCCTTTTCCCATTCTTCCCTGTGCTTTTGCGGCCTTGTTTTCTTTCTCTGAGAGGAACAAACATTGCTGGTCTAATGCTGGGCTACACTGTGCGATTTTTGGCCCATTTTGAGCCGATTTTTGAGTCGTGCGACCAATTTGATGATTGGCCCGATTTTGGGTTCATCGTGCATCGTGTAGTATACGTGGGGTAACGAGAAGCGATTAACACCTCACGACCAGCTCCCGACCATCAATCGCTCGTGAGGGTGTCACCGCAGCCGCTCACGCGCAAACACGTAAACGTCAGTGAAAAAGACGGAGCAGCACGGCTGTGCAGCGTGTGATCTGGACACAAGCGATGGAGGCACAACTTGTAGAACTTTGGAAAGCTCATCCGAGCCTTTTCGACGTGGCATCACCAAATTATCAGGACCACAACAACCGTGAAAATAGTTGGATTTACATTGCTGCTCAATCACAGCTGCCTGATCATGTTTTTCATTAGCAATTTAGCAAAGTTGATGGTGGTGTGTGTCTGTGTGAGTGAAAGACAGAGAGGGAGAGCGAGCGACAGATTTTCTGTTATAACCTTCATTTTATGGAGGCACAGTGTGACTCAGGTCGCATCAGAGCATCGGGCGGTATAGTGTGAGACCCTGCATCGTGACCTACGAACTTATAACCCCTGCGAGCCAATCGCACAGTGTTTGCCCAGCTTCAGGTGTACTGTCGTCTGAGACTTGCACCGCAGTGTCGGCGTTTGTTTCCCTGTTGGCCATGCTTTTTGTTGTGGTCATCTGTTGTCTTCCGGTATTTTCTCCGCAAGCGACCTTTCCTCAACCAATGAGATGAGCGGTAATCTGAATGTCATACTCGAATTGTCATAAGTGTGCTGTCAGCTCATTGGTCACAAAGCAGGAGCGGGGCTGGGAATTATGTTTTCAAACAAAGCGTTAATTACATTAAAACTTATAGACTACTTTTGATTCTCACTGTATTACGGGACAAAGTGCGTCCCTTATTAGCTCAATACGGGACGTGTACTTTTGTTTCTAAATACGGGACGATTCCGTTTTTTAAGGGACGGTTGGCAACCCTAGGCTGAGTTGATACTGCTAGAAATAGGTCTGAGTGGGACTCCTTCTTTGTGGATCTTTGGAATTCCACATATACAGGTATTACGACCCGGCTCTGCTAGGGGACAGGGGAGGTAACATAAACGTGACACGAGGGAGATCAGTTTCGAACAAGGTTTATTACAAGAGAACTCAGGATTTACAAGAAAACCAATAGCGGTGGTTACTACAAACCAAACAACCAGCATAAAAACGGTGTCTCACGTAAGGCTTAACCAGCAGAAATTAAAACTGGCCTCGCAAGCTGTAACACAGCTAAACGCTACTCAAGCCAAATCTCAGCATTTAACCAGAAGGACCAACAGGGCAGACTGCATACTCAGTTCAAAGCAGCAGACCCTGAATGAAAGCTCTTCAGCCCTTTTGAAGACACAGGTGTGCACAATCAGTCGCTGATTGGTCTCTCTCCCTGGAGGTGCAAACCACAGGTCCTCAGGCAGCCAATTGTCTATGTGGATTGTCACATTTGAATTTACATGCAGGAAGGCTGGCACGAATTCCCAGCCAGCCAATCGTCTGTGGGTGCTGGCAGCTTGAATTTGCTTTACAGAAATAGAATGGGAGGTCGGGCCTTCAGGCCCTCTACTGTGCAACCAGCTCCCAGTCTGGACACTCATGTGGTTAAGATGAAGCTTAAAGCATTACTTTTTAAATGAAGGCTGGATCAGGTGACCCTGAACCTTAATTATGCTGCAATGGGCTTGGGGTGCTGCATCACTTTCCATGAGACACTGAGCATTTATTCTTCACTCACCTCTACTCACTGTTGCATTTAATCATTAGAAAATAGTAAACTTTCTCTCTGCTCACTTCTCTTTTTCCTGAATCAACCAGTCATGCAGATGGCTGCCCATCCCTGAGCCTTGTCTTGATGCATGCTCAGTAAGGTAAAGAAATCCAAAAAAAGGATTCTGTTCATCCCGTTTTTCCTTCCCACTGTTGATGTCAGCGGCTTCTATCTCGTCCTTATTATACCAGCAGGGCATCTCATGACCAACAGGGCTGTTGAGTGCCTTGTTCTTCACGTTCAGCTGACTCCTCAGGACTTACCTTATTCTCTGCAGGTAATTGCTGGCTGTGGCAGCCACATCCTAGCAGCCATGGTTCCCATTTGCCTGTGGGATCCACAGGTACTTGTAGCTCAAGTGTTGTTTGCCTTATCCTAATTTAATTCCTGACAAAGGCTCTTGGAGTCCTGTTGCCCTTGTACAGTTCTAGACTTTCCAGGATGCTTGTGTAAGGCAAGTCCAACTCCGGTATATGAGACAAGCACCTCCACTATTGATCTTCCCGAAGTTGAGAATGAAATGGGGATAAAAGAAGACCTGGCAGGGGACAATTTCTGTTTGTCCGTTTTCTATGATGTATCAGAAAAAGGAAGTTCTGGGGGGCTACAAAGTGGAGAAGTCTTGGAGAAATGATCTAACAATGGTAAGAATGGCAATGTTACTCCACGACAAAGGTCATCCAGGGGTCAGAAGCAGCCTCAGGACCCCTGCAGGAGGAGAACTGGCACAGCTGTTTTGGGCACAGATGTGACAAGCAGAATCACATCCACAGACGTGCTGCTAACATTTGTTGCCTTTTACATTGCCATTTGTTTTCAGGGACACCCTGCAGCATTTTAAACCTGCCAGCACACACATTCATGCACATCCCTTATTCTGGCACAGTAAAAGAGTAAGTGCAGCTCTATTGTGTAAAGATGACAAAACAGAGTAAAAAACAAAAAAACACCTCTGGTGTGGCTTTAGGGGTGGCAGTGGATAAAGTGCTGCACTAAGAGGGTGAAGAAGAGGTACAAGAGCTGGAGAAAGTTATAGGTGCAGTGAACTGAGAGAAAGACTTTCTGTCTTGTTGTGTCATAACTAATTTATTATTGTAGGGTCTACCTTACAATAGAAAGCTCCTTGAGGTGACTGTTGTTATTTACTTGTAATTTGGAAGTGTATAAATAAAACTGAACTGACTTGAAACCAACGTGCAACCTGGACTCAAACGCGGGACTAAGAAAGACTTTGTGTCAAGGACAGCAGAGGTACGTTGAGAGCAAGTATCAAACAGGATCCGAGTTAATGTGAAGAACCAGTTTTACTGACATAGTTAAGCACTCAGATGGTGACTGAAGGATCTCTCCTTTCTCAGGCAGTGAGACAATCAGCCGATGACACCAAGGATCTGATATCCTCGTGTTGGTGTTGATCCCACATTGTCATAATAAATGTTCAACATTGCAAGTGACCAATCACATTGTTGTGACATCATACTTTTGCGACTTTGGAAAAAAACGCCTTAAAAAAAATCTGCTTAGCTTGCGAGAAACCGCCTCTGTCCTCCGATCAATGTTTGCATTCCAGGATGCTGTTCTTTAATAAACGGTGAGTATTATGCAGATTGTCCTTGTGTCATATGTCATAAATGAGTGAATCGCTTGGCTTGCAGAAGTATGACGTCACAACAATGTGATTGGTCACTTGCAATGTTGAACCTGGAAGAACATTTATTTTGATGATGTGGGAACAACACCGACACGAGGATATCAGATCAGCCACCAGGGAAGGTGTGCAGGAACAAGGGCAGAAAGCACAAATGGGCCCTGCAAGCCAAGTGCCTGGTAATGCTAGCACTTAGCAGAGAGAGAGCAAAGGGAGGACACAGATAACCCTGATATTTTATAATATTAAAAGATATAACATATCTTTAGTTATTTTTATTTTATTTATTTTGATCTATTTTCATTTTTAACATATTTTTTACACATTTCAGGTCATCGTATTGATCAAAGATAACCCAAGCAAATACAAAAGGCAGCTTTTACATTATTGTTTAATTTATTAGAGAAAAAAAAAAGTATTCAAACCTACAGAATATCACCAAAACTGGTAGTATAACAGCAAAAATAATTTTAGTATTCACTAAAATGGAAGTCTTATTAAGTCAAAGTAAACTTTATTGTCATCTCTATATCCAGTGCAGCTTACAGAGACGAGACGACGAGGCTCCGGTTACATCAGTGCAAAAACAAGCTAGTAAATAGCTATAAAAATGAGAAGTAAATAAATAAATATATGCTTGAGAGTTACTTTTCCCTTTAAGGTGGCAGCAGTTAAGACAGTGATTTTATTTTTTAAGTAATGGTTAATCTAATTATAGGTCAAACTCCAAACTTCCTTTTATCTAAAAACAATCAAAAGATTCGTTTTAAAGTAGTTAACTGATCATCATGCAGTACTTC
Source organism: Neolamprologus multifasciatus (assembly GCF_963576455.1). Taxonomy (NCBI): domain Eukaryota; kingdom Metazoa; phylum Chordata; class Actinopteri; order Cichliformes; family Cichlidae; genus Neolamprologus; species Neolamprologus multifasciatus. Next base: position 14,446,339 of record NC_140440.1, on the reverse strand, counting down.
TCACAGCACAGAAACACTGTGGGACTAATTGTGTTTATGTTACACAGGCAGCATCATTCAAAGTGTCACAGTGAGCAGACGCAGACTGTGTGGAGTAGGAACAGAGGACCCAAACGCAGACTAAATGAAGCAAAAACAAGACTTGATTTTAAGAAAAGGCGAGCAGTTTATTGTGGCCGATAAAAATGTACAAAAAGAAGGGCGAGGCAAATACGACGCTAAACAAAACCTAAACTGGGAAAACTAAAAACTAAACATGGAAACCTGGAAACACGGCGTGAACATTACAGACGACCTGACAGAGAATGAACGACAACAGACGACATAAATACACACGAGGGTGACGAGTGCCAACACACGGCTGATACAAATGACGATACGCCATACGGGACGCTAAACTAAACACATTAAACATGGATGAGATGAGATGAGATGAGATGAGATGAGATGAGATGAGATGAGATGAGATGGCCTTTATTTGTCAGTTGCAGGTCTTTTGCCCACAACCGAGATGACAGACCTTGCCGACCGTACATACAACACAAACATCACATTGGGGAGACAGGTCAGGCTAGGTAGCGAGGGGAAAAACATCAAATCAAATCAATCAAATCAAATCAATTTATTTATATAGCACTTTTCACAGGATAAAAACCACAAAGTGCTTCACAGTAATATAAAACAGAAATACATAAAATACATTAATAATAAAACACACAGCACAAATCTAATTAAAAGCCAATCTAAATAAATGAGTCTTAAGTTGCTTTTTAAAAGAATAAATACAATCAAGGCAACGTAATGATGTAGGGAGAGCATCCCACAACCTGGGGGCCACCGCTCTAAAAGATCTATCTCCTCTGGTCTTAAAACGAGTTCGTGGGACTACCAACAGCCTTTGATTAGAAGATCTCAGGCTGCGAGAGGGAGCGTGGGGTTCTAAAAGATCAGAAATGTAAGCAGGGGCATCACAATTCAAAGCTTTAAAAGTCAGTACCAAGATTTTAAAATGAATTCTAAAATGCACTGGAAGCCAGTGTAATGAACGTAACACTGGTGTAATGTGCTCTCTTTTTCATGTCTTAGTTAAAAGCCTTGCAGCAGCATTCTGGACTAACTGGAGACGGTCAAGATTCCTTTTGCTCAAACAAAGAAAAAGGCTGTTACAATAATCTAAGCGAGAAGAAATAAAATATGTAACACAGAAGGATAATACAGGAATGCACAGATATCAACACACCACAGCACAACAAACACAGACAGCAACATGGGAAAGAGTTCCAGTGCGAACAGCTGATCTGGGACCGCTGCAATCTTCGACTGCGCCTCCAGCTGACCCGATGTCCACATCAGAGGGGAGGTAAGCGTTGGAGGTGGCGTTGGATCCGGGGTAGGGAGGGTGATGCGTCAGTGAGTGCTTATCAGTATCAGTGTATGTATGTGCGTGTCCAGAGTTCAGCTGAGAACATGAGACTGTCACAATAAGTAGGAACTAGGCAGACTAAGACACTCAGACTCAGAGAGAACAGCAGAGTAAGAGTGAGGTAAATATATCCGTGTGCTTTGTTTCTGTCATCTGCAACAAAGAACATAATTACAATGTTCATGATCAGAGCTGTCGGCAGTGAAGCACTTGAGGACTGGAGACGCTGGCTGGAGGGAGCTGAACATTCATCATTTGGGACCATCATAAGAACCTTGCTTACCTCAAAGCAGCCAAACAACTGAACGCCCGACAGGCGACGTGGGCCCTCTGTTTCACTCGCTTTAAATTCATCACCTTCATATCAGCTCCCAAAGTGTGAAGCCTGACGCCTTATCCTTTCATTTCTCAACTTCTCAACGAAATACCTCTTGGTACTGAACCACTGAGTATACCCACCAAACTGTTTATGAGTGGCTTCGGTTGCTGGAATCTCCTGAAATCTTTTTCTCTCTTGCTGTGACACCAAAGGACACACCGAGGTGAAACCAGAGGAGAAAGAAAATAAACACAACAGGATGAAAATCACGTTTGTCACTTCTGAAAACAACATTTCAACAGCTAAGAAAACTTCACACAGTTGACATTGTTTATTTTTATGTTTTAAGGAGGCAAAACTATTTGTTTTGACAGAGTAAAAAAGCCAGAGGGAGAGGCCTAATTGAGGCTGCACAACAAAGAAGGGCAAGACAAAAAGGCAGAAATGGTGAAAGGAATGGAGGATGCGAATGGAAATATAGGGAATCTCGGGAATAAATGCAGAACAGATCATGGATCCCCACCAGTGAGTAAGTGCCTATCTCTTTGATTTCTGACCTCCTTTTCAGTAATGAGCACTTTAAATGGTTCCTTGGAATGCCAACTCCCAGTCTGCAACCAGTTTAGCTGTGTGTGGGTGGCAGAGAGACTGGGGGAGAGACAGCAGTGGGAACGAGGAGAGGAGAGAACTCTATACTCCAACCCATCATATACTCTGATGGAAGTAATTATGTTTAATTCTGCTTTGAACTAATTATGTTGACTGAGCCAATAGGGTCAGTGGAAAGCACAGATGTATGTGTGTGATTATTTCCTAACACTGTTGGGAAACTTTGTTTCTCTTTGATGATAAATATCTGTGATTAAATATGTTTAGATTTTTCCCAGTGTTGCAATCAGAATAGTTTCTGTAGGTCAAAAAATGCCAGATTTACTTTCATGAGCAGAGCGTTCACTATAATACGTCACTTGATATATTATTAGACATTTATTGGGATTGTTTATTTTGGGTTATTACAACCATCACAGATGACACTGGGGCATGGGAGAGAAAAGAAGAAAGTGAAGTTGGAGAGAAAGAGAATCTGCTTCAACAACTGTTGAGACAAAAACAACAGAGAAACCACGGCAACAAGCAAGATATGCATAAATAACAACGAGAACATTACTGAACAACACACAGTAGCACTAATGCAAGCTATCGCTAGAGGCAGCAGCTCATGATAGCATATCTGAGAACCTGTGTGCACACCTGTAAGCGCACTTGTGTTCATAAAGTTTGTCCATGTGTCTATTAGTGGGTGTGGGGAGCCATGTATATATATATATATATATATATATATATATATATATATATATATATATATATATATATACATATGAAAGGAAACTGCCACATGAACTCAGTGACAGGTTGTCCATTGGTTTCTCCGGACAGGATGATGAAAAGGTAAAATCTTATTTAGGTCTGCCAAATCTGGGAATCTTTATGGCATTACTCTGTTTTTTCTTGCCCTTCATAGCTGGTTAAAATGAAAATTCTCAAGACATTTCAAGTGGTACTGTTAACCTTGATGCACCTTTAATCAGGTCTTCCTACTGAAGCTTATCTGTTTATTCGTTTCCCCAAAGACATTCAGTGCATGTTTCTGTAAGTAAACTTGAGATGTTGAAAATGATTCCTTACCAGTTTCTGGAAGACAGAAAATAGCAGTAATTATTGACTGTTTTGAGATTTTTACTGGGAAACAATTAAATCTGAAAGCATGTTCTCAAATGATTTCCAGCTACAAGCACAACCACACTGTGGAGTACTTACTGGGAGGTATACCCAGGGTGACATTGTTTTTCAAGAGGCCAGAGAGGTCCAGGAAGGTACCAGAGACAAACGTATCACTCTGCACTGTGGTTTCCTTGATAGTTTGTTGCTTGGAGACATTGCCTTGGCCGACAGAGGTTTTGACATACAGAAATGTTTTGGCATATTGTGTGCAGAGGTCAAACAGTGTTTACTAAAGGTGAATCATTGAGCTGTTAGCGATGTGGAGGAAACTTGAAAAACAGCACATTTGAGGATCCATGATGAACGGGTGGTTGGAAATATGTGTCACAGGTATGAAAAAATAATAGGAAGCAACCTTCCTCAGTCACCCCTGTGTGTGTAAATATGATGATGACTGATGTATGCATACACTTTGCTTGCAAAGATAGTATGTAAAGTTTGTACACATGTTTCACATAATATCTAGAGAGCTCTTTATGAAGCTGTATTCTGCGTGGCACAAACATGAACAATGACGGTGCCTCCCATGATGATTTGTTCCTGAATCTTTGTCTTTCTTAAGCAGTTAAATAATTAGTGTTAGTTCCAATCATGAAGCTGTGGGTGACTGTGGTTCTTCCTCACTGATTGCATTAAAAAAAAGAGATAAACACTGAGTAGACGTTTGCTAACCAAATAAGAAACTTTTTAAATAACATGTTCTTGTATTGAAGTTCATACCAAAAACAGAAAGTAGCCCCACCATGGTGTCTCGGTCCTGGGTCGGTCACCCAGTGTTTTGAGTTTCCTGTGTCTCTGAGTTTTTGTATCATGATCTTAGTTCTCTTTGTTTGCCAGTTTATTCTTTAGTCTGGTGTCTTAGTTTGTCTTTCTTGTATTCTCTTTAGTTCTCTGAGCATTTCGTAGCCGCCCTCTGTGTCTCCCTGTTGTTGTTCTCTGTGTTTCTTAGTTGCTCTGTCTCCCGTAGTCAAGTCTGCGTCTATGTTACATTTCCTGTTTTACTTTGAAGGTCTGTGTCCTACGTGAATGTATTGAGTTTTGCTTCCCTTTGGTCTCGTTATGCCCTAACCCAGCTGTGCTCCCCGTCTGTGTCTCATCCCCTCGTTATTTCCCGGTGTATTTAAGCCCTGTGTTTCTCTGTGATAGTGTCGCGATCTCCCTCATGCTGTGTGATTCTCCCCGTGTCTCCTGGTGTACATTATAATTAGCTTTTCCAGTTTAGTTTTGTGTTGTTTGTGATCTGTTTTGCAGCAATAAAGCTGTGCTTTTGAGTTCAAGTTCTGTCCTTGTGAGTTTGCGTTTGCGTCCGATTCCTGCCACACAGCCGAAACATGGCAGGTAGACAGTTATGTACAGTTATGTACAACAACGTTTAAGTCGTGTCATGTTTCAGTCTGGGTGCAACAACAAGAGAATATTCAGTGTGTTCTAGGTATATTAAGTCTAATATATGCCCTAATAAGCTATAGTACTGCTTCCTTGGGGAAGGTACCCTGTGTGCAGTCTGCAGTTCTGTTAGGGAAAGATGTTGAATCTATTTAATGACTGTAGAAAAATAATTGGTTTCTGTGCATTTGTTTTACCCTGGCAATAAATGAAAGTCGATTACGTTGATTCATCATGAGGCGGAGGGTGGGGGGTGGTTCCCTATTTTTTAGCTGGGAGTTGACAACCTGCCAGTTAGGTATATGTAATTTGATATTTCCGGTAAGTACTGTTTAAAATAGCAGAATAGGGAGGATGGTGTAGGTTTAAGTTTATTAGATTGATGCATATGTACCAACATCTCTGTCACGACAGCATTTGTTTTCATTCAAAGGCTTCATGGCTTTTCCTATAATACCCGGTGGACCGTAGTTAAAATGCCCGGGCTGATTTTTGTCCCAGTCCAGTCCTCGTTATTGTCACTCTGATAGAAAGATGGATATTACTGTGGTCCCTTCAGCATCATTATTTCAAAATAATACGTTTGTGTCCACATCCCTGGTCTCTTCACACAGATCTGCTTGGCATTAAGTTAATGAGTTTAAAACCAACACAGGTGTGGTTTTATTAAGTCACGGCCACCAACATTTGTTTCCCTCGTCGTCTTTTGTACACTGGTGCAGTGGGCCCTGGGTTCCTCCTGGTGCTTAACAATGCTGGGCCACATGTGGAAAGAGTAAGCAGGCAGTTCCTGGTGCAAAAGGAACTATTGATATTGATTGGCCCCTATGTTGACCTCAATCCAATAGAACACAGTGGGATGTTATGTTTTGGTCCGTCTAAGACCACCAGGTTGCACCTCCGACTGTCCAGGAGCTCAGTGATGCCCTGGTCCTGATTATCTCATTAACAGCATGTATACCATCATGTGGGGCACATGGAAACTACAGCAGCAGTAGTACTGGCTGAAATCTCTCATAACAGCAGTAGAGTACCCTTCTATTATTGCTAGAAAGAAATTTGGGCAAAATGGACTAGCCTGATGCATATTTTGGGGATATCTTTGAGTAGGCTGATAATTTTTATTTTATTATTATTAGTATTTTATTTTATTTATCTAATGATGTGACATCCTTTTGTTTTAAGCAGTGCATAGCTAAATAATTCTATCTATCTCTATCTATCTATCTCTATCTATCTCTAACTATCTATCTATCTCTATCTATCTATATCTATATCTCTATCTCTATCTCTATCTATCTCTCAGTTTATTTCTCTCTCTGTTTCACCACTGCAACCACCTACTCTCCTGCAGGGTACATGTTCCCATTGTGTGTGAACTACCATTAGACTGCTTTATGTCTGGGTTTGTCTCTGTGTGTGTGTGTGTGTGTGTGTGTGTGTGTGTGTGTGTGTGTGTGTGTGTGTGTGTGTAGAGGTATAAATAGAGCCTCTTACCAAGCTGAATTGATTAATTGCATGTTGCAGCCAAAAAAAATGTGTTTGGAGAGGTCACTGCTGGAAGAGAAGAGACCCATTAGGATTTCACGATCATCAGCTCACTCTCTCTCACACACACACACGCGCACACACACACACACACACACACACACACACACACACACACACACACGCTCCCAATACACATCTTGCATAAAGTCTTCCTAGAGAGTTGATTCAGATTTGATAGAAAAGGCAAATCAAAGATAAACGTGCACATTCACCTGTACATGCATGTTGTAGATCTCTGGCAATTGCAGCGCTGAGAGGTTTGAAGAGAATAAACGAAGCCACCTGCCTCAATTAACTTGAGGATGGTGGGGTAGATGCAGGGAGGTAATGACAGTGGGAGAGACATGAAAAGAGAGCGTGGGTGGGAAGAGGCTGCAGGGAGGCAGAGATTGAGGGAGAGCTGTAGTATAACAGAGAAAGGCGTGGGTGGGGTAAGTGGGGTAAAGAGATGTTTGTAGGTGTTAGTGAAAGCCAGCACATAGGCAGCAGCTGATTGGAGCTTTTAAGGCTGATACCGATGCCTCCAGATTTGGACAGAAGCTGTTTATTTCTAGTAGTTTGATACTCACGTGGAGAGGCCATGTTTTCCTTCTGGTGTTCAGCCCTGTAGACAGAGCTACAGTTAACAGGCTTGTTTAACAGTCAGCTCTCTGCTGACTCTGCGGAGAGTGATGGAGAGTGTCCAGCTGATTACCCCAGCAGGCTACCTGATCACGGCAGGGCGTAGGATCTTGATCTTATCGTTCAGCTGACTCCTCAGGACTTGCCTGACCCTCCGCAGGTATTTGGTAGTTGCGGCTTTGCTAGCGGCCTCTTCATGGTTCCCATTTGCCTGCGGGATTCCCAGGTAGCTGTCCTTAATGTCTGCAATGTTGCCTTGTGGAAGTGCAACCCCTCATTCCTGCCTACCCTTCCTCGCTTTGTTATCATCCGACTACACTTCTCCAGTCTGAACGACATTCCTTATCATTGCTGTATATCCTGGTGGTGTGGATCAGTGGATCGATGTCTCGTTCACTCCTGGCATCCAGCTTGATGTCATCCATGTGGAGGAGGTGGCTGATGATTGTTCCAGTCTGTAGTCGTATCTGTAGCCAGTCAGTGATCTCACTGAGCCCTACATTAACCCTTCATTGACAGATTTAACAGCCTACCTTTGGCAGCAAACATGACAAAGCTGTCAGGAAGATTAATCGTTTCTTTTGTGCAGGCCTTGTACCTGCTTTTTGTTTTTGTTTTTTTAAACCTTTGAACTCACTTTGGCCATAAAACTCTGATAAGCGACCTATTAAAATGATAGACGACAAGCTCTGGGAACAGTGCCCAGAAAGCTCTGTGACATGAGTGTCGGAGGTGGAAAAAAGGGAGAACAAATACATAAAAACTGACTGAGTAAAAGAATATTCAATCAATAAGAGTTGTAATACTGACATGTGTAAAATTGTGAAAAAGCTTATAGTTTAAACTTAAAATAAGTAAAAGACAACGAGTGGAAAGTTTCCAGCAGCTGGAGGCAGGAAATCACTGGAGCCGATGACTGTTCGTCCCTATTGAAAATAAAGCCTTAAAAAGGCCCCAAAAATATTTAAAAGATGCTCCGATCAGCTTTTTCCTCACTTAGGGAGACTCTGCTGTGCTTAAAGGCTCTTCACTCCGGGCTTTGCTTTGCTTGCTTTGCTTCACGTTGTCTTGCTGCTCACATGCTTCTGTTTGTTAAACTCTGTTTCTTTTCCAGAGGATCTTTTTGAGTGATTTGACTTTAATTGGATCTAAAAGCTGCCTCTCCACATCATTGGCTAGACAAGGTTATCATATTTGCTTCAAAATGTGTGAACCGACTGTAGCAACATCCATTCAGCACAGCTAAGGTCTTCTTTGGGAGATTAGGACATGTTCATTTTCTCAACATTGACTACAAACATTGACTTGTCGGGGAGTCCTCTCTGCTGTTAACAGTATCTTTCAGCTCTCTGGATTACTGGCACCTGCTACAATACACCAAGAGCTCTTCTCAGGGAACCACTGAACAAAATGACTGGGACACATGGAAAACAGGAATCCTGGAGTGACTTCACTCCATGATCTTAAGCAGCTTCTTGTTCCCTGGATGTGCACAAACATCACTCAGCAGAGCTGTAAATACAGATTTGCATGTGTTTGCAGATGCTTCACGTAAAGCCGTTGGTGCTCAGGCTTACTAGAGAGCACTTAAAAATGAAGGACAAACTGAAGTGGGTTTTGTTAAGGCTAAGTCAACAATCCATAGGCTTGAACTTTGTCATCTTAGCAGTTGAGAAGGTAAATCCCATTTAGGAGGAGCTATGAAACTAAATGAAGTCAATCCCAAAAGTGGATTCTGTTCATCTGGACGTAGCGTTTTGTAGAAACGTTTCATCATCATCAGGTGACGTCTTCAGTCTCAGCTGACTGCAGGTTTCAACCTTATAAACAGACATTTGCACAATGACTGAAATCAGCCCACTGAAGGAACAATTCAGCCCATTGTTCATTCAGTGGGCTGGTTTCAGGATGATTGAGCATGCTTCAAGACATGAATAAAGTCAAGTTCTACACTGAGAGCAAGGTGGTTCTTGGCTATATGCAATGACTCAAGGCCAATTTAGTGGAGTTGTGTGCATACAGAAGACACCAGGAAACTATGCTGCAGATGGAGCTGCAACAAAGGCAGGAGGATACATCCCACGCAGAGGGCTGCTGCAGACGTCTACCTGGTGATGGCTGGTCCACTGTGCACAGGATTAGAAAGAAATCCCACCAATAACATGACGGCTGATAAGCAAGCACAAAACAATCCTGACCCATAAATACAGATGAAAACTGCTAACCAGATCAATGACACCTTCACTGTTACCAGCTCCTTATATCAGCGATTAGGCTTTAAAAGAGCAAATTTGACCTTTAACACAGCAACACTTTCAGTTTGAATCAGTTCTTCACAATCAAAGAGCAAGGTCTTCATTTAAGAGCTCATATTCTCCACTGCTTTCTTTGTAATCACAAAGAAAGAAAGAAGCTGCATGTAGGCTGAATTATTCAGTGTTATGTCCAACGTGCTTTACATTCCCTCAAATGATATCCTTCATCAGTCACACAATCTTATGGCTCCTTCCATGCACACAGACAATCTGATCTCATATGGCAAAATATTAAAGAAGTGAATTATGCCAATATAAGGCTAAGCAGGGTAACTTAATTCTTTAGGGGCTTGCAGAGGTTCAACATCTTTATCTTTCAGCTGCTCTAACTTGCTGCTAATGTCAGTGTCTTCTGCAAACATCACAGTCCGTGGAGCTCCTGCCTAGAGATGGGTATTGATAAGATTTTCACGATTCCGATTCCATTTTCGATTCTGTTTAACGATTCGATTCTTTATCGATTCTTTTTTAAAAAGGAGAACACTAAGGTCGATTAGCTTAGAACTTTGTTTTATATCTTCTCTTTGAACAAGATAGAAATTTAGGAGTAACATGGCCTTACAAACCCAACAGTGAGATCTTAAGAGATCCACAGCCTGCGGCTCTTCAATGGGGCGTCACAGGGTGCAAGCCTTTGACCACAAACTGAGTCACTGCTCGGTGACGTTCGTCTATCCCGGCCTGAAAGGAGACGCTACGGTAGACTGCAGCGAGAACTGCCAGCATCTGAGCCAGACTCTGTCTCTCATCATGGTCACTAAATGCACAGTAATGGCAGGTTTTGTAATAAGGCAGATCGCACTAACATAATCTGCACTGTTGTTGATTATTTACCCGCATTAACAGGAGAGGAAGTGCAAACGTTACCGCTGCTGCTGGGCTGAGATTCACGAGTCCGGAGCGGAATTAAAAACACGACATTCATTTAAGGTCATCGTGTGTTTGTGAACAAATGCTTTTGTATATTTGTAGTGTTTCCTTCCTTAAATGAAATATCTACATTTCAAGTCTTGCAAGTTGTCCTGTTGTCATCCGTTCTCATAAAGTATAACCAAACTTTTGAGCCGCTTAGGCGCCGTGTTTCCTGTCAGGTAAATCACGCTCTGCAACGTGGTCACGTCATTCGGGGCGACTGGAATCGATAAGGGAATCGTTTACAAAAATGGCAAACAATTCCAAGGAATTGAGACAGTGGGAACCGGTTCTCAACAAGAACCGGGTTTCGATACCCATCCCTACTCCTGCCTGTCGTTCAGTCTGTCCAGTCCCTCTGCAAACAAGAAGCAGCTCAGAGCAGACGTAATCCAAGCTTCACTTTGGACTTATCTATCACCTACTGCACACATCACTACTGTCTCAATGTCCTCATACATGTGCTGCACCACCCTCACATACTTCTCCACCCCTGCAGCTCCACCTCGATCAGCACCCCATCAGACGCCTCCTCCTCACTTACAAATGCACTTCATGAGGTGCAGACTGTCTCTCTCTCATTTTCTGCATTTATCAAACACTCAAAGTACTTGTTCCATCGTATCAATGCTCTCTCTTCACTTATTCGTACATTTGTAATTATATTCTTAATCACACTAACCTGCTGCACATCCTTTCCAAACAATACACCTTTCTTTTTCCTTAGTGTTCAGCCTCACATACAACACACCATAAGCCTTTTTTCCCTTTGCCACCAGATCTCCTCGTCTTCTTTGTTGCGAGGGTTCATTTATGTTATGTTTTTACGATAAATAAATTATGCTTCAGAAACTTTTTTTAGAAGGATTTTCACTTCTTATCAAACCATGTTACATGTACACAGAAAGAAACCGTTACTGATATCATTTATTTTTATAGTGGAAAAACTGTTCCTACAGGGAGAGGGTCTATTGGTAATTTTTGTGGACTTCCTGTTTAATTCGGTCTTAATTTTGTCAGTTTTCCACATCAGCACACACATTCAGACTTTTGAGGCACTTTTGATGAGTGAAGCCACGGGGAGTTTGAATTTGAATCATTTGAATTATTAAAAATGTATCCTCAGGGTCACTTAGCCAGTTATAAGTAAACCAGTCACAGCTTGCTGGCATTTCTGTTCTTTTTACTACAATTTAAAACCATATTCAGAGATATTCTGTCTACACATTATCAGCCATCAAAGCCAACACACATGAATGAACAAGAAAGTTGTTTCCTCTGTAGTGTGTCGTTACAGAACCATCACAGCATGTTGTGTGTTTCTAAAAGGACACCTTTACATAAATGTTGTGTTGTTCCTTGACTGGATGAGAGGCCTTTAACAGTAGTCTGCTTCTAAGTTGGTCCCGTTCCAGTTTCTTTAAAGAGTAACTTGCAAGGCGGTGATTCAGTGAATCAATGTGTTGAAAAATGAAACTGTAACCAGATTTTCCAGAGGAGAATAAGCAACATTTGTAAAGGATATAACGGACTACACAATTCAAGCTTTGTCATGATATCAAATGAAGCAGTGCAGCTAAGCTAGGTCAATGTCAGCTATAGGAAATATGGAGACGAACAGTAGCTTTTGGCTCCGACACTGAAAATGTAAATCAGTACACAAATGATGGACTTTAACATTATTAGCTTGTTATTAGGTGTTACATCTGATCTGTAGTATGAGAGGAAGCGGTGGAGACCTGAGAAAGAGTCTCAATAACTGGTGCTAAGTACTGACTACGTTTATTTTAAGCAATACTTAAAGTTAGCTCACAGGTATGACTACTAGATAGTCATACCTGATAGTGCGAGAGATATATATCTGTATATCGATATGTTGAGGGTTCCACATATTAGCCGATTGAAGCTGCCAATTATACTTTATGCTGTGCTAATGCTAGTTGACATAAAAGTTGTTTCTCATTGTGATGAGTGTTTGTGAAGTGCTTAGATATTGTCTAGTTGTTCTGGAAAAAATCCTTCATCATGCACGTCATGCAGAGTCACTGAGCTGGCCAGTGTATCAAATTGTTGTTTTGGGTGCTCCTACATTTTTGGTATCTGTTGATAAGTCAAATAGATAAATAAACCTGTTTCAACCTTGCCTCACTTGCACTGAGGTCATCGGACCCCTTATTTTAAAGTGTTTTGTTTTGTTCTGTTTCTCTTTACATGAGCCTCGGGTGGGGAGGGAGGGGGGGGTTCTTTTTTCTTTTCTTTTTTTTGTTTTGTTTTGTTTTGTTTTTTTGTGTATAATGGCAACGTTTTCATTATGTATTGTGACCATGATTTGTGAAAAAAAATAAATTTAAATAGAGGTTTAAAAAAAATTTAAAAAATTAAAAATTACAAATTAAAAATTAAAACAATTAAATTAAATTTAAAAAATGGAAGTGAAAAGAAATACAGTGCAAGTGACTAAACTTCAGATATTTGCTTGATTGATCTTAAAGAAGAGGGGAGCACCTTCACCGACTATCAAACTGCTTCTCTGTCAACTGTTGAATTAATTTTGAGCCTCTGAAAAATGAGGAACCATGTTTAAAAACAGAAGTTAACTGTAAGTTCAAAAATATGTTAAAAAGCACTTCAATGACAAATCAGTGATTTGATTTAAATCTACTCTGGTTGTGAACAGAAGCAAAACAACAAAGACTGTCTTTGTCGTACAAACAGTAGACCTATGTAGACCATATAACACAAGGAAACAGCCTCCTTTATCTGAGGACATCCCATCAACTGTTCTACACTGAAAAACAAGATGAAAGACATGAGGAATGCAGGACAGAGGTGGAAAATAAAGAATTAAAAACAAATGGGCTATAGCAGTCCCCAGGGGGTGTAACAGTTGCTCGGGCTCCAGTTTATGTTAACAGAGCAGAAGGTTTAGGAGTTAGGCAATCAAGACCGGGCCACAGTGCAACAGCAGCTGGCCAGCAGATTCTGGGAATTGGATTTGATGTGCACACACGCGCACATTCACGCATGCACTCTAGTTACAAACCTAATTCACAAGGGACACCACACAGAAATGATCAATTAGAAACAGTATACTGTGCTCCACAGCTTAATCTGCCTCAGGATACAGACTCACTAATCCATCTACAGCAACACATCTATGTCCTGAGAACCTGCAGCACTGAGTTAGATTCAAGTGGCCCTTTTTTACTCCACAGGTCTTCAATGAAAAGTGTTGATTTAGTTTTGCAGAAACCTAACAGTCAATGAATTTAGCCTGCTAGGAACCCCTGTAATGTGACCTGTGAGATATTATCTTTTTAGTCGGCCATGATTATTTGCCTGCTGGTTTCATAATGTACATTTTAAATGTAGTTCATTCATTTTCCATATCCTAAAGATGAGCACCTATTGCTATTCACAAAAACTGCAGCCTACATACGAATATAGTAACATAACGAAGTAATTATTATACAGACAGTAAAAAATATTATTAGAAGAAATAAGTGAGGATTATACTTCATATTTAGTGAGCATGGCTGAGAGCCCTTCAGATAAAACTGGAGTCAGGGGGATTCATCATTGTGATGTGTGATGTGTTAAATATCAATTGTCTGAAATGAAACATTTCAATTCACATATTGGAAACACTTCAGGCCCAGTTTATCTGTGGTTTCTCCTCAGTTGTCTCTGTCAGATTTATTATAATTGATATTATCATCAATATTACATCCATCAACATCTCCCTCTGCCTAAATGTTAGAAACTGGTCAGCAGTGGCCGCTCACAGTCACTATCCTCTTAACCCCCAATCAAACTCTTTAATGTACTGACTCCAATGTTGTTTTGACTTCATATTTAGCACAACAAATTAAAAAGTCACTATAATTATTAGAATGACAAGAATTATTATAATCCTGTTTGTTGTATTTGGCAGATGGTTTTGGATGGTGATACATCCCCAGCCCACCACAGTCTGCAGGGGCAAGAGGCAGGCCAGGTGATCCACCCAGGGAACCTTTAGAGGGGCAGGAAGCAGCAGAGGAGTTATTACCAGCAGTGCGGTGGGCACCTATATGTCTGATAATAGCTCCAGTCCCAGAGGCGAGGTGGAAGAAAACAAACAAAAAGAGGTGCAGCAATGGAGAAAGGAAGTTGAAGTTAACCTTGTGCCACCGAAGCTCTGCAAAGGATGTCTGGGCTGATCTGTGGTGTCTAACATGGAAACATTAAATGACTATATATTTCACTATAGCATATTTGAACTGTGTGCCAGGAGGTGGCCAGTGGAGGCCCTGGCAGGCCGATTAATTAAGGCTGAGGATTGGGGCAAAAAAAACATCCATGGTGGGAAGGAGCCTGAACTAAGTTTAGAGTCACCACCTAAATATCAGACTCACTTAAACACATCTTGTTGTGTTAAACCTCCCAAAAAATGCTGACGTGTCCATCACCATTACTCATCGCTCGTGACTAAAACCTTCAGTTTGTATTTATATAGTGTCACAGCACAACAACAGTTGCCTCAATGCATTTTATATTGAAAGACCGTACAACAATACGGGGAAAATAAAGAAACCCCAAGAATCAGATGACCCACATGCCATCCGATTGGCTGAGCAAAGTCATGTGGTGTGAGTCATGTACCTGCGATGCGTTCAATGGCAGGAAATAAGTGCAGGATTTTACTCTGGGTTACACCAGCTCCAGTAGCATTCCTAAATCTTCTGATTAATAATAACCATAATATTTCACTCAATACCTAGCCTGTATTAATTCATTGGCGCTTCATCAGTGTTACACAAGCACTTTGCTAACAGTGAGAAGGAAAAACCCTTTTAACAGGAAGAAACCTCCATCAGGACCAGGCTCAGGGAGGGGCGGGGCCATCTGCTGCGACTAGTTTGGGGTGAGGAAAGGAAGACATGACAAAATACATGGTGTGGAAGCAAGTCAGAGATTAATAATAACTAATGAGATGAGTGACAAAGAAACACTCAGCTCCCAGAAGCCAAGGCCTATAACTAAGGATTCATGGTCATCTGATCCAGCCCTAATTCTATGCTTTAGCAAAAAGGAAAGCTTTAAGCTAAATCTTAGAAGTAGAGAAGGTGTCTGTCTCCCGAATCAAAACTGGGAGCTGGTTCCCTTCTACTTGAGTATTCTAGGAACCACCAGCATACTGGTAATATCAGAGTAAAGTGTTCGATTAGGGTGATTTCTGCAAATAGTGTGATGCAGGCGCCGTTTCGGGTCATCTCCTGAGTCGGGTTCCTGAAAGAGATACTGACTGACCAAGGCACGTCGTTCATGTCATTAAGTCTACCACTCTCAGACTGACGGACTGGTGGAGTGGCTGAACAAGACATTAAAGTCCATGATTCGTAAGTTCATGAACACAACTGTGATGGTTGGTTAGACCAACGGTCCCCAACCCCCGGGCCTCGGACCGGTACCGGTCCGTGAGTCGTTTGGTACCGGGCCGCGAGAGTTGAGGCTCAGGTGTGAAATGTATAGTTTTCAGGGTTTTTATCGGTTTTCAGCGTTATTTTGTTATCGTTTTTATCGTTACCTCGGTTTTTCTGGGTCTTTTCACGTGTGTTCTTTTTGTCGGTACCGGTACTAGTTTTATTTTGTTGTATTTATGCGCAACACCTTAAAGGCCGGTCCGTGAAAATATTGTCAGGCATAAACCGGTCCGTGGCGCAAAACAGGTTGGGGACTGCTGGGTTAGACCGTCTGTTGGTTGCGTTGCGTGAGGTACACCAGGCCTCCACGGGATTTTCTTCCTTTGAGCTGCTGTTTAGCAGGAAGCCATGGGGTTGTTGGACCAGTATAAAGAAAACTGGGAAGAAGGTCCAACCCAAGCAAAAAATGAGATTCAGTATGTCCTGGACCTGAGAGCAAAGCCACACATTTTAGGGAGGTACAGCATCTGGGGTACCACTTGGGAGTCAAGGAGCTGTGCCCACAGGTGGAGTAAACAGTAACCAACACATCCTGCCCACAACCCAAGACCAAAAAATAGGTTGAGGTGGTTTTTGGGGCAGGCTGGGTATTACTGCTGGACAGCTGTCTGAAACAATACTCAAACCAAGCACACCATTGTTCTTCTTGTGACATTACCAATAAGTTTGATGTGTCACATGGCCCTCTTCCTATTGGAAAAACAAAAGTTTATCCAAGATGGCCGACTTCTAAATGGCCACCATGGTCACCGCCCATCTTGAGGAGTTTGCCCCCTCACATATACTAATGTGCCACAAACAGGACTTTAATATCACCAACCATTCCCATTTTATTAAGGTGTATCCATAGAAATGGCCCACCCTGTAGTTATCAGTCTTGAAATTTTTCACTTGAAATTTGACGTTTGACCTCGTAGTAAAACCTCATTCATATAGTCATTTTTATATTATGATTGTTTTTCTAGTTATTTAAAGTGCTTCTTTGTAAACCATAACTCTTCTATTGCACATTGTTGTTGAATGTTCAGTGAATTAGCTTTTCAAATTTTTTGGTCTATAAATCTGTGAAAACAAGTCACTAATTTTACCAATGGCAGGGGCTTGATCACAATAGGCTTTGTTCCCCTGTACTAATTTCCCAGCTGCTATTTATAGCTGTTATTTATTTACCCATGTTACTCAGGAAAGACTAGACAGTGGACATGATCCCCACCAAACGTTACACTTGGCACAGTGCAGTAAAGAAGGTCCTCGTGGCACACGGAGCTCCTGACAGTGACCCATTCTTTCACAAATGTTTATGAAAGAGTCTGCATGCCCAGGTGCTTGATCTTATAAACCCGTGGCCACGGAAGTGATCGTGGACCTGAATTCAAGGACTCTGATGGGTAAGTAAAAACCTCAGCATAGTGTACATGTTGACTGATCTTCATTACTGATAAGGCATCCCCCTGTAGTATCACCAGCAAACTTTATAAAGTGGTGTTGAAATCTCCAGAGCATTGTCTGTCAGCATCGTGAACAATAATAGGCTTTAACACAATCCTGTGCTCACTGTTATGTCTGTTGATGTTGTGCTGCCTACTCTGACCATCTGCTTTCTCTGCACGAGAAACTGGAGGATCCAGTTACAGGTTCCAGGATTCCCAGTCCCTGGGTTATTGGGGTTGAATGGTGTCATTTTTAGCTTTTGGTTCATTCAGGAATACAGATCCAACACGAGGAAATGAACAGCTCCTTGGAACCATTTCAAGTTAACACTGTACTGTACAGTATGGCGTGTTGTAACTAGCTGAATGCAAGTGTTATTGAACTGTTACTGTGTGTCCACTTCAACAGTTGATCATCTGTCTTAGGAAATAAGCAAACACTCATGTTGCTTTGAAATATTTATTTTTCAGGTTAAATAAATGTGATTTGAGTTCTTCACTCAGTTCATCAGGTTCACATGTTCTGGAGGCATCCACTGGACTCCATTTCCATTCAGGTCTCTTGCACATGTGAGTGTGCAACACCTGAACTGAAGAAGCTTCTCAGACGAGCGGTGAAACGTCTTCAAGAAACTTGAAGAAGTCCAGACGCTTTTCTTTGCAAGCTCCTTCAGCAGCAGCTCCTACACCACTTCTATTATTGCTATATTCCTCCATCACATTCAATCCTATTCCATTACATTGTATTGCTGACCCTGTGTGGATGTCATGTTCTTCTTTGTGCCAGCTGAAATGTCATCCATGTTCCCCATTGGGTACATGATCCCTCCAAGAATAAGACACAATTGCTCACATAGGTATTTTATTGTTTGAATATGTGGCTCTATTGGTCCTTTTCCCTTTTTCAACATCTCATCTTTTTCTTATTCTCACCCTCTCCATTCATTGACCTTCAGCAGCAACATTCTGGCCAACATATAGTGGTGTATGATAATGATGCTATCTGATTTTCTTCACTCTTGAGAAATAGGATGGACAAGGAGGAGGAAACACACACACACACAGTTACACTAATGCCCTAAAGATAGCTGTAGAGCATACACAATTAAGGATGACTTGACATTGCTTGGAGGAAATGTGTTCAAGTGTGTCTGCATGCATGTTGGTAACTTTTTTTTAAAATCAAAGACAAATTTCAAGGAAGATTGAGAGAAAAGCAGAAACAGAACAGAGCATGATGCTGAGCAGCCCAAACTCAAGAGCAAGAAAGCGAACAAAACACGAATAATGTAATCAAAGGGTGAATAGCCATTATAATTCCAATTAATTAAATCAAAGGGGTTGTAAATACATCACTATACAATAAATGTTATCATTTTTAATCTGTTTGTCAGGAAAGTCAGGTACCTGTACATAAAACATTTTGAATATAATTCTGTGTTTCTCTTTTTTCTTTCTTCAGGTTAATTATTTTTAAATCCAAACATAATTTAAGAGTTGTAATGTGTAGTGATGGGATTTCCGGCTCTTTGTAGAGAACAGGCTCTTTCAGCTCCCAACAGGCTCTTCAGGTTATCTCGTTGCTTTAATTAATTTATTATTAACAATAATATAAAAGTATGCATGAAAGGAATTACTAATGTAAAAAAAAGTGGTTTTATTTATATATATATATATATATATATATATATATATATATATATATATATTTATATATATATATATATATATATATATATATATATGCGGTGGCCCCTAGAGACAAAACACGTACATTAACTGAACTTCCAAACAGAGCTACCTAGATCACTTAAATTACACAGTTGAAAGCATGTGTGTATTGTTTGTGTATTTATACACAAGCATTCATATATATTCAAATAATTTAAAAAAAAGTTCATTTACCTGTTACTACCACACACCAAATCCGGTCGTTGGTACTTCCTGGCTTGTGTAGCCACTAGGTAACAAAAGCTCAACACTGCCCCCTAACATCCTGGAGCACTTCTGTTGCGTTTTGTACGTGTTTTGTTCCTCCTCGGTTCACAGTAGCATCGCTCTGCTAACATGCTAACAGCACATTTGAGCTACTCACCCCCTCCCTCCTGTGCTGAATCGTAAGCGTAAGCGAATCACTCAGCATTCGCTCACCCCCTCCCTCCTGGCTCACAGCTTCTTCTTCTTCTTGGTTGGCAACCAATGTTAAGGTGCATTACCGCCCCCTGGCTCACAGCTCAGTGGACATTTAGATGAGAAAATATATATTTAACACATTTAAGGAAAATACTAATAAAATAAAAATAAACAAAATAAATGTTTATTAAGCAATTTTGATAGGAAATTGCTTAATTTTAGAAACGTTTTTGCTCTTTTTTGCTCTATAAAAAAGTCGGGGTTTTTTTTAGCTTCATTCATCTTAGCAGTAGGATTTACATGAAAAGAGAAACAAATTAAGTTTGAGTGAAAATGTAAATTTTTTGCACTCTCTGGTCAACTGACTCAGTGAATCAAATGACTCAAAAAACCCGATTCACTTTGGTGAGTGACTCATTAAAACTCGATTCAGTAAAAAGAATCAAATTTACCATCACTAGTACAAAGTCCCGTAGTGACAACAGCTGACTGAAGGATAGAAAGAAAACATTGTGTTGCTAAAACTAATAATCCAGAATGATGCAAATACTGTAAACAGGCTCCTGAATATTCAAGGATTTATTGATTTGTTTTTCTTTCTCTTGCCTGCTCGGATGTTTTACAGATTGTTGAGAATAAAGCCACTTCAACGCAGCTTTCAAAGGTTCAGTCCAATCTGCGATGCACTTGGTAATGAAATGTTAAAGTCTTGTTCCGATCAACATGATTGACAAATATTAGTGTTCTCTAGTGTTCAAGAACAGTTAGCATTGCTGTACTTTAAAATATTGTCTGTGCTTGTCATTATTTTAATTGGCTATTGAGCTGGTATTGTCACGTCATAATGAGCCAAAGGATTCTGACTACACACCAAAAACATCAACAATTTTAGTTATCAAGTGTTCTGCCTGATTTGGTGAGTACAGAAGCTACACAAGTGTCTGCACTATTACTGCTCACCGTGTACACCTCAGTACATCTCTGGGTCACACCTGGAAAAATACTCTGACTATCCTGTTTTAGTGTACGTCGTGTGAGTCCATGCATTTATTTCTGCACTCTCTGCAAAGCATTTGCTTTCTCCTCTACTGATTTTCTTATATTTTCAGTGAATAAACAAATGACTTTCTATGCAAAAACTACGGTGGCCCCTAGAGACAAAGCACGTACAAACTCCAAAACACTTGCAAACTCCAAAACACTTGCAAACTCCAAAACACTTGCAAACTCCAAAACACATGCAAACTCCAAAACACTTGCAAACTCCAAAACACTTGCAAACTCCAAAACACTTGCAAACTCCAAAACACTTGCAAACTCCAAAACACTTGCAAACTCCAAAACACTTGCAAACTCCAAAACACATGCAAACTCCAAAACACATGCAAACTCCAAAACACTTGTAAACCCCAAAGCACATGCAAATTCCAAAACACAACGGAAGTGCTCCAGGACGCTAGGGGCAGTGTTGAGCTTTTGTTACCTAGTAACTACACAAGCCAGGATGTACCAATGACCGGATTTGGGGTCTGCAGCCTTAAAGTCCACATTTTAAGGCCGATTACGTCACAGCGACTCGACGAAGGCTGTCCCAATTCAAAGGCTGCTCGAAATGCGGCCCTCAAATGCGTCCTTAATTTCCCTGAATTTTAAGAATGGGTCGCTGTAGCCTTCATGGCCCAACATATCCCAGATTTCATAGCTCGCCTGTGGTGTGGATAATTTTGCCGAAAAAAACGGCTGAAGCGGAGCCGCCAAGAGTAAACTTTCAGAAGTAAGTACTGAATATTATGTCACTTATTTATGCGCAAATGTTTTTTATAATGAAGAACATTAAAACATTACTGTTGGCCACATGTCGGGAAAGTTATGTGACATTAGCGATGTTTGTACTAACTTGGTTTTAAAGCCTTTACTCCAAAATATACGCCGTTCAATAGTTGACTTTAATCTTACAGAGAATGTGATGATTTTATGGATAATTAAAGTCAGTCATATATCCACAAACACAACAGGCTGAAAGTCAGTGATGCTGCTCGGTTTGCAGTCCTGAATATCACGGCACAAGCAGGATTCACTGCACTGTTAATGTTAGCTATGTTATATTGCTGCCACTGTTCGGTGGTGTAGAGCCAAACGGACTTTAACGTGTGTTTGAACGAGCTGACGGTTCACTCGTTAAGCTGAAAGAAAGGTGCTTTAATCACAGGAGTCACACACGTGTCCACTGTACCATCTGGGAACTCTTCTTGTTTCGTAATAACACAGTCCTCCTTCTTTTGTGCTGTTTTGTAGCAGTGTATACACCTGAGGCTGTCACCTGTCTGTCTGTCCTGCACTCTCTCTCTTTTTCTTTCTCTCTGATTGTGTAATAAAAGTATGAACATGTATTTATAAGTTACATTTGTGTTTGAATCCTGCAGCTTATCACGCATTTGATTTCCATGTGTGACAACTGCAAGTGTCCAGAGTGAGGACAGACTGAGGGACTCACTGCTGCACATCATCTGTGAGGCTTTGCACCCCTGATGATCCACCAGGACTCAGCAGTGTGTGAGGAAGAGGAGGAGGAAGAGCCAGCAGCAGCTGACAGATGGAGAGAATAGACAGACTGTTCCCTGTTTGTGAAGGACTGCTAGGAAAGTTTAACATAACTAATTGTCTGTCCTGAATCAGTCTTATTAGGTAATGTTCAAATAATTTTATCATTCCAGTGTTTGCAGTGTGGGAGAAAGTACTCAGGGCCTTCAAGTTACACACTATGAAAGGAAGAAACAAGTTTAATATTCAGAAACCTAAAGTATGTATCAGCAGCTGAATGGACCTAAAAATAAATGTTTGTTTCAGTTCTATGAAGCTTTGAGTATTTTGGATTAGTAGCAGTGCTGTGTTTGTTGCATCATATTGCTGTAATTGTTTATATGCTTTATATATTCTGAGGTAAGTTGATCTATAGTGTTACATCATATTCTATAATGATGCTATGTGTTTGTATACTTTCTGCCCAGTTTGACCCATTTAGCAGAAGTCAGCCTGTTTAAGGCTCTGATATCTATTCTGTATGACTTAAAGCAGTTATGACATGGTCTGATTTTCTCACCCAATAAAGGAATATTCAATATATCAGTCTACTCTTCATTTTATCAGAAACAGTTATCACAGCTCATATAATTTCTTTTTACACACGTATGTAAGCAATGAGCCAAATTTAGTAATGCCAACATACTGAAGGAACAACATTTCTCTCTTATATATGATACACCTATATATGCACTGTCAAAGATACTTGTCTTTGAGTGAAGATTTAAGGTGATAAGACCTATAAATAACTGCAACTTGAATCTGTACTGTGGCTCAGTATTTGACACAGAGTTCATGTTCACTGCTGTAATAGCTAATAATGATTAATATAATAACTATAATATTGGCCATATTATATTTACATTACCAAAGTGATATGACTTTAGTCTCATGAACAACATTAGCTAATTGTTATTTACTAACTAATCTTAAATGACTGTTCAGTACAGAAATGAAGCCCAAAAATCATGTTTTACTGTCCTGTGGTCTCAACCTCAGATACTTATCAAATCACACAAAGCTCTTGTAGAAACAAACAAACAAATGAACAAAATATGTTTTCCTTCATTTCTGTCAAACAAAGTTGTATGACACGTTTCCAGCGGTTAGTATCATGGTTGCTAGGCAACCTGGGAAGCGCGACAGAGACTAGACCGTCCCATACAGACAAACTTGCCGTTTATTTTGCAAATCGAGCTCAACACTGCCCCTAGCGTCCTGGAGCACTTCCGTTGTGTTTTGGAATTTGCATGTGCTTTGGGGTTTGCATGTGTTTTGGAGTTTGCAAGTGTTTTGGAGTTTGCATGTGTTTTGGAGTTTGCATGTGTTTTGGAGTTTGCATGTGTTTTGGAGTTTGCAAGTGTTTTGGCGTTTGCATGTGTTTTGGAGTTTGCAAGTGTTTTGGAGTTTGCATGTGTTTTGGAGTTTGCAAGTGTTTTGGAGTTTGTACGTGCTTTGTCTCTAGGGGCCACCGTAAAAAACCCTCAAAATAATCCAACACCGTCCCCATTATCACCACGTCATAGCAGATAAGCTCCTGGCCACAGAGAGAGATCCACTGTCAGCTAAACATCTATTAGCTAAACAGCTATTTTAATAAAACAAAGCACAGAAACACTTGATAATCACTAATGTGATAATATAGATGTATACAAAAGCCTGTGTTGTGCAATGACTATTCAGTGCTCAGAAATGTATCTAAAAATGTTTCTTATCCTGATATTTTAATGCAACATTATGGTAAAAAATATAGTTATAGATACAAAAAGACTTGTGCTGGTGTAAGTGCACTGCTCAGAAATGGATCAAAAAACAACAACACAAAGCGAAATCCACTGACCAGGCCTCCAAATTCCCCAGATGCTAGTTAAGCATCTATGGGATGTGCCCGAGATCTCCCAACATGCACGTAACAGGCTGAATTTTGGGTTTAATGAGTGCTGATACGTTCCTTTACTGCTGTAAATGAAAGTGCTATTAAATAGGGATGTGAATGCCTAAATTAAGGAAAACATCCTCGAACTACAGCTGAGGTTTAATGAAAGCAGTGTTTTTCTCAGAAAAATGTCCTTAATGATGTTTTCCAATGTTGTCTTGCCACTAAACGAAGAACCTCAGAAAATACTATTTCCTGCTACAAGTAGCAGCAAATATCCTCACATGATTTAGAGGAGATTTTAGGAACAAACAACTGGACATGTGGGTCGTGCCGTAAGCAAAAATGGAACTGACTTGTCAAATTTTGATTTTGGGAAGAAGATGATTTACTGGCCACTCCAAACAAAAAACAGCGAATGTTTGGTGAAGCGCGATGGTGTAGTGGGAGAACAGAAACAGGAAAGTGTAGTCTTGACTTCTGCCCATCATGATTGATTCTGCTCCAAAGCCTGCAGGCATATCATCAGTTGCATAAACAGGAGTGTGTGTAC
The DNA here is from genome assembly GCF_963576455.1 of Neolamprologus multifasciatus. NCBI lineage: Eukaryota > Metazoa > Chordata > Actinopteri > Cichliformes > Cichlidae > Neolamprologus > Neolamprologus multifasciatus. Next base: position 14,421,993 of record NC_140440.1, on the reverse strand, counting down.
AGTCTGTGTCTTCTGAGCCGTATTCAGCAGCACAGAGTAGTTGGAAGGGAAATGTTCTTAATCTCGTATGCTTCACATACACATTTTAGCTTCACATACACATTAAATGTGTAAATGAGTGCACCCCGTGCATATATACATCACATTTATTCTACTCAAATACTGAACATATCCAACAGTATCAATGAAGCTTGATGGATGAGGTGGAAGGGGAGTGTGGTCGGGGGGGCAGATAGAGAAAGGGGATTTGCAGTGGACGCATCAAGCTGCAACAAGCCAAAGAAAAAGAGAGGAAAGGTCACCCCATCCTTTTAAATTACACCTTGCCTACTGGGTAGTGCTCACGTTCTGTGACTATAGTGCAGCCGAGTGGGCAGACGGGTCACATTTGGGTTGGAGAGTGTTCATTCTCTCGTCTCTCCCTGTCCTTCTCCCTTTTTCTTCCTCTTTTCTCTTTGTTGTGAAATACATCCATCGTCTGATGTGATTACAATGGAGTAATACATTGATAATACCTCACATCTCAGGTCTATATTCACATTTAATGAGATATTAGTCACATGTATGCTAATCCATCCAACGATTTTCTTCCTCATATCCGGGGCTAAGTCCCGAGGGCAGCAGCCTCAGCAGAGAAGTATAACAACGACCCACACAAGGCTGGTCAGGCGCAATGTGTGTGTCTGTGTGTGTGTTAGGCCCATGACTCGATGCCCCACCTGGATCCTGGAATTTGTGGACCTGTACAAGATCAACCTTAAGAGCCTTCATCAGGAACTCAATGGGGATGTGGCGTACAACACTAGAGGCCAACTTCAAGTCGATAGCACAAGTCACCATCAAGTGCGGGATCTACCAAGGAGATGCTCTGTCCCCACTGTTGGCCGCTAGGAAAGCTGCAACCACCAAGTACCTGCAGAGGGTCAGGAGAGTCCTGAGGAGTCAACTTAACGGTAAGAACAAGATCCGGGCCATCAACACGTACGCCCTGCCCGTGATCAGGTACCCTGCTGGGATAATAAGCTGGCCAAAGGAGGAGATAGAAGCCACTGACATCAAGACCAGGAAGCTCCTGACCATGCATGGAGGGTTTCACCCCAAGTCCAGCAGCCTGAGGCTGTACGCTAAGCTGAAGGAAGGAGGGACTGGTGAGTGTCAGCACCGACCCAGGCACCAACCGACCGCGTGCTCAGTGAATACCTCAGGCAGCAGAAACCCAAGAAAGAGGAGGGAGACGAGGAACCATCATGGAAGGACAGGCCCCTGCACGGTATGTACCACCGGCAGATAGAGGAGGTGGCTGATATCCAGAAATCCTACCAGTGGCTGAACAAAGCTGGACTGAAAGACAGCACAGAGGCACTAATCATGGCAGCACAGGAACAAGCTCTGAGTACAAGATCCATAGAGGCTGGGGTCTATCACACCAGGCAAGACCCCAGGTGCAGGCTGTGTAAAGATGAGACAATCCAGCACATAACAGCAGGGTGCAAGATGCTAGCAGGAAGGGCATACAAGGAACGCCATAACCAAGTGGCCGGCATAGTGTACAGAAACATCTGTGCTGAGTATAACCTGGAAGTCCCGAGGATCAAATGGGAGACGCCCCGAAGGGTGGTGGAGAATGACCGAGCTAAGATCCTGTGGGACTTCCAGATACAGACGGACAAAATGGTGGTGGCTAACCAACCGGACATAGTGGTGGTAGACAAGCAGAAGAAGACGGCCGTAGTGATCGATGTAGTGATACTGAATGACAGCAACATCAACACGAGAAGCTGGAGAAATACCAAGGGCTCAGAGAAGAGCTGGAGAAGATGTGGAGGGTGAAGGTGACGGTGGTCCCCGTGGTGATCAGAGCACTCGGTGCAGTGACTCCCAAACTAGGCGAGCGGCTCCAGCAGATTAGTTATTTAATCAATATAATTTTCATGTGTGTTTTATTTGATTTAGTTTATGAGTAATACGTGTAACAGTATGAACTGAACTAAAATGTAAAAAGGCCACTGTACTAATAAACTCTGACTGACTGATAATTGAAGGGAGAGCATGTTGCAGGTGTTTGGGTGGTGCTGGGATCAACTGAATGACCAAATCTGGAAAACATCCATCACTGCTGCTCCTGGGACTGGCAGACTCTAGAATGATCACTGTGAAAAAGGTGCAATACTTAAGGCTGACACTTTAGCACTAGCTCAGAGTTTCAGCTCACAATCCTGTATGAAATACTGATCACTGTAAATACCAGTCCAGCATATTTACAGTGCTGTGCTCAGTGTCCTTTAGGTGATCTATGGCTAATGGTGAACAGCTGTGGACATGTGATGGATGGCTGTTCCATATTATTCTTTTAATTATGTACATTGATTCGCCTGAGGGCTGCTGCCTTGTTTACTCCCTGCCTGTAATGCATTTGTGTCCATTGCTGCATTGATGAATGTATCCTAATCTTAATCTGTGCACAGCAACATCCATCTGACTAATGCAGGACACTTGGATAAATCACTTGGGTCCTGCTCTGAGTGTTGCCAGCCATCTCTCTCTCTGCCAGATTTCTGCTCTCTCTCTTCTCTATCCTTTTTGTCTTTTCTTTCCTTACAAAACTTAACACAAACTTTGACTCTGCTCATTTGATTTTGCATGTTCTTGGTCTTCCTTGCTTGAGTTTATAATTGCAATCTTTTCAATACTGATTCAAAGTAACAGTTTGCAAGTATAATTACATCCGAGCTGAAACTGCGTGTCAGGTGGTCCCAACATTTTGAAATGTCAGGTCACATGCTTAGAATAATACATTACACAGACACTTGTTTTCCACCTACGATGCGCCCACTAACAGCTAGCCAAAAATGCATACTCAGCCAAAGAAACAATTTATTTTAGAAGTATTTAAAGGTCCTCCTGGTTAGTTTTGTGCTACTAATACAACAGACTCTAAAATTATATGTACAGTTCAGTTCATTCATATCTTCTGCACTGTAGCCATTTCTGTGATTTGCTTCTCTTTGACAGGATTCAGTCCTTACATAGAGCCCACCAGTCACTCAATAATGGCTCAGAAACCAGCACCAGCTCCCAAATTCAAGCTGATCAAATATTAACAAATGTACCAGAACGAGCAGTGACAAGAAACCCCACGCTGCACTTGGCAGGAAGTAAAAGATCCATTGCCAAAATGTAAGTACCAGCATTTAAAAGACTGTGTTTAAAAGATGGATGTAGCTTCTAGGTTTGAAACAAGCCAGAAGTGCTTTAAACCTGCAGTCTATAGAGTTATATTTAGCTGCAGAGATAATACTGCAGTGACTGCTTAGCAAGGACCACCTTTGACTGCATTTAACACAGTCCAGCTGCTGTAAATGAGGAAGAAACCACAGGAACTGCAGGTAAACAAATCCACTATCTCATGGAGTTATGAAAAAAATTCATAAATATTTGAAATATCAGACCTGACCCGACAGCCAGATCGTCCTCCCAGCCCACCGCTCCAGATGGCAAACAGAGAACAGGATGTTGTGGAGACCCAATGCCTCGCTCCGTGTGGTGGTGCTGCGTGCTGTTCTAAAGTGCATTTAAAATATGGGAGGGGCCTCTATCTGACCCTCTGCCAGATAGCGGCTGGTGTCAGCACAGCCCCTCTAGAGAGCCCTCAATATCTACCTGTTAAAATTGGGAGGTGGGCAGCTGTACCAGAAGTGAGACTGAAAAAGACGACCGTCTTCTGGACGCCATTGTAGGCCTCCAAGGCTCTATATGTATGTGAAGCACGATGGTGTAGTGTGTATAAAAAAGTGCACACCAACCAGGACCCAAGGCCCAGCCAGAACATCAGTCCGGAGGCAGAGCTTCCCCAGAACCTCAAGTCCTCAAGCCCACCCCTGCAGCTAGGCTACCAGGCCAGTAACCTCAGTAACCTATGTCCACCGGCACAGACCCTCCCCCAGCTCTGCTGTACGCAGCCGCCAGAAAAACACCACCCAAGAGGCACCAGAGCCTCATCCAGGTCATGACCACAGCCCCTGGGTCAAGCCCTCCAAGAAACCGGTCTCGAGGGAATTCCCAGACACCCCAAGCCCGTACCCACCCCAACATCAACTACAATAATGAAGGCAGGACAAAACCACGACCCCCCACCCCAACTAGATGATGGGGCTGATCAAAGGAGCCCAGAGGAACTGATGTGGTGGCAGAGGCTGTATCAAGACAGCCTTATCTCTCAGACGGTCTCTCTATTGTTTAAAATTAAGATTATTTTTATTCTTTCAGTTAATGAGGACAGTCTCCTTGGCAATGCATAAGGTGGTGAGAACCATGTGGACTGTATTTATCTATCTGTATTTATCCTCTAAGTCGCCCACCAAGCACACTAAAGGGGAGGCTGGAATGTTACAGTCTTCACATATCCAACACCAAAACCTCTGAACTGGTGGACAGAGCCAAAGAGCACGGATATTGATTCATCTATTTTGAAGAGGTTACTGAGGCAGTTAAACAACTCCTTGGTGGCAAGGCCTCTGGGGTGGTTGAGGCTCGCCCGAGTTCCTGAAGGCTCTGGACGTTGTAGGGCTGTCCTGGTTGACACGCCTCTACAATGTTGCGTGGAGATCAGGAGCGGTACCTCTGGATTGGCAGATCGGGGTGGTGGTTCCCATCTTTAGGAAGGGCGACCAGAGGGTGTGTTCCAACTACAGGGGGATCACACTCCTTAGCCTACCTGGGAAAGTCTATGCCAGGGTGCTGGAAAGGAGAGTCTGTCCGTTAGTCGAACCTCGGGTACAGGAGGAACAATGTGGTTCTCGTCCTGGTCGTGGAACATTGGATCAGCCGCAGCCCTACTCAAGACTGCTTCATTACGAGAATTACATTGGAAGAAAAATTAAATAAAAAACCTTTGAGTGCTGTATGGAGCAGCTGTATGTTAGGAATGGTTATGGCATTCCTAACAGTGTTGAATTTGCTGCATTGTATTAACATATGCAATGTTAATACAATTTATTATGTCACCAAAGTTTTCATCCTTCAGTTTAGATCATATATATATATGATAATAACAGAGTTAAAGAAGATTCTAAGATACTGTAACAAGTAAGGGAGAGGAGGACTCATATTTGGTTTAACAAAGGCTTTATGCAACTGTTTGTAAAATTGCAGACATAAGCTATGTGCTATGCTTGTGCGCCGCAGTTCCATCTGAAAGCTGTTTTTTTGCTGATGTACAGGTATCACTCTCATGTCAGCCTTTTAATTATTGAACCACCAGTTTTTGTAGTTAAAACAATCACAACACAGTGTATTGGTAGATCAAAGTTTGATAGTTTCATTTGAGTTCCTATTTTATTTATCTGCACAGGAAAATATCCTCTGGTGCTATCAGAGGATATTTTCCAGTGCAAACCTCTTGGAAACATAATGAAATTTGCCTGGACAGGAAACCAATCCTTACTGTACTGGGAATTCTCCCTTCAGCACTCCTGCTAATAAATTTTTACAGCAGATAATTCAAGTAACCAGTTCTGGATTGTCCCAAGTTATTAGTTATTAACCTGAATTAGCTCATCAAATAATACCTCAAATCCTTTAAATTAATTTGTAAGTTACAAAGCTTTATGAGTGTGGGTGCTGGTGCTGGCTACATGTAACACATTTTACATGCTGGTAATTAGCAAATAATGACAGAAGAGGGAGAAGAGCTAGATGAGCCGCCCCCCACCCCCCGAATGACTAGCCACTCATTATTCTTGTTCAGTGGGGTGGAGAAAGCCTTTCTTGAGAACAGTCCCACCAAATACACACACACGCACACACACACACGCACACACACACACACGCACACACACACACGCACACACACGCACACACACACACACGCACACACACACACGCACACACACACACGCACACACACACACACACACACACACACGCACACACATCATGGGTTGTTCCTGTGAAACATTCCAAGTTGATTTTTGTGCAAGAGGTGGTTTTAAGTGGAAATAAGGTTATGAATCTCATAATGAAATGGCTCCACTGGGAAAATGCCATCAGAAAGATAGATGGTGCACTCATTACAGAGGCCTGACCAAGGCCAATCAACAGTGATGGAAGGAGGAATTGTATTTTTGTTAAGTCATCTGAGTTTTCTTGACAAAAATGTAACTTAAGATGGTACTACACAAAATATTTTATTAAACACCAGAAAACTGGAATAAAAATCTCATGTTAGGTATGAGTTCTTGTCCATTACAGAAGTAGAAAAAGACTTGGTAGTCTGGTTGGTAAGTCTCAGGGAATTTCTCTGTCTACCAGTACCTACCAGTTATTGGCCGGTAGTTGGTTATGACCATTCCCCCAGGCGATCCTTGGGGATCAGGACTGTCTGGCCTTCTGAAACTAATCGGTTCATCAATACCATGACAGCAGTGATCACTGAGATGCTTGGTTCCAAAAGGCACTGCCGCAAGGAGCAGAATCCTCCATGAAGAAAGAGACTAGAGGCCAAGATCAAGGCAGTGTGGAGGGAAGTTAGCCAACTATTGGAGCTGCAGAAAGGTGTGAGGAATTACTGCTTGTCTTTAATGCATCGTTTAGTAGAGGGGGGTACTTCACGTAGTCTTGGTAATCGGCTACGGAGGATCCAGGGTTCTCCACCATGATGATCATCATGATTCTCCACAGTTCCCTCACACAAACTCAGCTACTCCTCAAAACAAAGAGGCATAAGCTTATAAATGAACAGAAAATAAACTTTACCATGAGCAATGTGAGGCAGTGCACAGATCCAGAAGGTATATTCATAATAACGACTTTATCTGTTCAAAATCTGGATTTATGTACTGCTAGTTTATGGACCAAATGTTGAGTACCCCTCCTTTTTTCATACCGTCTTCACTTCACTTTCGACTGATTCTGACGTTTACAATAGGAGATTTCACCCTAGTATTTAATTTGAAACATGACAGGCTCAGTGCAGCAGTGAGTCAAAGGAACTGGCAGCCTACAGACAATCTTAAAAAATACATGAATGATTTTGGTCTTTGCAATCCCTGGCGTTCACATCATCCCACTCTCAGGAATTGCACCTTCTTTTCACCAGTACACCACTCACATTCTCACTTGGGCTACTAAAAAGTGCTCCATTATGATGGATATTACAGGCACAGATTCATCCTATCACTGATCACGCACCAGTGGCGAAGTCTCTGACTCAAAGAGGAGAGAAAAAAGAAAGGACTCACACCACCAACAGGAATCGTTGATTTAATCCATCACTACTGAAAGAACAAGATTTCATCAATTATTTCAAAGAGCAGTCGGCAACATACTTAGAAAATAATGACCTGCGAGGAACACCATCATGTGTTTTTTGGAAAACAGGGAAGGTTCTTATATAGTAAAATAATATCTTGCAGTTCACATAAGGAAAATAAAGAAAAGCAAAAAACATTTGTGTTAAAATCAAAACATATATACTAGACCTGCCTATGCAGTCTCACCACAAGAACACATAAATATCACAGGTTGTGTTCATCATCTCGTTTTGGTGCCTGCGCACTCAAAAGCACATCCATCATCTCCAGTCTCTGGGAGCTTGAGAAAATGGAAGTGATGTAATACATCATGGCAAAGCGTGTAATAGACATGCCAGTCCACTGTTTGCACGCCACTCTTCGCCTCTCCAAGACGTGAAATGGGAACGTATGCTTAAGTTGCAGTACCAGCAGGGGGAGATGATGTATTTAAAGCCAAGAAGTCGCTGGTGTATATTTTCGGGTCCTTCTATACCAGAAATGACTAATCTAGGAGGCTAATATGTATTTACATGTACATGTGTTAGTACTGTTAAAGGCGTCCTTATGATTATTGGGTTGAAATAAGTATTTTATTTTGCTGGTATTGCAGTTTATTGCACAGTACACCAGTCACATTTTCATGCCCTGGATCCACGTTTCCCCTAACCCTGCAGCGGGGTGTGGGGATAGTTACTAAGCTAGTGGTTACTCTGACCTCCCCACACTAGTGATGGGATTTCCGGCTCTTTTTAGAGAACCGGCTCTTTCGGCTCCCAACCGGCTATTCAGGTTGTTTTGTTGTTTTAATTAATTTGTTATTAACAATAATATAAAATTATGCACAAAAGGAATTACTAATGTAAAAAAAACGTTTTTTTAATTAGGTTTTAATTATATATGTTTATATATAAATATATGCAGTGGCTCATAGGGACAAAACACGTACAAACTCCAAAACACATTGCTAGCGTTAACTGAACTTCCCAAACAGAGCTACCAAGATCACTTAAATTACACAATTGAAAGCATGTGTGTGTTTCTCCAAAAGTTGATTCTGTTCATCTGGACGTAGCATTTTCTGGGAGAAACGTTTCGTCACTCATCCAAGTGACTTCTTCAGTCTCAGCTGACTGCAGGTTTCCTGTGTCAAGCGGCCAGAGAGAGAAGGACAACCGCTGCCCAAGCGAAAACCTGTAGTGATCCCGTACGTGTCAGGAGTATCGGAACAGTTGAGATGCATTTTTTCTAAACACTGTGTCTCTGTGGCTTTTAAACCCCAAAACACGCTGCGCCAAAAATTGGTCCCCCCCAAGTATCAGGTCCCCGACACAAACAGAGTAACATAGTGTAGCTGTTAAGTGCAGGAGGATTGGCAGGATTTATACATCGGAGAAACCAAACAACCTCTGGGTACAACACAGAAGAGCTCCCTCGTCAGGCCAGGACTCTGCAGTCTGTTCACACCTACAGGCCAGTGGACACTCTGATGAGGATATAACATCCTGGACAGGGAGGAACGCTGGTTTGAGGGCGGAGTCAAGGAGGCCATTTACGTGAAAAGGGAAAGACCATCTCTGAATGGAGGAGGGGGCCTAAGGGTACATCTGTCACCATCTTACATGCTGTGATTGCAGCCATTCCCCAACTCATGGACTCATGGTTATTGATCAGTGGTTGTTGATCAATGGTCATAGAATTAATTATGATTAAGGAACTGACCTCCCAGCCCATTGTTCCTTCAGTGGGCTGATTTCAGTCAAATGTGCTGTTTATAAGGTTGAAACCTGCCGTCAGCTGAGACTGAAGACGTCACTTGGATGAGTGACAAAACGTTTCTCCCAGAAAACGCTACGTCCAGATGAACAGAATCAACTTTTGGAAACTTACACACTTGCTTTACTTCTCTCTGGGAAAACTTCCTCGGAGATGAAATACTGGTTTGACGCTACAAATACACACAGCCGCTCTATCACGTGACCACACTGCTCCGACGTGCTACGGTTATGAGCTGAGTTACGCCGTGTCGCAAGTTTTGTGAGGTGCTTTTCTGATATTTAATGGATCAGATTACATGTCCGATCCAGTAATTTATGTCAGCATCGGACCGTTAAAGCAGAGTAAAAAACACGATTAAAAATGCAAAAACAAAGAAACTGTCTTTGAAGGGAGTGCTGGCTACACAGTACCAGACTTTACTGTTTTGTACAGCAAATGTTTTCTTTTTAAATAAATAAAGTACATAAAAGCCTCCAAATTAAAGTGTAAAGTATTATATATCATATAGTGTAGATGCTCACCCACATGAGTTAAAATGAAACGTGCACACACATGCACACTCAGCGTGCACTCATATGAAATCCCTCTCTCCTGTTAACAAAGCCTCGGCAGCCCACCGATAGCCCTAACAGGATTTGAAGATGGGTTTGCTCGTGGTAATGAAAAGCGTATAGTGGCAGCTTGTGTTGCCCGGGGCAGCTTCCAACATGTCAACAAGGATGTGTTTTGAGTAGTTTCTCTCTAAGCAGGTTAGGACCACTGCTCTCACACCATTACTTCTACTGTATTGGGCTGCCAGGAAAGCTTCGCCCATGTGCTGCTTACCCCAAACACTTTTTTCTTACCAAGACCAGGGATGGTCGAAATCCTCGTGTTGACTCTCCATATAAATTACATTCATTAAAAATATGTGACACATCCACTGTCAAACTCAATTTTTAATTTTTCCACCTTCAATTGAAATTTCACATTTACAAACTTTACAAATTTTGTGTTTTGGCAACATCATAAACTTTTCATGAAATGATGTGTTTCAAACAAAAAAACTGCATCAAAAATATAAGATAAGATAAAACTTTATTAATCCCTCGGGTGGGTTCCTCTGGGAAATTTGGTTTCCAAAAAAGCACAGCACCGACAGAAGTTACAGAGTTACAGAATATTATATATATATATATATATATATATATACACATATATAAATACAAAGACATATATAGATAAAATATACAAAGGGGATAAATAGAATAAATAGGAATAAAAATAAAAATAAAAATAAAAATACAAGTGAATTGCACATTTCAAGTATGGAATAGTATGTATAATCTATGATGAAAAACACAGATTTTATAACTTTTCACAAAGCCTGTGATGAAGCAGCTGATCTTTGTGCTTTCATGATCAGAATACCGTTATAAATGGTTTAGTGTAGCAAAGTGAGACCTGAAGTCTTACTCTAATCCAAATATAAATGAAAGTGATGTATTTCCTTGACAATTTTATTAAAAACAAACACCATTCGGTGTTGACTTTACATTCTTAGTGCTGCCCAGTGGGACACAAACTTCTACGTCAGAGGGACGGTAATATCACAAACTATTCACCTACTATTGCCATTTTTTAACATCCCTTTCAAAATAAAAGCATGTAACTGTACATATGTGGTGTGTGTTGGGTCGTTGTTCATTTACAGTGTGAAGCAACATCATTCAGTTTTGCAGCATTTGGTTGAACCTGAGCAGAGAGTGCAACTCTGAACCTCAGAATTCACCTCTGTGCTACTTTTCAAATCCACGGTGGTGGATATATATGGTGTTGGTATAAGAGGTGGTGTGTCGTGGTTCTGGATCATGTGACCCAGCTCTTTGAGTTTATTGGTTTTTGTGATCCTGAGTTGTTTGAGTTCTCTCCCTCTGTGTCTCTGTGTCTCTGTGTCTCGTCTCCCCTAAATGTTTTGCCTCTTTGTGTCTCCTCCCTCTCTCAGTCTGTCTTGTTATGTGCGTCAGGCCACATGTTCAACTCTGTGTCTCGGTGTATTTCCTGTGTTATTTTCACAGCCTCTCGTCCTGTGTTCAGTGTGTTTAGTTTTGCTTCCTCTGTGTTGTTATGTGTATTCATCCCAGCTGTGTTCCTCTTGTGTGTATATGTTGTGTTTGTCCTTTGTCAGGTCGTCTGTTCATCTTGTTCCAGGTTTTATGTTCTTATTCCCGAGTATTTAGTGTTTTAGTTCTCTTATTTTAGTTCTCGTTACTTTTGCAAACTAACAAAGGTGTCGTCCTGCTTTGGACTCACTCTTGGTTAAAGTTCAATTCTGTTTCCATGCAGCTGCTTGTGGGTCCACGCTACAACCTCACACAGTCTGCAGCCGCACACTATGACAGTGTGAGGAAAGGCACCGAACAGTAAGATTGAAAGAGGCCTAACATGTTAACAAAGCTCAGTTTAAAAGTCAGCTGTTGTTACTGAAAGCTCCACTCATTTGATGCTCATAGGAAACTAGAGCTGTCTCTGTGGGCGTGTCCATCTCTCACTAACATTGAGTTCAGTAAGCCAGCAGCTTCTTCTGGGGGTTTGCACAAGTGCTCTGAAGATCAGCCTCTGGTGTTTGACATTAAACTGTTGGGAGATGAGGGTAAGCTGGTTCTGCTGTAACTGCTCTGAGATCAGTTAGGATCTGCATCAAGGGCGTAGATTTGGCATGGACGGAAGGGACGTGTCCCCACCAATAATTTGATCTCTTCGAGTAAAGAAACACTAACCCGATAGAAAGAAAAACGATCTGTCAGCGTCTCATTCACCCAGCGGTGCAGAAAGAGTTAAATTATGTCCTCTACTGGAGTCCTATATCATGTGACAAATATGGCCAATGTGATTGGCTGAGCCTTTCAGGGAGCTCTGTTTAGTTTTAGCAGCGGCAAACCTGCGCTGCGAGGAGGAGAGGAGGACGGCAGCAAAGAGGAAGAAGCTGGATATAAGAAAGTATTTTTCAAAGAAACCTGTAAGTCACTTAAAGCCAAGTTCACTCATAAAATGTGTCACAATAACGTTACAGGCTATGCTAGGCAATACATGCCAACCCTCCCGTTTTTTCTTGGACAATCCAGGATTTCAGTGCCCCTCTTATTACTCTTTCTGGGTTGCAAAATAAACGTTTAAAATTTTTTCAGGTGAGAATGTAGCTGTGCAAACTTCAAATATCTGAACCGGGGAGAACAGCAAACTCCCGGCACATCGTTTTAGGCTTTGGCCACATCAGTCTAAAATTGTATGTAACCATGAATAACGTGTTGCCATGGCCACCAGCAGAGACTGGACAGTATAGATGTAAAACAAATATGCTGTTTGTTGATATCACGAACCAGCAGATAAAGTCATGTTTGATGTGACTGATGAAGAATGAAGTTCACATGTTGATGAGTTAAAAAGACGAGTTCAAAGGTAAAAGTCAGAAGGAGAATTCTGTTATCAGAGAATCAGAAATGAAAAATATCTGTGAACTACATTAAATGATAGATGGAAACAATGTACTTGTAATTGACATGATAAGCATTCATGTTGAGTAAATGTGACCACTGTAAAGAAGAAACTGTTGCTACAGAGATAATTGGATTTATTCCATTTATAACACGTGTAACACTCGTATATGAGTGTTAACAGTCATTGTTTGAGGTTCTTTGTGAATGCAGAAAGCATCTTTATAAGCTCGGTGAAGCAGACCTTGATTGGTAGCAGTGAGGAGGGAGTTTGCAATCTTCATCCTGACCTTTAAGACCCTTTGGTGTCTGACCAGGCCCATCTCATCGCACCACTGTGCAACACTTATGTGCAATAACCTAAACTGTAAACACATGACACTATTTATTTACATATTTATTTCTTCTCTTTTTTCCAGGTTTGTGTATTTGTACATTTTATATATTTGTTTTTCTATTTTCTAAATACTGTTCATATGTATATAGTGCTGCAGAAACTGTGCCCCTCCCCCTTTCCCACATGTTTGCACAGAGCTGGAGATGCTCTGTATCTCATTGTACGTCTGTGACAATAAAGGCAGGCGATTCTATTCTATTGTATAAATGAGATTAGTTGAAAAAGAACAGAGGAAGTGAAAACATTGTCAGAAACATGGAGCACCAGTGTCACTGTCGCCAGATTTCTTTGAAATGCATCAAACCTCTGTCCCTTTAATTAGCTGGAAACTTTCCAGCAAACACGTGTCACAGAAATCACAGGAATGTTTATCTGTTAATTCCCTGCAGGCAGCAGGAGAGAGGGGTGGAAACGAGGTAAGCAGCCAAGCATTCACTTTTCACTTTTCCACACAGTGTGCACGTCTGTCAGTGACAAAATGGGAGTGAGATCCCATCCAGCGGCCCCCACCCTGCTGCTCTTGGGGAAAAAGGGCTGTCACAAACAAAGCATGAAGGTGTGAGGGCTGGCATCCTGAGGGTGATTAGTACTGTAGAAAAATGGGCACAGGCTGGAGGCATAGACTGTGTGTGTGTGTAAATGTGCAGTTGTGTGTGTGTTGGTGTCATGGGAGCTTAGCTCGTTAAGAAGAGCCTGTAAATTGAAAGCGGCGAAGCAGCAGACATGACTTAAGAGTTACAAATCGCTACAGCACACTCCAGTCAACCTGACGTCTGCTGCTCCCTGCTGCATACACAGACAACCACCTAATTAGACCACATGCAGCACGAGATGTGTGCTTAATAACATGTGCGCTTTTTTACACTGTAAAATGCAAAGTGTGTGTTCGTGCAGTCATGTCAACACTTCTTTCACATCACAGTGATTTACTGCACATCTTTGTTCATGTCTCGACTTTTCTTTGCATTTCCCTGGCTGAAGCTGTGTGTGTGCGTGTGTGTGTGTGTGTGTGTGTGTGTGTGTGTGTGTGTGTGTGTGTGTGTGTGCGTGCGTGTGCGTGTGTGTGTGTGTGTTACTGCTTGGTTTATTTTGATAGTCCCTTGTCTTTTCTGTGTGTTTTAGTGATGTGCGGATCGATCCTGAAATATCGATTCCTCCGATACCAATCATTTATGTTCTAGAATCGATTCTCACATTAAAATATCGATATTTTAGTAATTTAGTACCAATTTGTAGTTTATCATTAACAGGAACAGAGTGGAAAGAAACTATATCATTTGGATTGTCTACATTGGAAGGAACTACTTCCTCTTCCGCCTTTAATAGTCATGTGTGAAATACGGCTGTATAAATGTGTTGCAGCCCTTGGCGTGCGCACTCACAACAATGGCTGAGCGTAAACGGAGTCATGTGTGGACGTATTTTACCTCCACAAACAGCCAAGATGCGGTTTGTGATACATGTGGCAAGACAGTGAGGTGTTGTGGCAATTTACCTCATCAAACACCTCAGAGTAAATCATATCACAGAATATGACAAGCTTATGTTGAGGCGAACTGAAGACGAGGAGAGGGACAGGTGCTGCTAGGGCAAGGAGTCCTTTAGTGCTGCAAACAGGCAACATGCTCAAATGGCGCACAACTTCAGTTTTCTGTATGATAATTCTGCATTATTAAGTGATAAGAACAAGTAATCTGACGTCCTGTAATCATTATGAAGCTATAATTTGAGATACAATAAAAGATACAGTAAAAAGTTTTTGTACCAAGTATCGGTATCGGATCATTATCGTCGATACCACCCTGAATTTTACTTGGTATCGGATCAGAAAGCAAATCAGTGGTATCGCACATCACTAGTGTGTTTTGCTTCCCCTGTTTTGTCAGTAATATTCTGTTCACCTGTGCTCCCTGGTGTGTGTCCACGGCGCCCTACATTACAAAGAGCGCTACAACAAAGGTGGAGCTTAAACATATACATACTGCTCAGTCTCTGGCTTTCTGTCCGACTCGGGGACCACGGCTGTTTGCGTAGGTGTGAAGTGAGCTGTGAACGAGTGTTTCAGATCTGCAGTAGAAGGTGTTAAGGTCATAGGTGTTAAGGGGAGGGGGGCTCCTGTAGCTGCTGCTGTGCTCCAGGCCTCTCCAAATTGATGCAGGCTCACTGGCTTCGGTGCTGCTTTTTTAGCTTCTCACTGTGGCTCCTCTTAAGCCCCTTTTCCATTAGCACTTACCCGGATTGACTCACCACGGTTTTCTGGGTTTTCCATTTGGTCTTTAAAAGGAATATATATATAAAATATGTCTATAATATATATATTATATTATAATAAAGTAAAGGTACTTATTTACTTCTCTCTAATTGGGATGTAAATATCCCAATTAATCACGTTTTATTGTCAACCCAGCAATATACACTCAAGCATACAATGGGATGAAATATCATCCTCCTGGATCAAAGGTAAGACAGATAATCTTTTTGACTATACTGAAATAAAATAAACTAAGAATAAGTACAATAGTATTGTATTTAAATGAAAATAGAATAAGATACAAATCAACGCGATACAATAGTTCACATGCAGAGACCAGCTCTTTAAATGTTAACCCTAGTGACCTCTAATCTCCACTTAGCGTCAGAGTAATTTTTTATTTGTATTTATCACTTTTAACAACTTTCAAAACCATGAAAAACAAGAATAAGTGAAGCGTCTCAGTTGGACGTCTTTATTCAGAATGATAATATTTGCATACAAGAAATTAACTTAAAGTATCATAAACATTGTTTGTTAAATATTGCTATGTGAAAGTTAGCATCCTATTTCTAACATTGAGTATCTGAAGCATTTTGTGTACTTTATGTGCAGCACGATTCACCAATTTGCTGTGTTTGCAGCTTTGCCTGTCCTTCAGCATACAGGTCATCATTTTCTATATTGCTTCCACTCACTAATAGAGTGGTGAGTTTAAAAAATGTTACAAGGTTTTGTCTGTGAAGGTTCTCAGTCATCAGGTCATCGTAGTCTAAGGAGCTTGGAAAGAAAAGCGTCTGGACTTCTTTAAGTTGCTTGAAGACGTTTCACCTTCATCTGAGAAGCTTCTTCAGTTCTAAGGTCAAATGTTGGAGAGTCCCAGATTTAAACCCAGTGGGAGTTTCCACCCACAGAGGTTTACAAAGTTTTCATTAAAAAGCTGTTGTTTTTTCAGGCCTCATTTCATTTCACTGATATTTCACTCATCTTGCACTTAAATTTGCTGAGACTAAAACGTCTGGATAGACAGAGCTGCTGATATGGACTCATCTACCTAAGAAGGTGGACCGTCGTATCTTCCAAAATGTTAATTGTTCGTGAGAGTATATCGGAGTTATGCAGGAAAGCTGGGAACCGACTTATGATCAGGAAAAAACACCAACTAAAATAAACAGAACTGCATGTGTCACAGGTGGAGATGGACAAGTTACCTGGGTTTGTTATTGTGCATGTTTTACTTTATTAATATTCTAATATTGTACAGTGTTTTATTTTTATGGGTTTTATTGCATGTTTTTATGGTATTCATTGGTGACTTGTCCTGGAAAGACTCCGCCCCTCCCTGATTATGAACCTGACACACCTGGGAGGTCCCAGAGGCCAATCAGAGGGCCTGGCAGACCACGGAGAGAGAGGTTTGACAGACACGCAGCAGGGATGGCGAAATAGGAGTAGCAGGTGACGGCCGCATGCGGCGGCGGAGTTGGCGTTGGTGAGAGTGTTCGTGAGGCACGGGACACGAGGCAGAGATGGCAGAGTGAATGTTGTCAGGCGGCGGCCGCAGGCCGGCACGGGGCTGGTGCAGGTTTGCGTGCAGGACGTGGGACAGCAGACGACGCCAGCGAGCAGAGAAGCGGAGGGAGCTGCTCTGCGGCTGGGATAACCGGAGGCCCGATCACGGTGGGGAATCAGTGGCCAGAGGGACAGCGCCCTACCTCACGGCGAGACGGGCTGGTGCCGGTTGGCTGCTACAGGAAAGTTTAGAGCTCTGCCCATCCGGGTAAGTGTCGCGACGTATCCCACTATAATAACCGTAGCCACTAATAAGAAGAGTGACTGTCGCTGCCCCTCATCTTCCAGCAGCCCGGGGCGGAAACACTGATAGGACGCCGCTGGGTTTTCCCTTCTGCTCCGATTGGCTGCATTTTTAACTTTTAGTGACTCTTACGCCGTGGCGGACGCGAATGGACTTTTAATGGTTTTGTTTTATTGATTTTTATTGTGAGTTTTTCCAGGCCAGGGTTGTTTTAATTCCTTTTACATTTTTAACTGTTTAAATGTAATAAATTATATTTTAGTGAGCCAGTTTTTAATTCAGTCTTTTCGCTTGGCTGCTCCACTGCTCCGTCCGTTTTTGAGGGTTTCCCTTCGAGAATAACACCTGTGTTAAATCACGTCACATCCGTTACACGTGCATGTGTTTCAGTAATAAATCAGATGATGGCCTCTGCATCTGGAGAACACCTTTGCATTTCTCATGGGAAACGGTCCACATGCTCTTTTTGTGGAGATCATGTTAAAGTGTAAATCAGATGCTGAGGCTCTTGTAACATTTCTATCAGTGTCCAGCGATACAAATGTAGCTCCCCGACCTCGAGGGCATCCCAGTGAAGTCTTGACAGCTAATTTGCCTTGAACTTTTAAGGAACATGTCTTCCTGCCATAAAAATGTCAAATAAGCTCTACTGGGAAATTTAATAAATGAAGACCATCAGCTTCTTTTACCATTCTGTTTGTCAGCAGCATGCAGGAAGCTGCTTTGAAGAATCCCCACGCTCAGAGGAATGATCCATCTCTCACAGTCAAGAGGGAGCCAATAGATCACATGCAAGCAAAAGAAGAAAAATGCTAATGCTTCATCTAAAATGTTATGTTTTCTGGGGTAGGCAGTGCCACAAAATGTTGTGATCTGAATCCAGTAACAAGTATCACCAACCTCGACTCCTCTTCCATCTGGTTATGTTTCCTTTTTATGCCTGTGGAGATCAAAAAGATATCAGTGCTGTGGATCCATCATTATCTTAACCATGTGTCCAGTTCAGGGATGTGAGCGGTCTGTGACGTTGTGCAACAGTCGGGGTAAAGGATTTGACACAACACACAAATTATGACAAATGTCAAATACGTGACACGTGTATGTCACGATTAGAGAAATATGTGTAATTTTTGTGTGTTCATGTTTGCAAACTAAATGCATTGTTTAACCATCTCTGTTTAGCATTTTCTAAACAGCAGCCAAACGTATAATAATAATAATAATTCTCAGATTCAGACCTCAGCACCACCCAGTGACAGCAGACAGATCATCCAACATGTTCACATGTTAACTGCAAAATGAACTGATGGAAACAGTACAAAGGTTAAAGTACCACATGTGCTGTAGTGAAAGCTGCAGCTGTTTTATTAAGTTAAAGACAAAAAACCAAAAGGATTAATCACTCATGTAACTGTGTCACTATATATCAGCATTAACAGGACCTCAGTTTGGTGTTTCACAAAGCTGCTGATCTCAGACCTGCACAGCTTCCGTTTTAAACACTTGATGTACTCAGCTGCATGAAGAGCACGTTTGAGTTTCTCTGACACAATTAAATAATACTGATGAAGGTCAAAGGTCGTCACTTGTATGTTGAACTACAAACTTGTCATCTGGAATTCTTTCACAGTGTTGTACACATAGTGTTATTTACCATGACGTGATTCAGAGTTATTCATACCAGAGTAACCAGAGAGGATCACATATTTTTAGATATATAACTTTCTACAGGACTGAATATAATATCTTTATGTAAAAGTCCGGAGCCTCTGGGGAGTATCTGAGTATTTATAACATTACACAAACCAAAGGTCTCATCAGTGTTGATGAAATGCTGGGTTTATCCATCTCCTGGGTCAAGCCTCGCTCCATCTCAAGTCACTACTGCGCAGACTCTGCCTCCAAAAATGCAAGATGGCAGCCTCCACAAGCTGGATGCCTTCATTTTTGCACAATGGGAGGAGGTGCTGTCGCGTCGTCCATGTTTTCTACAGTCATTGGTCAGGATACACCTGTGGGACTTCCAGATACAGACGGACAAAATGGTGATAGCTAACCAACCGGACATAGTAGTGGTGGAGAAGCAGAGGAAGACGGGCGTAGTGATAGATCCAGCTATACGAAGTGATAGGAGCAGGAAGAGGGAATACGAGAAGCTGGAGAAGTACCAAGGGCTGAAAGAGGAGCTCAAGAAGATGTGGAGGGTGAAGGTAACAGTTCATACTTAGTGCTGTAAGTGAGGTGGAGGAGGGCCAGACGGTACATCAGTAATGTGAAAGCTCAGTCGGAGATATTAGCTGTTGAGGAGCTGAAGTAGGTGAAAAATATCCAAGTGTGCTATGGGTAAGACGTAACGTGAGATAGGGCTTACACGTTACTTACTTACAGGAAGTTATGGGATTTGGTTTCCTTGGTACCAGCTGCCATGACGAACACCAGCCTGTCAAAGAAATCATCTATTTATCTACACGGGCCTTCCTGCACTCTGGAAGGTGAGAGCTCAGTTACTCCTTGAAGAACTGACTGAGCATCTTCTCTGGATGACGACCATCGCCTCAGCCTTGGACGTCCTGGTCGTTTCACACTCTGCTGCAAATCTGCAAACTGAAGGTTTTGATGCATAAGAACGTTTAATCTGGAACGAGATGAAGGCCACCAAAGTAGAGACCCTCCACTTGGCTGCAGCTAGAAATGGTAAATGCCTGTATTTGTAAAGCACTTTTCTAGTCCCTAAGGACCCCAAAGCGCTTTACACAACCTGTCATCCACCCATTCACACACTCGCTTATCCGTAAAAGATGTGAGCACAATCTATAACAAAGAGCAGCCACGGTGGAGCCCAACTCTCACAGTCCAAATAACCAGTGGAAATACAAACCAAGCTCCTGCTATGGGCCATAGCCTCAGAGCACTGCCCACAAGATGCTCTGAGGCTTGATTCCTGTGGGCAGCTGTGGCTGCTCTGTGGTTAAGAGTTTCCATCCTGGCTCTGCAGAAACAGAGATGCTCTATGACAGACTTACAGCAGCTGTGTCTGTTCCTGCAGCCGAGCTAAACCACATCCCACTATCACAACAATCAGTCTGTATTACCATTTTTCTTGTGAGCCTGGCCTGGTCAGTATATCCACACCTCCTTATACGACCCGCTTAAAAATAAATAAGAATCAAAACGCTAATTTACAAAAGACGTAATAATGCAGGCCCGGCCAAATGGCAGGTTTACCCTGATAACCACAGATGTGAGATTGATATCCATTGTCAACCATGTTTCATGCCTTTTGTAAAAATTACATAATAGTTAAGCAATGATATTGGCTTCATGTACTGGTAGATTTAAATGCTTTCGAAATAAGGATGCAGATTCTAGCAGCTCTACAAAGTATCATGCTGCTAGAGAAGTTGGCGATCTGCACTAATGTAAAGAGACAGGAGGTGAACGCAGAGGGGCTGTCAGAGAAATGTGCAAAGAAGAGTTACTGATAAGTTTTCAAAGTGTTGGATGAGTACGAGCTGTCATACGCATTTACAGGCACACTTCACTCCCACACACAGTCAGAGCATGTTGTTACAGCAACAGTGCCGTCAGTGTGGGAACACATCCATTGGATGTTTGCACCACTAAACACAGACTGCAAAAACACTCCAGTGGTCACATTTGCCTAAACAGAACAAGACGAAACTTTTGCTTTATGCTGTACCTGAAAACTCCATTAAAGTTTGAAGGGGTGGTACACCACCAACACACTCACATGAAAGGTGTGGAGAGCTTTTATTCGTCTCACGGTGGGTTAGCAGTAAAGTGCTGTGACTGACAGAGCTGGGAAAAGAGTGGGAAGCAACTAAAGCCGACTCTCCCCCAGCACAGACACAGAAACAAACAAACACGAACTTGGTGAGACGTTATGGATCGTCCCAACTTGTTTTCTCTGTGCAGAAGTGAAGTAGGATGTAAAAGCGCCCATATCTCAGACGTGTTTTAAAAAAGGAACAAAGGATGAGTTCTCATGGCTATAATGCAAATGAAAGTGCATCATAGCCATGTTTTGACCAAAGAGCATTTGAAGGTTTCACACTAAATATGGCAATCAGAGGTTGCCTCACTGAGCCACTCCAGCCTGCATTAGGCTCAGGGCGCAACCACAGTATATGTTGGCTAATTTAGCTTTAGAGTAGTGAAAGTTATGCATCGTCTTAACTTGTTAAAGCCAGTGTCTGGTCCAAGGAGAAGTGTGTACTTGCTTGGACAGCCCGTTCTCACTCCCGAGGCGTAACATGCCGACGTTTTGTCACGTCCCGCATCGTTCCTGAGGAACGCGAAAGGAGACCTTCGGCGTTGTTATGGTACGTGGCGGGTTATGGGCGAAATCCAGTGCAATGACGCTCCCGTGGTAATAGACGTTCCAGCCCTGTATTCCAGCCCTAAACCTAACCTTATCCCTAGCCCTAACCATAACCTTATTCGTGACCTTAACCAGGACTTTAATTATGTTAAATAGCGTGTTTCTAAGCAATTTGAAGAAAAAGAGCGAACAGGTGTAGATTGAGTCCATACGGTTCTCATTTTTCCTCATTTTTCCGAGGTCGTCATTCAGGAATGTGGTGGGTAGCCGAAAACGTAATATGTTGACTTTGGGAGTGAGAACGTGTTGGCTTGGAAGAAGCATTCCCAGATCCATCCGAAAGTGGGACTTGTCCTGGACCCAGTCAGTGTTAGGATGGTTTAATATCTGAGGACTCAGCTCACCAATGGACCCATTAATCTGGGATTTCATGTGCTCTCTATTAACCTGGGATGAAGTAAAACATATGCTTATGTAGGCAGGATTATGATGGTGTTGTTTCTTTGCAAAAATTCCCAGTTGGATATCTCAGAAAAGTGTCAGTGTGGGATTTTATTAATCCAGAGTTTGCAGCAGAATTGTGTCACAGCTGACAGTGAAGCCACGTCTACTCCAGCAGGTGTGAGATCTGCAATCAAATGTGAAGTGTATGGACACCACGTGGTTCTTGCCTCAACTTTGCTGAGCCTTGAAAATAAGCAGAAACTAACAAATAGGAATAAGGACAGCGATTTGATTCTGCAGTAGCTCCGCCCATCACAGCCCCTCCCTTCCCTCACTGCAGGAGCATCATCTGTGTATGTGGTTTTAAAAAGCATGAACTCCCACTGACAAATGCATTGCTGTGCTCTCTGCTATGTGAGAACTTCTTCCAAACATCTGGAAAGGCCTTTTGCTACAGGATGCAGTCTTCATCCATCTTAGGCAAATTGAGGCTTATCTCAAAGTAGGAGGTAGCTGGCCTTCTGATACTGCCTGAGAACATGCAAGACAAGTGAAGATGATTAAAAATCTAATCAAATAACCACAGCAGCACTGGCCATTTGCTTTGCCAGACTACAGACTTCTAGAAGTTCCCTGAGCTCTAAAACAGATAAGGAGCTACAAAGATTAGCCAGGCGTTTTTTAATTCTGAGGTTTTGTTATTGCATCGTATCCTAAATAGGCCACGATTCGCTTTATTTGTCTTGAAAATAATGGGCAGGGGCTTGTTTGTGCACGATAGATCTTCCTGCTCCACTTCACAGTCTGCGTTCAGCTGCCAGAGGCTCATCTAAGACGGCCTCTTTCACAGATGCTGTGTCATCCTGAGTGTGGCTCTGACTGTACCGATCCTCCTCTTTGCTCACAGAGCCTGAAGGTGCTGCAGGTGTGCCTGTGCTCACTGTGAGGAGTTTGTGTCGTCACATCAGTGGCAGCTTTCGCTTCATGTTGCCATCTTAAAAAAGCAAATGTATCAATTCAAGGATTTTTCTTCCACCTGTATTTAAACATGTTGAGGGAGTAGTGGGTCTCCTACAGCGGAGGGGATTAGCAGGAGACTAACTGAGGACCAATTAAGACAGCAGAACTCAGGATGGTGTGAAACACTAAAAACATCAGTTTTCACTTTCTGATCTCACACATATGATCATGAGCAAAAGCGAGAGCACAAACACACACCTGTCTTTGTTATTAATCGCAGGTTGGCTTTGTGTTACCGGGCTGTGAGTCTGATAGTATGTGAGAGCTCTTGTTCCTAATCATGGTGTGTGGGGCATGGGTGTATGTGTTTGTATTGCAGGCATCTTCATTGTCTTCTCTTTCTTTTGATTTTTAATCTAATATTGTCATTATTGTGTTGAGTCACTACAAATGGTTCAGAAGAGGAAAAGCAAACCAGCAGAGTGCGAGGAGTAGACTCTGTCTTCTGTGAGCTCCTGTGGATGATTGCACCAAATTGTTTAAGCAATACAATGACACTGTTGGACTCCAGTGTTTATTTCAATCAGATGAACATGCATACGATTCTTTTACCATAATTAGCACAACAACCCAGTGGGAGTCCAACACAATTTGATTTAAAAGATGAATGCCCATAGGAACTTTTATCTCCACAAGTCAGGATGAGGAGTTTTATTATTGAAAGCACTTTTCTGTGGCACCAGATGTTCTTTGTCTCGTTATATGTGAATTAAAGTTGCAACATCAGTAGGTTAGGCACTCTATTGTAGTGGTATTCCAGTTTGTCCTGATGTGAAGGAGCGCTGGTGCTGCTCTGCTTCCAGATGTCAGACCTCTTTGCTCTCCACGGCTGAGACTGGCCGTCGGACAGAAGCAGCTCATTTCTTCCAGGTCACCACTCTGAACTGGGGACAATAAGGTGACTTACTTAGACTTAGATCCTCCCGCGCCGATCGGCGCATCGGGCGACAAGAGAACGCCATCGAACTCGGTCTATCGCGGCAGTTGTTGCTTCATCCCATGACAGTTCAACTGAACGTAAATCTTCAAGGAAAGTCCTCCTCCATGTTATTTTAGGTCTTCCTCGCCGTCTCTTTCCATTCTTCGGGTTCCACAGAACCGCGTCACGGGCAGGTCTCGGGTCCGGTAGCCGAACGATGTGACCGGCAAATCTGAACCGACGCTTGGTGACTTGGACATGGAGCGGCTCTACTCCCGCACGGCGATATACTTCTTCATTGGTAACGCGATCCCGATATGTGATCTTGAGCAGCCGTCGAAGACAACGCTGTTGGAAGACGTCAAGATGGCGGTTGATCTTTGCAGTTGATTTCCAAGTCTCTGCTGCGTACAGTGCCGTCGGTATAACGATGGTCTTCAACTTGATGAGGGCCGGATCATTGATGAACTGGTAAACTGAAAGCGTTGTCTTGAAACTGAAAGCGTTGTCTTGAAGCTGAAAGCGTTGTCTTGAAGCTGTCTTGGTCAGCTTCATCACAGCCGTTCACACTATAGACTGGATCACTTTATTGACACACTAAAATAAGCATGGGAGCCTGAACATCCTGTCCCCTGAATTTCACTTTGACTCCACTGCATCAGTGCTTTCTGCTGGATGTTACTGAAAACCACACGCATGACATCTGCAGTCTAAGTCGTCTCCTTCAGATATGAATCAGCCCGGTACCCTGCACTTAAAGGAGACCCTTCATCTCTCCGCTCACTGTGAATTTGGATAAGTAGTTCAAAGGCTGTGCAGCCTCAGATCTCAAACACCACGAGCAAAGATGTTTTAAATTCACTTGTAGCAATGGGATACATGACCTTTGACCTGTCAGGGCTGATGTAGGCAAGCCTAGGAGAAGCCAGCTAAAAACACCCAAATGACATAAAGGATCTTCTAAGTGTTTGTTACACAGACCAGGTCAGTGAATCCTACATTCAGATGCTTTTAGATGCACTGCAAGCAAAGCGCTAAATCCTCAAGGTTATGAAGACGCAACAACCACAACATTCATATGACTCAATGTGAATGTGCTTGGAAAAAGGATGCAGTCAGACGTTGATAAAAGGAGGTTAAAAAACAGAAGCACTGCTCTTCTTCCCGTCACCTGGCAGCTGTGTTATTTGGATGGAGGCTGTATCGACTGACAGCAGGTCTTTGCAACTAGTGTGTATTTTCTTGTCTGCACTGTGACACGGGTCAAGCAGCAATTTCGGTGGGTCAGTTCATCCAGGCAGGAGAAAATAGTCTGTTTTATTGACAAAGAGTCTGGCTGATTGGTCCTCTGGGAGAGAAGCTGTTACTGTGGCAATCAAGATAGCATGGCTGGGCAGGCGCTGTATTGCTGACTCTCCTGGGACCTGCACAGAATCCTTGAGTGACTTTAAAAGAACTGGGAGTTTGTAAATATACATTCATTGCACTTTTGTCATCTCTGTCATGGTGCGGCGTGCAGCCACCAGAGCGTACTGGGAGTCTGAACAGTGGTAACATGTAGCAAAAGCAAACGGCGCAGCTGAATCGCTGAGGGAGGAAAAACATGAAAGTAAAAATGAACGGTGACTGCTGCTGTCAGGGAGTGCAACAGCCATGGCGACTGTGTTTGATGTGCAGCCATGGATAAGTGGGCCTTATCTATTAACGTAACAGATAAATGTCAGGAGTATTTTTTTTTTTTTGCAACAAGATGATAAATGATTAGCTTCACCTGTTTAAAGATGCACTCAGTAATTTCTTTTGAGGTTAATACATAAAAGAACTTTCTACTCGTGCATAGATTAATGTGCAGATGTGTCAGATTGTACCAAGCCAACATAAATTACAGTGAAGTAGTGCGAGACTGAAGTAAGAAAGTGGAACGGTTAAAATTGCATAAAAGGTGGAAACAAGAACTGCTTTTTCATAAAAGCCAATCTCAGCCTGATATTGGTTTTTCTCATACAATACATCTTTCTGTTCTTTAATTATCTGACTCTCTACTTTTATCTCCTCCAGGGAGTTCTGGCTCTTATGTTGCTGATTCACAAAGTTAACGTTGCTGGTGATATTTATGTGAAACTATCTGCATAGCAAAACTGTCAGCTAAGTAATGGACATCAGCCATCATTCAGAGACTCGTAATGCAACTGGGATTTGCCACTGATAGGCCCATTACATCTCAATGCATCTGTCATTTCACACACAGTTCTCCCCACCAGCTGAAACAATGACAGTGTAGAACAAAGCAGAGCTTTCTGGTTACCCATTAGCCTGTCAAGAAAAAGTCACTTTATTCCTGTCGTGTCTCCTTTTAGTACAATAACATTCACTAAGGTCACGTTGGTTTTCACCATGCTATTTTCTGGTTAGAGGTGATGGAAAAAATGCTTCCCTGGAAGTTTGCTCACACAGGTTTGAAATTTAGCATGAAGGATTTAAACTCTTGCAGGTGGTCTCAAGTCCTCTGGCAGACTGTTCCAGTTCACAATGTTAAGTTTTAGTCTCTGACAACAGCTGGGAGTTTTGAAGTTTACCGACAGAAGTCAGTTGGATGGACGGCCTGGCACACAGGAGCTCTGTCAGGAAGCTTAACTGGGATCTAAAAGCAGGCCGTGATTCATGTGAGAAACAACTCAGTCTTACTTGAGTTTGGAATGAATGGAGCCAATGAAGTCTTGGAGGTCGTTCGTAGGCAGCTGGCAACTATCACAGTTGGTGAAGATGGCAGGTGAGCTGGTAAGTCTCTCCTCTGACGAGTTACCGAGAACTGTTGAAACCTCCAGTCTTGATACGGTCCAATCACAGTCGATCAAAAGTTTAAGACCACTTGAAAAATGGCAAACAATCATATTTTGCATGGTTGGATCTTAACAAGGTTCAAGCTTCAACATTTGAGAAATGGGAGTAAGACAACATGCAGTTTACTGAACACAACGCTTAAACGGAAACAGGCTGATCAAAAGTTTAGGACACACGTCCAAAAAGAAAAACGTAAACCTCGTCGAACACTGGTCAGTGTAATCTCGGAGACATCCAGATCCTCCCTGCTGTCCTCCAGGGTGTTGGAGATGATTACGGTGATATGGTTAGATATTACACAGTGGCTGCATCTTGTTGCCTTGTTAGCTTAAATTGGTCATGTGATTTGGATGCTCTGGTGCGTCCGTTGACCCCAGAGGGTTAATCTTTCCTTACCCATTATTGTAGGGTGTACCTTACAATATAAAGGGTCTTGACTCCACTGTTGTTGTGATTTGGTGCTGTATGCACAGTGGTGTTTCTTTGTAGCCAGTGTTTCATACAGTAATCTTCACTCTGTGTTAATTCACTTGCTAATTATATTCACAGCATCCACTCACTGTGTCATATTTAAAATCAGTTGTGTACCTCAAACCATTACTTAAAAAGCCATCACTTGACCTATTTTACCTATTTATAAGCCAGTCTCCAACCTCTCTGTTGTCTAAAAAATCTTGAAAGAGTAGCTGTTTTATTTGAAGAGTTTCAGTCAGGTTTCAGAGCTCATCACAGCACAGAAACGGCTTTAGTGAAGGTTACAAATGATCTTCTTGTGGCCTCTGACAGTGGACTCATCTCTGTGCTTGTCCTGCTAGACCTCAGTGCAGCGTTCCCAGTGGATTAGCTAACTAGCTGAAATTTTGACTTGATTTCCACACGAGTGAATTGGTCAAGAAAAAAAGGCATCATGGAAAACAACCATTCAGCTTTTACTTAGACAACTTCAGCTAACAATTCTACCTTACCAGGTGATTTTTCTTAACCCATACATATACTGATATTACTTTAAAGAAACAGTGTGCAGCTGCTGAAGTTATTGTTTTTTATTGGAGGAACTCTGGTTTTACAGGCTGATCCTCAGGCAGGTGAAGAAATATAATGTAATTTGGCTCTTGAAGTGACTTTTTGTTAGGGAAGATTTGTTTGCTGTTGAATGTTAAAATCTGTTTTTTTAATGTAAAAAATAATTTAATATGAAGACAACATGAGCAGAGAGTAAAAACATGCTGAGGGACTGGCAGTGACAGAGTCAAAAACTAAATTATGTCTGCATTTTATTTTGGTGACCAAAAGACCAACTCTGATTGGTCAGTGTCGCAGTCCTATAGTAGGCATGACCTCTGAAGTGAGTCGAATTAGTGAGTGGGAGGGGGGTCTCCCCAGAACAAGTCAACAAATAATCCAATGAAAGCATGAAACTGTAAGAAGAAAATACTTAACATTATCAAAGATTAAAAATGCTAAAACACAGCATCCCATGCAAAATGATTAAAAACACCAGGTTACAACAATTCCACCTTCTGGCAGGTACATCCTGCCACAGGGACAAAGATGTGTTTACGGCCCTGGCCATGTTTTGGATCACGGTGGCTGGATTTTCGTGTGTCCTGTGTCTTTAAGAGTCTCTGCAGGTCCTTCCTGATTGGAGAGCTGGCAGCTGCTGATTGGTTCCATCATCAAGTAGCTGTTTTAAAAGCGTCTCCAGCAATTGTCCAGTGGCAGCAACTGACAGCAGCAGTTTTGTATACAGTGTGTAGATACTCTTTTACTCGTAAACAAGCGCTGATGCAGGAGGAGTGAACTGCCTTATTAGTTTCTCTACTTTTTCTCTTGATTATTCAATCAGGGAGCTGTTTTTGGAATATCTTGTTTTGTTTGTTCGTTTTGCCTTTGTTCACCTCGGAGTTAAAGCTTTCAGGTTTCGGTAGAAATAAAACCACCTCAACCTGTAAATTGGTTTCTGGATATGGCTTTGGGGACGAGGGCAGGGTTACTTTCCTTTTAACCCTTATGCTGTGCTCCTGTATCCCTAGACCGGGACGTAAGAGATGTAAAAGCATTCATGCCTACAATTTTGAATCAGCAATTAGCTCCACCTCTCTAGACTGGGGGAGGAGGGAATGGGATGGGGAAAGCATGGCTGGTGGTCTCAACCCAAGACGCTCTTTGGTGTGAGCTAACAGTATTAACAACTGCAACACTCAGCTACTTGGTTAATAATAAACATGTTAGAAATAGAGATTGTATTAACATTTTTATTGAACATTTTTAATGCATAATTGATTATTAGCCATGATGCAAATTAATATCACATCTGGTATAATTTAAATTATTATACAAATCAAACTGTTTTTGAGTTCTGCGTGCTGACCTGTGTTGTGTCTTAGGGAGAAGGAAGTGAAGCTGCACGTCTTGAATCCCAGCTAGCTAAATATGCACATGGGAGTCGTTTTGTCGGGGAGACCTCATGGTGCCCATATTCTGTCTATTTAAACCAAAGGACTTTATCCAGAGTAATCCTTAATTAGGCCCTTGGCATTTTAGAGCACACTTTGACTGCACTCATCTCAGCCTGCTGCCAGTACAAAGCAACACTTTAAACAGTATTGATCTATGAAACTGCAGGGGACTGCTGGCTGTGCACATCAACATGCATGTGTTTATGCCTGTTTATGTGCTTGGAGCTTACTTGGAAACGGTTTGAAATTGTGGTACAATCTAGCTGCGTTCAGTGACCCATTGTCCAAGCACACAAATGAGGAGCTGCACTGAATAATGAAGGGTAGACCATTTAAAGCACAGATGCAGAGGCAGAGTGTTGAAGTGGACAGCGCTGAATGCTATCCAAACTAAATGGATTTCAAGTGGGATAGTGTAACAGATGGGTGTCATTGTTAGTGCTAGTGGCCCGCAGCCAGGAGGTATGTGGGCAGACTGCCATCGCTGTCACTTCATAAATGCTCATTGTTACACATCACACAGACCTGAGCCAAGGTGTTAGGGGCCTTAAGCAGAAAGAGGAATCATAACAAACGATAACAGAAAACTGAGGAGAGGAGATCACCACTATAATAACCAAACGAAGACCAGAATATTAAATTTACCCGAATCAGAAGTAAAACCTGAACGTTGGGTCACAGACCAAAGACCACAACAGTTATTATATTAATGCAGCACAAGGTTCAGTTACATTTGTACAAAAGCTACGAGAGCCGGTACTTTTTCACTTTTACTAAAGTAAAGAAGTCGCTGCATTACATCTACTTTTACTTGAGTATTTCTAAACACAGGTGTCTGTACTTCTACTCGAGTAAAGAAAGCCTCTGGTTATCTAGCACTTTACTAGTTTTAACAACATCAAAGTAGTACAAGTTACATCCACAGTAACTTATCATCACATATCGACTACACTGTATGTATTTCTGAAGTCATCTGATCAGTGTTGGTCAAGTTACTTGAAAATAGTAATTAGTTACTAATTACCGTTTACTTCTCCAAGAAAGTTATTTTACTGATTACTTATTTTCAAAAGTAATTAGTTACTTCTTAAAACCATGATAAACCTGAATATGTAATAAAGCAACAGATGTTTCAGCCCAGTTCTATTTTTCTGCATAATCATCATATAAAATGTAACCAAATGGAAAAGTCTCTTTTTAAAACTTGTTTTATTAGTTTGCTTCTTTTAACTTTATGCATCAAGCAAAAATTAAATTATATGCAAAAGTCTTTGACTGGAAGAAATGTGTTTAACATTTAAACCAATGTTCTGCATATTCCAGCACATAAAATAAAATAATGCTTTGTGTTTAGACTCTTTCAAATAGATGCAAGTAAAACACAGCAGAAAACAAATCAAATCAAAGACTCAGCAGCTCTGAGTCCTGTCTCACCTGTTCAGCAGGAGTGGGGCAGGTGGAGGTGCCCACAGCGGTCATGTCAGTGGGGGGGTCCGGGGGTTTCTCTGTGAGCGTCACGTTCCCGTGGCAGCGTGCTCGCTGCTCGCTCAGAGTTGAAGTTTAGTTTTTCGCTGTTAAAAGAAGTTTTCTTCCCACGCAGTGAAGAGCAGACGCTGATGTTTGTGTCACTTTCTACAGAATCAAACTCAAAGTAATGTGATTACTTCCACACTTTAAACGCTGCATGGTCGTACTCTCTCCATCACTCCATATTATCCATGTTGATCTGCACACGTCTGTAGCTGCTACAGACGTTGCACACTTGTACGTCATTGTCATGAGACACTCTCACAAATAGTAACAGAGTAACGCAGCGCGCTTACGGGAAAGTAACAGTAATCGAATTACGTTTTTTTGCAATAGTAATCAGATTGCAGTAACACACTCTCTAATATCATCTCTGCATCTGACAGAAACGTCTCAGACAGCATTGATCACAGATCCCAACAAACATGAACACGATCATCAAAGTTATTTAATTTATCCAACATTTTTAAAAACCTGTGATGTGATTGGTTAAGATTGTTGATGGTATTTAAACCTGTAGGATGGATAAAAAGTAAATGCAGTAAATGTCCTTGGCTGGTAGCTGTGCTGTGAGTAGATGACACCTCCATATGTTTCTGATGTTCATTTAAAAACAGATAAAAAGATAATTATCATGGTTTGATAGGCTGACAACGTACATAAGACTTGATCAGCCTACGAAACACCGACAAGCTGCATACATAAATCCTCTTTAACAACACACACACGTGTGTGTGTGTGTGTGTGTGTGCTAACAGCAGCATGGCCTTATGCTGATTTAATCCAGTATCCATGGAGACCAATCTGTCCATCGCCCTAGGGACAGGAAAAGATCAGTCAGCATCTGTTTTGCTGTACTTCTGTCTGTCTGTCCATCTACCCATGAGCCCATCTGTCTGTCATCCTGGTGCAGTCTGTCTCAAAGTATTTCCATCAACTGCCAACTGAATATAAAAATGACATATTTACATCACCAACTGTTTGCCTTGACATCAACTGATCCAAAGACAATCATACTGAAGTTGTGACCGGGCCAACAACAACAACGTGTTTAACAATGGAGTAATTACAAAACAAGCCAGACAGTGTGAGACGTGACCGCCGTGGGAGGTTAAATTCACCTCTCCACAACAACCAGTCAAAACATGTCACAGACTTGAGTTTTTAAACATAAAATATCAACAGAAGTCAATTCAAAAACAAAATGTGACATTTTAAACATTTTAAACAGTCAACATTTTAAATCCCATTAAAGGTTTCTGAAGTCCTCACAGCTGACATGTTGAATAATAAATCTCATTATCAAACTTTATCTGTTCCTGCCCACACGACATTAGAGGGACACACAGACCATAACAGCGGATCAGTGAAATCCAGATATGGCACTGAGGGACTGAGGTTTTCATCAGTGTATTAAACACCTGCAGTTTCACAGAGCTCATAGTCTTGAAAGTCATTCACTCGAGTGTCGTTCTTCCCAACAACCATACATACTTTGCTAAACATCCAGGCACAGGTTGGGAATGTTGGACAAACTGAATGTGTGTGGCTGGCATTAGAAAGCGTAGTTGCCAGCGTGCTGTACAGTTTGGGCTCAATATTAAGTTCATGTTAAATTCAAAGATGTTCGTCACTGATCATTTCAGGATTAACAACATGCACATTTCAGTTCTGTTTACTTGCAGTTAACCAGCTAAAGTAATGATTAGGAGATAAAATAGGTGCCTGCGTGGTTCAGTGACCCTGCACATTAGTTATTTATTAATAAAGCTTTATTTTTGAATATACATTTTTACTTTTGTCTTTAGTTTGTAACAAATAAGCAAATCTTTAAGTTTTCATTCAGGTGGAAGATATTTCTTTTTGCATATCTGAACATGTGTCAGCCATAGACTCCTTTCTTGAATTTGGATTAGTGGAGATGACCGTACTCTGAGGTGAAATAGAAAACCATAGCTCTGCTGAAACAATGAGGATCATGGTCCACACACATTGGAAGGCCCTCGTGTATGATTATGTACCCAGAAATGCTTTAACCCTGTGCACACAATAAGTGCACCAGCCAATTTCATTCTGAGCAGCATGTCAGCAAATCAAACAGGCTTGTAGCTGCACCGAACACGTCTTTCTCTTTCCTCATTTTTCTTTAAAGGTGCTGATAACATCTAATTCTCACTAGATCTCCATAGCAACCCATCCAAACCACACATGCAAAGGCATCTAACCACAGATGTCCATAAATTGTGTGTAAAATAAGAAATGACACAGGGGGACAAGTTTATTTAATAATTCATGCCTTTGTTGGTGATGACAGCTTCAAGAAGGCGATGTTGAGAAACTCGACCTCGCCTTCTTGAAGCTTTGAAGCTTTGAGGCTTTGCTCGGGTCTGATTTTGGCCCATTCGTACTCCTTTGATTATAAACTACTCTTTCTATCATTTTAATAGTGAAGGGAAGGTTAGAAATAGGCAGATAAATATGAAGTGCAACAGAGTCCAAGTTTCTGTCCAAGCTTGACAATCGCAGTCTTTACTGATGCAGGAAAAATAACAGAAGTGGACACCTCCACCTCCACCACCACCTTTGAGCACCACCCAATCCACAAAGCACTAAATCCCTGCGGGTCATCCCACAAGTGGTGGAGGCCACAGCAGGAATTAATGTGGCTCATTTGTTACGAGTGCTCTCAAATGATCTCCTCCCCCAGGACACACAGGAACATGTTTGGTCATTATCAGTCCTCCGTAGTCTAACAATGATCTCTGTCGTTTGGAACATTTCACCCACATTTACATTTTTGTTTCTTTGGAGACTTCACATCAGTCTTTCATGCCAGCTCATATGCTATAGAAACAATTGCTGGTGAATGATGCAAATAAAAGATATAGTCAGTCATATAGCTTTGCATAAAAGTTAAGCTGAGCATAACGTTAGCTGTATTGTTGACATGCAGTTTTTGGTGTTTGACTTTCGTATATCTGTGACATGTTTTTATGGCTGAGGGTACGTTTGGGTGCATATTGGTTGCTATGAGTGATTCGAGACCAAGGCTGCGTTCACTCTGCAGGTCTTAATGCTCAATTCTGATTTTTTGACCTAATCAGATTTTTTTGTCTGCTCGTTCACACTACAAATAAAATGCGACAGCAAACGCGCTCTAGTGTGAACGCTCAAAGCGGCCGCATGCGCAAAAGAAGACGTCACACACAACGCGCTCTGTTTAGACCCAGAGCAACAGTATGTTTGACTGATGGCCCTTAATATAAAGAGTTTGGACTTTACGTTTCCCAATTTTTGCTTTAAGTTATTTTGTTATTTACATAATAATTAACTGACCGAGCTTCAACTCTTTAATTAGCACAAAAATGCAATATGGATAACATGATTACAGTTGCACCTGCAATGAAAGATTATTATGTAATTAAGCTAACAGCTGAAATACAGACTTTAATGTAACATCAACAGCTTCAATAAGGTTATAATGGTTATAAATAGTAACAGTAAAATAATTTTCTAATCTCCACACTAAATAACCTAACAATGATCCTTATTGCTGTTTTAGAGGAGCGGAGCTTCAAAGGATAGTTGCAGATTTCTGTCAGAATCTGCAGATTATACAGTACAAAGAAAATGTTCACGTTTCTCCAACGTTGTCTTCACAGCAGTTTCACTGACATCTACACCGGATGGACAGGAAGCGTTCGCGATGTCTTCTCCGCCGCTGATAATTGGCGTCTGTCTTGTGTCAGTGACGTAAAAGACGGATTTAATGCGACATGACCATCAAACAGTCACTTTCTAAAACATCAGATATGTATCGGATTCAGGACCAGATACGAAAGTGACCCAGATCGAATTTGAAAATATCGGATTTGTGCCGTTCACACTGTCAGACCATGATGGGATAGATGGTCGCAGAGGGTCAGAAAAATCGGATTTGATGCGTTTTCGCCTGCAGTGTGAACGTAGCCTCAGTGTTCATGATCAGTGTGTGTAAATGCAACACAGAGAGATGCTTCATGCTGTTTCATGTATCATACACAGAGGAAAATGCCTTGTTTGTCTACAGTACTTAAAAGGAACCTTATGGAGAAAAAAAAACATTAAAATGAGGATATTCTCAGTCGTTTCTGTTTAGCTGCTTGAGGCGACAGGAACAAATGACACACTGAGGTATCTTGATCTCTGACTTACATATGGCACAGGGCTATAAAGCAGATCCTTGCTCCTCTGCCTCTGCTATCTTCACATAAACTGGAGCTGTTTTCTGCATCCATTCTCCAGCCTCCTTTTTAAAGTTACTGTAATGTTTTACTTCTTTTTATCAAATTACTGTAACCCAGACACACGCATCCATCACTCTCCCCTCTCACAAGTCATTTTTCCTCAAGTCACGGAAGGAATGAAAGAGATGAAGAATGAAGCTTCAGGTTTGGTGAATAAAACTGCTGGAAGGCCTTGTGTTCCTTCATGGTTGTGTATGTGCCCAATGGGCGACCGCGGTGCACTCGGGGAGCGTTTGATGTTGACGTATGTCTCCGTTAAGGAGAAAAGAGCAGAGTGAAATATGGAATGGCAGCCTGAGATGGGCCAAAGAGGGAAAATGGAAAACAGACACGGATAAACTGAGAGGCTAAGAGAAAGTCTCTTTCTGTCTCTCTTATTCTGTCTCTCCATCTTCATTAGTATCCATCTGTCCATCTCCCCATCTGTTGATCTATTTATATCCCATCACTCCATTAGCCTTTCTCTCCATTCCTTGCAAACACACACACACACATGAGAATGTGCTTTTCAAACGAGTGTTTCACTCATTTGTGTCCATGACGACACGCTAACAGTAAGATAAAAACTCTGTTTCAGCAGCTTCACTTTATCCTCTAACTTATTGCAAAACATGGTTTATAATACACTCAAAACGCCATATAAACACCTGAACTTCCTTATGAGACTCATGCTGTAAGCCTCCATGTTACATAGATTACTCATGCTGCTTTCATAATAACACGGTCTTGTTCTTCAGAGCACACGTATCTTAACCAGAATGGGATGTAGTAATGATTTATCACATAAACATATATTGAAAGAGGAGTGAAAGAAGCATCTGTGTCTACTGAGAACGACCATCTTTGAACAGTAGGCGGGGCTTAAGACACCAACTGTCTGCCATCTATGATCCAGTGTTCAGATCCTTCCCAGACGCCTTAACGCCCACTCACATCCTGGGCCATCTGACCTCAGTAAGTCACATGATAGGGTGGGGCCAGGTTTCACAGTGAGCTCACCTGAAACCCTGGCTGATTGGGACCCACACCCAGTTTCACACCTCAGCTCGTGTGATTAGGTAGAGGATCAATAGGAGGTCCATGACCCTCTTGGGGACACTCCACCAGTTGGTCTTTGAACTGAAGACGTTTCTTGGATGAAACGTCTTCAAGGAAACTTAAAGAAGTCCTGAGGCTTTTCTGTCCAAGCTCCTTAGACCACGATGATTTATCACAGTACACAAAGTGTGTGTGACGTACTGAAAGAACATCTGAAGGCCGTTGGATCACAGTAACTGTGGTTGTAAATGGTAAATGGCCTGTATTTGTATAGCGCTTTTACTAGTCCCCCCTAGGGACCCCAAAGCGCTTTACACACCCAGTCATCCATCCATTCACACACTGGTGGAGGCAGCTACAGTTGTAGCCATTGACAGAGGCGAGGCTGCCATGTCGCGCCATCGGCCCTTCTGGCCCACACCAGTAGGCAGTAGGTGAAGTGTCTTGCCCAAGGACACAACGACCGAGACTGTCCGAGCCGGGGCTCGAACTGGCAACCTTCCAATTACAAGGCGAACTCCCAACTCTTGAGCCACGATCGCCCCGTATAAACTTTTGTAAACAGCTGTCTGACTTCACCTCTGTAAACACTTTGTGTTGGTATCATATCGAATAAAAGATGGTCACAGTAGGAGGGATATTTGCTGTGCAGTTTTCCAGTGAGGCCTTTGTTTATTTTTGTGTACAAACCTAGTTTGTTTGAAAAATACAAACAGAAGAAAATATGCTGATTGATGATGTTCATGTTTTCCCTGCTTCCTGTTTATGCTAAGCTGAACTCCTTCAGGTGAACCGATGCTTAATGCAGTGCTGGTAAGAAATACTGATGCTCTGCACGTCGGTCCTGTGTTGTTCCATAACTCAATCAGGGAGTATATCTATAAACAGGCCAGTCTGTGACCTGCAAATGACAGATTATAATCCGCTCCTCAGTTCTGCGAGACACTCTGTGCACGCTGATACCAGAGCTGGCCTCCCTCTTCCTGTAGTTTAGGAATGTGGTGATATTATAAAGCTCTGCTGGGTTCTCCTCCACAGAGCCGCTCTTCATGCACCTAAATGATTGTCCCGAGAGTTAAATGCAAGGCCCTGATTGTAATAGCAGCCTCCCACTGTTTATTGGCAAGCTCTGTGGTTGCAGTCCACACACATGCTACTACTATCGCTTTCCCGTGTGCTCACACACACAGACACACACTGCTGCAAACAGTGGCAGTGCATTAGCAGAGGTAGGCCATTACCATACAAATGTGTTGTCTGGTGGTGTGTGTGGAGGACGTGGCTAATCTTGCGGACACTTAGTATGCCTGTCAGGCAGACTGTGAGATGATAATGTTATTTGTAAAGGTTGTGCTGGTAGCAGATCAATCAATGAGCTACCACGCGAGCTTGCTCTGTATGCTTTCCTCGCTTTACCCTTTTTTGCTTTAATTAAATGTAAACCAGCAGCCATCTGCCACCACTTAACACAGCTGACCTCCTGACCACTCACACCACTGCAACTCATGTTGTGCTGCTTCACACAATAATGGGTTATAAACTTTGAGAGTTCGCTCCATCTTAACATATGTTCTCTATCATATCTGCTATCATTCAGTTTTTGGGGTCACACATCCTTCGTGAAAGCCGCAGAGTAATCGAGTGCTAACAGAGCTACGTTGTACCTGTGGACTCAGTGTTACTGAGCAGACGTGTGAGAGGGGAAAAGAAGCTCTCCTGTGGTGAACCTAGCTGTCTCGCAGGTTAAACACTCGGCGCTCGGCTGCAGCCGGCCTTTCACCTGCTGTGTTTATATTGCCCGCTGTCTCACGGGTTCACGCGGCCAGTAGAGCCGCGCTGCAGCGCTCAGCCCAGTGAGCGAGTGTGCTCTGGCTATTGTGGCCACAGTCCGGCTGTTCCCGCAGTCTCCCAAGTCCACGCTCAGCGCTTCCTCCGACTTTCCTGCCGCAGGTTGTATTCCATCAGGTTGTAGGTTGAATTCCATCCTGCATATTGCCCGCAGTCTCGCGGTTAGCGGGGGCTAGCTCAGTTAGCTTGAGCTTCCTGGCCTGTAAAGCGAGTGTCTCGTATCGCGAGTTCACTCTTGCAGCTCCACCAAGTGTCTAAGCTTTGATTCATGCTTAACTAATGTAACGAAGCATTGCGGTTGTCAGCAGAAACACGAGGCGGTGGTAGCTGTTGTGGCAGAGGTGCTGGCCCCGTGTTACACTGAGCGAGTATGGCAGCCCTAATGTGCCACAGTTGTGTTGAGTGGTATTTCCATGGCTGTGGAGGACGGGCATGACAAATGCATATTGTACCTAGGCTCTCAACAATCCAGGGAAGCTCACAGTGTGTTTAGACTGTTTTATATCGCCTGCACGGAGCAGAGATCTAACCCAGATCTGTCACTCTATGTGCCACATCTGGAGTCGCAGGAAGGCTTTGGGGACCCCGATGACGTAGGGGCACTACTGGCCACCTTCACCCACCTGGCTGTGCGGAGTTACCGGCAGCTCCCGGGCCCCTAAGACTTTCCTAACTCTGTTCATCTCTCTGACCAAAGCCCATGTGGAACTGCACAGGACCTCGTCTTCATAAAGAAACCTGTCTATGCAGGTCGAAATACACGTTATTTAAATGAGATATTTTTACGCGAATATGTTTATGTGATAGACTTGAAACTCTCTGACATTTAAAAATTAACATTTACAAAGTTAAATGCTGACGTGGACGGGCCAAATATCCTGAATGCGACAACATAAACAAAACCACTGTTGATAAGGCAACCTGGAGGACATCAAACATGGAGTGGATACAGCTTTGTCACACACACACACACACACACATCTGATCTGCAGCCATGGCAGCTGGTCAGGGTGAGAGGATGAGTCAAAGGTCAAGTTAGAGAACACACATAAGCCAGTCTGGAGTGTCGTCTGTCCATCTGTGTGAGAGAGCGACTCAAAGGAGTGTGAGTCACATGAAACATCTCCACAGGAGAATATGGAACAAAAACACGAGGAGGTAGTTTTTTATCATTTTATGAAAGTTTAATAAATGTGCAGAGTATAAGACCTTAGTTTGACCTATGAACCTATTATGGGAAGAAACAAAAAACATCTTGTTCTAAAATACATCCAAGCACTTTGATAACACAGTGTGCGCTTTAGTAGAACAAGGAAAGTTTCCCACTAAAATAAAGGTTATCCAAATCCACTTTTGGATACAAGTTTGGAAACATTTAGAAAAGTAAAGTTCTGGATATTCACTTTGTGTCAATCTCATTGGAAACATTGTATTCAGCACAACTAAATAGCCCGGGTGTTACTGGGTGTTACTTCAGACGGTCTGCTGTGGCACAAACACTTCAGGAGGCCGTCAGCCTCCGATGGGGTTTTCCTGACAGATGTCACTGACTTTGTTTCTTTAGGTTTCAAGATTAATCACAGTTGGGGTGCAGTTACATTTTTCTTACTTTCATAAATGACATGTATTACATATAATGTAACAACTGAAATAACACGACTAACAATGGAAAGATGAAATGCTAATATAATTATGATTGTAAAGTGAGACGTGTGAGGTATTGCTGAGAAGAATGACTCCAAACAAAGCAATGAAAACAGTTTTACAGGGTGAAACACGAATCAGGAGAACTTCACAGTTATTAAGCGTAAGCAGAGATGTTTGACCCTCTGCTGTCTGAAAACAGGTGAAATAAATAACAAGCTGTCACTACAAAATCAGTTGTAGTGATTTTACCCCATCGACAAAAACGCTCAGCTTCACCACAACAAGTATCTTTGTCTTTGTAACCTCTGTGCTCAGTCCAGGAGCCTACTGCATCGAGATCAGCACTGAGCACAGACTAAGCCTGTACAGAATATTAAATATTGTTGTTTCAAACTAATATTTATGCTCAATATTAAACCTATACAGTACGAACTTTTGCTCACCTTGAATTCTAGTCTTTTGTGCAGAGTTTTGCATATAACTGACTATAATAGAAAATTAGCTTAACTTACAGATTATGAACCATAACATTTAGAAGGATGAAGAAACAGAAAAACATCTTATTTATGATAAATATTTATGAATTTATATTTATTTATGAAAATATTTCAGGGAATCAAAATGCATTAAAGGTGCATGTGTTGTTTCACGCAGCATCCTGAACTGTATAACTAGCTAAGCTAACTAAGCTAACTAATTGCTCTCCTTGTATTATGATGATTTAGTTCTTGTATTATATTCGTATATATGTGAGTTCTGAGGTTCCTCCTGTGTGTTTTGTGTCACCGCGTGTCGCCCGTGTGAGTCTGTTTACGTTTCTCCTCCCGGTGGTTATGCATGTGTCTCTCGCCCCTCTCTCCTTCTCCCTCACCCTCTTCACAGTGTCTCTGTGTTTCATCCGTTACCTGTTCCCGTGCGACTCTCCTTGTGTTTCTTCTCGGCTCCCCCGTATGTTCCATCGTTTGCCTGTTTATCCTGATGTCATGTGAAGCCTGTGAGCCTTACCTCTGCGTCTCTGTGCTTCCTGTTTTATTTTGACAGTCTTGCATGCTTCATTTGTGTCAGCTGTTCCCCCGTGTGTTACCACTCCCCCTCTCATGAAAGAATAAAGTTACGTTGAAAACAAGCACACCATTGTTTTTCTTGTGACATTACCAATAAGTTTGATGTGTCACATGACCCTCTTCCTATTGGAAAAACAGAAGTTGTATCCAAGATGGCCGACTTCTAAATGGTCACCATGGTCACCACCCATCTTGAGGAGTTTGCCCCTCACATATACTAATGTGCCACAAACAGGACTTTAATATCACCAACCATTCCCATGTTGTTACGCTGTATCCATAGAAACGGCCCACCCTGTAGTTTGTGAGTTTTCTGTCATTCATTGTCAGGTTGTCTGCTTTCCAGGTTTCCAGGTAGTCATGTTACTCATGTCCATGTGCTTTCATGTCTAATTCTAGTTTACCTATTTCAGGTTTACTTTGCCCTTTGTTTGTTTGTTTGTTTGTTTTTTCCACATCAGCTATGATAAACAGCTCTTATCTTGTACATGAGGCTGGAGCAGTTAGTGGTACAGGATTGGCATGTGGTGTGTCCAGACTGCTATCAGCTGTGAAGTTTGAGACAGACTGGACAAAGATAATCCAACATGGCTAAACCTGTGTAAAAATAGCTTCCTAAGTACAAACTGTGGACTTCCACCCTTCACAAAGCAATGACCCTCAAAAATGCCAACAACTGAAGGATGATAAGGAATGCTTTCAGAGCTGTGCCAAAGCCCCACCTTGGCTCCTCATACAGTACCTGTATACCTGCTGACCAAGGACAAAAACCGCTTGTGTGGCAGGTGAGGTTTAGTCTGAGGCCTGAAGCCTTACAGGATTGCTTTAAATGGGTGGACTGGGACACGTTCAGAGCTGCTGCCACATTAGTCCCTGAGCACACTAATGTGGAGGAGTATGCTGCAGCTACATCTGCAGCTACATCCAGAGAACCTCTGCATCATGAAGACATGAGAAAGCATGGATGATGAAGTCTGGTGATGAGGCTGTGCTCAGGACAGTGAACCTCAGCTGTGCTATAAGACCAGCAAAGCTTACCCCAGTGTCATTTGTAACCTTGGTAACATCTGGTGTGTGTGACAGAGGATTTAGGTGATAACAAATTATGAGGCTGCGCTTGAACTCCCCGCTGGAACAGAGTGTCGTTCCTGCATGCGTGAAGTCTGTCACTATCATTCAATTGTCTGAATGATCCACCATGACACGCTTTAATGTCCTGCTCTCATTATGATGCAGTGCTTCGAGAGGCCGGTAAAGGATTACATCACCTTCTCCTCTCCTCTTTATCCCATATTCAACGCACTCCAGTTTGCTTAACAGCTTAATAGACGATGCATTTCCTCCACTTTTCACCTCAGCTGGGCACATCTGTAGGAAAAGAACATTTACACACGATGATGTTTGCTGACTTCAGCTCTCAGATGACTCTCCATAAGGCACAAAGTGATTCCCTCAAATTTCTCATGAACTTATATTCAGGGTACAGTGTCACGCCTGGTTTCCTGCTGTTATTATTGTCTATCTGTCTGATGTGTACAAGCTGGTGCATCTCCTGAATGACAATGAAGTGGCTATTCTATTCTATTCTATTCTATTCTAACAGGACAACACAAACACTGCTCAAAAATGCTGAAGGAACACAACAGGACGCCCCCACGATCCTCAGATTCCAGTCCAGTGAAACATCAGCTTCATCCAGAAGCTTAAATATCAACATCTCAGCGGTCGTCAAGAAGGCCCAACAGCAGCTGTACTTCCTGAGAGTCCTCAGGAAGTACAAGCTGAACTCCAACCTGCTGCTGACCTTCTACCGCTCGTCCATTGAGAGCCTGCTAACCTACTGCATCACGGTCTGGTACGGCTGCTGCACCAAGGCGGACAGAGTGAGGCTTCAGAGTGTGGTCAAGACAGCACAGAAGATCATCGGCTGCCCTCTCCCCTCCCTGATGGACATTTATTCCTCCCGCTGCCTCAGCAGAGCAGCAAACATCATCAAGGACAGCTCCACCCTGGTTTCAACATGTTCAGCCTGCTTCCCTCAGGGCAGCGCTGCAGGTGCATCAGCACAAAGACCCACAGACTCAAAAACAGTTTCTTCCACCTTGAACTCACACATGCACCGATAACACAGCCCCGCCCCCCCAAATGTTTTTCTTCCCACTTCCTCTATGGACCACCACTGTGCAATACCAAGTCTATGTGCAATAACCCAACTGTATATACACACTATTTATTACATATTACTTTTTATTTAAAAAAACGCCTTGTATATTTGTACATTTTATATATATATATATATATATATATATATATATATATATATATATATACGTCTTTTTCCCTAAGTTAATACTGTCCATATGTATATAGCACTGCAGAACTGTACCCGCCCCCCCCCAGCATGTTTACACTGAGTAGGAGATGCTCTGTATCTCATTGTACAACTGTATAGTGACAATAAAGGCATTCTATTCTATTCTATTTTATTCTATTCTAAATAAACGTAAGTGAAATGAGAGAAACCTTAAAAAATGCTAAAAAATAACCTGCCTGACTTTTCTTTAAAGGCTTTGTGTTCAACTTTTTTATTTTAGTTTTCTAAAATCTTACAGGACAGGAAATTATTCTCTGAGCCAGGATAACATGTTGGTGTCTGTCTCCTCCTGTGTTTTTAATTATGAAAAAATGTTCCAGCATCTCAACAACGTGCTGCGTCCACCATACTCATTTACTTAAAAAAAACTTAAGTCACAACTGGTTGATTGATTTTTCAGTTGTGGGATCTTGATGATTTTATTTTGTCGTCTTTTCACCACAACACTCTGACAGAGCAAACAGATCTGTAATGAAGATAATTATCTGAACAAGCCGAACATAATGCTGAAATAATAAAGAAGTGCTTCATCTCTCTCATCCCACTTCAATGCAGTGCCAGCAGGACGTACTGTATGAATTTGTCTGACTCTTGAGAAAAACACGTTGCATGATAATCAAGCCAAATTCAAAAGATTTCTTCTCCCTGATTAGTTCAAAGCTGTGTCACATATTTCAGCAGGTGACGGGTTTCTTTACTCCTGCGGTGGAACGGGGCGACAGGCTGGGATGAATGAGACAGTGAATCAAACACTGTTTGTCTTTTGTTGAAATGAAAGGCTCACAGAACAAGGCTCCTCCACTTTATTATTTCCACAATGGATAGACGGAGTTCTTCATGTAGTGGCAGAACAATGGAGGCTTTTCATGTGATGTGCAGGAGAGGCGCCTCTTTTTATGTCTCCCCATCTAACAAGGTCGCATTTACCTGGCAAATAGATTACAGCGGCTTCCTTGTCCTCCAGGTCTAACGCTTTCAATTCAGCAACGCATCCAAAGACGTTGCCTGTGCGCCCCGGGTGCGTGCGTTGTAGTGCGTGTATCTGAAGCTTCTTTGTAGCACTTGGCCTCATTCTCAAAGTAAGCTACCATGTGTTGATCGGTCTTGAGAAGCACTGAAAAAGTGTCTGCTCAAAAGGGAGAAACTGAAAGATGTACAGTGTAAACCAGGCGTTGCTGGGCTGTGCATTAACGTTCCTTTCAATGATATAACTTAACCCAAGCAAAGCCTGCGAGCCGTTGTGTCGGTGAACATCTAACAGGGAGATAGAGATCGAACCTTAGCTTCATAAAGAAAACTAGGAAGATTTTTCTCGCTTAATGTTGCTGTTTTTACAATTATCTAAACAAATATCTATGCAGAGCACCGATATGGATGTGAAGTAATGAGGCATATGTGTGAGCCTGGGAGGGGATACTGTCATGGTCCGTAGTCCTGTGTGTGAAATGTGTTATGCGCGGGTAGCCACACCCCCGGGCTAGGCCATCACCAGCACACCTGCTCTCCATCGCGGTGATTACCTGAAGAGCTACT
Source organism: Neolamprologus multifasciatus (assembly GCF_963576455.1). NCBI lineage: Eukaryota > Metazoa > Chordata > Actinopteri > Cichliformes > Cichlidae > Neolamprologus > Neolamprologus multifasciatus. The sequence continues at coordinate 14,377,646 of NC_140440.1, read as the reverse complement.
TAACCCGGCGCTGATGGATGCTCCACGCCAGTCCGTTAATCACCTCTCTGTGGTAACTACTCCCGTGAAAGCGTTGCACTAATATCTTGTTGGAGCTGCGTTAAATCTGCCTACTTGTGTCTAGGTTTCGATCCGGCATTCAGCCACCTGCCTGTCCTCCTGCTCAACTGGATCACCCGGTGCATCATCTGGCCCATCCACTACCTCCACGGATTTCCTTCTCACGGACTTCCCTCCCGAGCTCCCACGGTCCCGCTCTAATGATAAGCCAACTAGTCTAACTCAGTTTTGATGTGTTTCCTCCGCTTCCCAGCTCCCTGGTAATCTTCTCCCCTTTCTGTTGCAGCCTCCCACGGTCCCGATTCCGGCTTCCTCGCGTCATTGTTTCCCCGGGTTTTTTAGTTCCTCGCTTTGCTCCTTTGGTTTTCCAAAGCTTTTCCAAAGGTTTTCTAGCGCTTGAGTCTGCGTTTGGATCCTTTTGTGCACGCGCGCCGCGGCGTATGACAGATACATCACTGTGTGATATGATGTGGTTGACAAAGCACCCTCAGCTGGACAGCAAGCACTTTCCCTTGCTTTTCAGATTCTGCATGTTGAGCTGCCACGTTTGTTACAGGACCAGAGTATTGTTGTCAGGTACAAGTGACCATGGGGGTGGGGTTTAAAAGGGAGGTCCACCCACCTGTTCTCCGCTCAGACAGCGTTTATCTCATGTCAGGACCCCGAAACCCTTGCCTTAGTCAGCAACCACTTGCCTCATCAGTTTTGTTCCACTCCGCTCCTTCCTCCATCCTGTTTCACGGATCCTAACGCCAGTTCAGAAGCTGCAATCAGTGCACCAGGTGTTATTAAGGTAACCGCGTCTCTCTTCCGACCCATCGCTAGCCCTTGCCGTGCTACAGGAGTGTGCCGACTTAAAAACTTGATTAAAAGTAGTTTGACACTGAGCTCCAGTGAAATCTAAAACTATGTGATCATCAGTGTCCTTATCCAGCTCCTAGACCAGACAGTTTCTACTGGTGATATCGCAGCACTACCTGTTTTTAGACAGTACTGACATATTTCTGCAGAGATTTGTTTCCATGAAAAGAAAATGCATTGCATTAAAATACCACATCACTCCTATCCACCATCTTTTCTCTGTTTTAAAAGTGAAAATATATTATGTTGCAGTACAAACAGAATCCATGCAACATTGCATTTATTGGGGGCCTTCACAAGCAACCAAGTGCAGCATGCTGTGCAAGGCATGTGTCACAATGACTTCATACAGCACCAAAAATGTCTGACTGACACCAACTGCAACAGCAACCATAAACACGGGGCAGAGATGTGCTTTTCATGGAGGCTGCTGCATATAAAGGACTCACTTCTCTCTTTCTGCAGTGGGAAAGTCAAAGTCTGTAAGCTGATGGTGCGTCTGGTCATTTGTCACACCTGCCTCCCTCCAACTCTTTCACATGACTGATGCTGGGACCTCCCTCCACCCTTATCCCCCACCCCTCTAGCTCTGGATTAAAAATCCATCTTAGCTGACATTTACATAATACAGCTGGTAGTTAGGGTAGTTCTCCATGTGGAAACTAGAGTGGCTGCATTGCTACAGCTAATATTGGTCACCTTGACTCTTGTACACAGTCTAAATGGTAAGAAGAGATTTTGTATTTGCTCTTTCAGTTATTGACATATCTTGGAATCTGCCTTCTTTACGTTCGAACTATCAGTCTGTGAGATCTGTGTGGATCCTGTGGCCAAAAATATTTAGATGGAAAAAGTTCATATTAGTATGTATTTCATACAAGGTCCAACATTCCTCTATGAAACTCTATGCACAAATAACACACAGAACTGATGAGGCATGACCGCGCTCGTGATCGTCTATAATGAACTTTAAATGGATTCTGATGCAGGTTTTTCTGTAACAATTTCACTTGATGTCAGGGCCGACTTTGATACCGCTGACCATAAAACTGTACTTAATAGGTTTAAGGTTAGACTGGTTTTCTTCTTACTTATCTGATAGGACTTTATTTCACCTCTAACTTTATTTCACCTCTAATAGTACATTTGCTCACAGGCTTCCGAGCGTTTTGCTTATAAAACACAGTTTTTACCATTTCTTCCTGCAGTAAATATAAACAAGTATTCAGGAAGAAAAACAAACATTGCAGATATTTTTATCATAACTCTGGTTTTACGTGGTCGATCAACACAATTTAAAAACTGGTATAAAGTCCACACTTTTCCCGTCAGTTGTTCCGTCTGTCCTGCTCACATCTCCAATGGTTGTACACGTTGTCATTAACTTCACTCCTCATCAGCTGCTTTGCTAAAACTCCGGTGTCGGCACATAAGGACGCTGTCACAGCCTGTCAACGCTGATTAGCTGCGTATACAAATGTGAATCGCATCATTGGCTGGACTATGGGATAAGGAGACATTGCTCTAATCCCATACAGGAGCAGCCAGTCACTGACTAACACTGCAGAACAGAATTGCTAACGTATTTATTTTAATTTGAATTCAGGTTAGATTTTTTTTGTTTCGTGCGCAGAGACCGAGGTAGAGGGAACACTGGTCTCTAGCAATGATCTTGTTCTAAAGCTTATTCTGCTATTGACTCTTGTTTGGTATCATTTACTGGATTGAATGATTGGAAAACAAAACAATTGATACTTTGAACAAACAGAGGCCTCAGTAGCATGTAGAAGACCCACACACAGACACAACAAACTGGCACCCTATCCTCATGCTTCATCCCTAGCTTGGTCACATACTGCTGTGGGACAGCATCCCAGTCTTTAACCAGCACCTGACACATGTCAGCTGATGTGGACACGCTGACACAAACAACATTCATATCATAGTAAAGTACTACCAGGACCCCAGAAGCAAGTGACAGTCCTCAGTGATACAGTCGTTATTGTGACAAAGTATTTCATGGAGTGACTGAACGGTGAGTGAGAGGCTTTGGCTGCTTTCACTGCAGCTCTCCTTGTGAAGAGAGCATATGCTACTGTCCAATCCTGCTAGTGACACAATCAAAGTGAAAATCTTAAATGTTGCAGTGAGGAGGCTGAGCAAGGAGGTTCTCCCTCTGAACTAACCAAGCTTGAGCAGAGACCTCAGGTAGGAGGCTGTGAGGACAGTAGAGGTAATTAACTGATTTTTATTCGAAACAGATTATAGATGAAGTGAAGAGGATAGCTCAGCCTATAACAGCTCACCCGCACAGGGCGGGGCTTATCAAAAACAACCTTTAGAATTTGGTCAAATTTGATAGGCTGTTCCAGGCTAGTGTGGCCATATATGTATGGTTCTTCCACAGGGTACTGAGGCCCCTGTTTGGCACTGGCAGAGAACACTCAGCAAGTGTTTCATGGGTACAACCCACATGCTCAGCTTTGCTACTCAACCCAAAAATGCATTTTCCTTACAAATGTGGCACCATTTAAGGTGTGAAGACTGACAGAACCAGGAGTTTGGATCAACCTCTTTTCTAAGAGGTCCAAGTATAAGTATTACCTAGTGAAAGTCACTTGAATGACACTAATCTAATTTACCTCCTCTGAGCTAATGCTGAGAGAACTAGCTGAAGCCTAAAGTATATGTTTCCCTGTTTAGTTCTTGTCTGCTTAGGTTCCTCCCATGTCTGCGACTCCCCACTATGTTTATAGTGTCGTGTCATCAGTGTTTAAGTCTCCAGGTGTTCCAGTTATGTCTTTGTGTCTCGTCTCCCTGTTCTGGTCTCATGTTCTCCTCCCTGTGTTTCATTGCATGTCCCCCGTCTGTCCTGTGTATCTATGTACGTTCCCCCAGCCCGTCATGTCTCTCTTTTGCTCTCTCGTGTCCCCTCGCTCCCTCTTGTGTCTGCCTGCCCTCGACCCCTGTGTCGACCTCTGTGTCGACCTCTGTGTCGACCTCTGTGGCGACCCCTGTGTCGACCCCTGTGGCGACCCCTGTGGCGACCCCTGTGTCGACCCCTGTGACGACCCCTGTGGCGACCCCTGTGTCGACCCCTGTGGCGACCCCTGTGTCGACCTCTGTGTCGACCTCTGTGTCGACCTCTGTGTCGACCCCTGTGGCGACCCCTGTGGCGACCCCTGTGTCGACCCCTGTGGCGACCCCTGTGGCGACCCCTGTGGCGACCCCTGTGTCGACCTCTGTGTCGACCCCTGTGGTGACCCCTGTGGCGACCCCTGTGTCGACCCCTGTGGCGACCCCTGTGTCGACCCCTGTGGCGACCCCTATGTCGACCCCTATGTCAAATCCTGTCTACATCTCACTGTGTTTCCTGTTTTATTTTGATAGTCTCCTGTTTCATGTTCAGTGTGTTTAGTTTTGCTTCTCCCAGGACATCATGTTTATATCAGCTGTGTTCCTCATGTGTTTCCGGTTCCCTCGTCACCCTCATCTGTATTTGATCAGCATTTAGTAATTAATCATGATGTACTATCAGTGTAATCAGATATAAATGATGCCTCTGTCTTTAACAATTACAACATACTCAATGCAATTTCTCTTATTTAAATCATCCATAATGTTGGGATGACAACACATTCCTTATGTTTCACGTTCCTGCAGACGGTCTCACACACAAGATTCCAGATGACAGAATCATTTTCATTACTCAAGCTTCATCATATTAACTGGACTTACACTTTGATTCTATTTTTGATTGAGACTGAAAGATGATTTAGATAAGCAAATATAGATAAACGTGGTCTAGCACTCTGTATCTTTTTAACATATAAGGCTGAAGTCCTCTTACCCTCGCTCAGACATAAATTGGCGGTACTTCTGGGGGAAGAACTTCTTTCAGTTCCTCCTCTCTTGGCCTGGAAATAAACAATGGTAAATATTTTTCTCACACAGAAATAATTCACTAAACACAAATTTCATTACTTTTTGTGCTGATTATATTTTTTTACAACGATTTCTTATGAATCCCAATTCTTTAGATTTGTGTAGATATTATGTTCATCATCCTTTCGGTGAATGCAGTGTTACAGTCTCCGTTTGTTTTTCTTTCACAGTTGATGTTCAACATACGTCAGCCATGTTTACCTTCATGCAGGCCTTCTGAAACCACCTCAACACCGGCTTCAGAGCAGTTTCACTGCTCCTGTGTTTCAGTTCAGTCTGCTGAAAATGAAATCTCAAAGCTCAAGAGATGAAAACAAAGCGACAAAGGCATTATCCTCATGCAAACAACAGCTTTATCTGGGTCTAAAGACTTTACTCCATAAGAATTTGAGATTTTGCTTAGACCTTTCTCCATCTGCAGAGGTGTCTTCTGCTCCTCCTTCCCCTCCCAGTGGCAGAAACTAGTCACTTCTCTAACCATCATCATCAGTTTGGTTATTTCACCAGCAACCAGCTTCTATCTGCACCACATTCATGTTGCCTCTAAAGCTGCTGCAGAGCCTGGGCTCCTCACACAGAGGCAGACACCACTAAATTCCAACATCGCAGAGATCTTTAGATTATTCAAAGAAGCAGTCACTAACACCCTTGCTGCCAACACTAGTGATGGTAAATTTGATTCTTTTTACTGAATCGAGTTTTAATGAGTCACTCACCAAAGTGAATCGGGTTTTTGAGTCATTTGATTCACTGAGTCAGTTGACCAGAGAGTGCAAAAAATTTACATTTTCATCCTACTGCTAAGATGAATGATTGTAAAAGAAAACAACTATTTTATAGAGCAAAACACAGCAAAAACATTTCTAAAATTAAGCAATTTTCTATCAAAATTGCTTAATAAACATTTATTTTGTTTATTTTTATTTTATTAGTATTTTCCTTAAATGTGTCAAATATATATTTTCTCATCTAAATGTCCACTGAGCTGTGAGCCAGGAGAGAGAGGGTGAGTAGCTCAAATGTGCTGTTAGCATGTTAGCACAGCGATGCTACTGTGAACAGAGGAGCCATTGTCTTGATGTGAGCTTCTACTCAGGGTTTTTTCTTCTAGTTCAGAGCAGAAATGTTTTTGTTAAGAAACTGGCTGTTGTTTTTTCACACAATTTTAATTATAAGCTAGATACATTGCTGCTAACAGCAACAGGGATGAGTCAGTGAGTCAGTTGGGCTTGTGAATCATGATTCATGAGTCAGTAAAGTGATTCTCGAGTATTGAACGATTCGTTCATGATTCGCGCATCACTAGCCAACACTCTTTCTACTTACTGGACTACCTGGAATGTTTGTTTTAATTTCTCTTCTCATAGCTTTTTTTTTAGCAAGTATTCCTTTAGAAACATTGTCTAACGAGATACTTCAGAGCTCGAGTAAGAACTTGGATTGAAAAGAGAGACCATCGTCTCACATTAGCGTCTCTTCAGTGACTTCCTGTAAATTCAGAATTTAATTTAAAATTCCTCCCTAAACACAAAATCTTAAATCGATTTTTTCATGTGCCGTTACAGCTTATCAGAACAAAGCATCTAGTTTCAAGACTTAAGGCTTACTGGATTTCTCTAGATGAGCTCTCAGCCCCTCTGCTTTGGAACCAACTCCCAGGTCAGAGCCAACCATGTTCTGTTTTACGCTCAGTTACTTTGACACAAGGGCGTCTGCTGTGATGATCACACCTCTGATGAAGTCTCAGCTTTGTTTTTATACAGAGATATAAAAGTATGGATATGTGTTGATAAATTATCAGAATTATAATATTTCTGACTGTCTTAGGCCAAACTAAATCGATACCCCAGCTGAAATGAAATTGTCATGAAGCTCACAGCAGCTCTGGTTGTGACTGAGGCTGAAGCTTGGTGACTCTCCTGTGGGGAGCAAGCACAGGCGCAGAGATTAGCCAAAAACCTTCCATCCCCATCCAAGGAACAGGTACGGGTATGAGTGCAGGGACGGGCTGGGTCCTAGCTGCCCTCAGCCATACACTGCAAAAACAGCGCTGCTTCAAATAAGCCAAATAGTCTTAAATCTGACAAAATTGTCTTTTTTTGAGAACAAACATCTGCTAGTGGGGTCAGCAAAAGTTGCTTGGCTAGAATCCTTCAAACTAGCAAATGAATCTAACGGCTGTTTTACACAAAACTCTAAAATGTATGCTTAACTGAAGAAAATGTAACTTATGACAAGGTAAGATACTAAAATGAATATTATGATTTCTTGAACAGGCTGTTTGCTTATTTGCTTACAGTTTTAACCCTTAATTTAGATTTTTACATAAACAAATAAAGCTTACTGTAGGACAAAGTTTAGTGTCATTAAAAACATTTCTGTTTATTGATAGGGACAGTGACAGGACAGCAGAGGGGGAGAGAGGGAAAGACATGTGTGCTGGAGTCTAACCATCTCCAGTCTAATAAAACTAAGTTGACCAGACCTTTCAGATCCTGTGATTGAATGGACGTAATATGCTCCACCTTAATTTGTGATTAATAATCCCCTCTTTATATATTGACAGTTAACCATGTCACAGACTGCAAGCCTTTCATTTTATTAAAAAGCTTATTTTTTGTCATATTTTAATACACTTTTATTTTCTAAAGATGTAGGTCTGTGTTTTTTCAGAGATACGTGGTACTCACAGGCCACTACGAGCATGTGATTTATAATATATGATACTGGACATTAAACAGAATATAAAGTATTTAAATTGAGCTTGACCAGGGCGATTGTCTCTGCTCGCCTTTCTGTAAAGATCACCACATAGCACTAGTTTAGGGTTTATGGGTGTTTTTATGGGTGTGGGACATTTCAGACAAACTCACGTTGGCTCAAACACTGTGTCAGAGTTAAATGACTCTGGTGTGGTGACGGAGGGTTGACTCTGTAAATTGATTGATTGATTGAAACTTTATTTTGAACATGTTATAAAAGTACAACAACATAGAATTAAAAGAGACAAATGAGCAAAGCAAAACAAAAAGAAAACGAGCAAAAACAACTACAAATAACTTTCATGTTCAAAAAGGAAGAAGCATGAGCTTATTTAATCCCGCCCCTTTTCCACTATCTAGTAATCAATAGACTACAGAAATACCTCCTTGCAATTACATTATGTGTCACGTGTATTTTTTTATTTTTTTTTATTTATTTATTTTTTTTTATATATATATACATATATGTTTCTATCTATCCATACATACGTATATACACATATACACATTTTCAATAACCCCATTAACACCTCAAAGGATACACAACCTACAGATTTCAGGAGGCCTACCCACACCAACATACCCGTGCACCCGCACACACATGAAAATATTAGACAAGAACACCCTATCAGATCTCTACCTCTTCCCTGTACCCTGTAAAAACCATCTCCTTAAACCGCTTTTTAAACTGTGCCATGCTCGGACTTTGCTTCATATCTTTACTTAGTCTGTTCCACAGCTTCACTCCACACACAGAGATGCAAAAACTTTTTAATGTTGTACGGATACGAGGATGTATGAAAAGTTCTGACGAGGATACAGTTCTGTTAAAAGTGAATCTATGGTTCACAGAGGCCACACAGTAGCACATGTACAGTGATGGCTGACTGCAACGCTGCTGGTAATAAATTCAGGCCTGAAGCTGATGAGACTAACAGAATATTGTGCCTGACGAAAAACAAGGCTGACAGATGAACTGTGCAGATTGTGTTTGTACCGAGCATATATCAGTGGATTATTTATCTGCTATGAGCTGAACACGACATGGCTACAACACCCAGCACATGTGGCACTGACCACGTGGCTGAAGGCCGATACCGAGTCCACACTACAGACTTGCAAAATGTTTTACATGTATGAACGCAGTTACATTTACACCTAGGGCCAATTAAGAACCACCAATTAACTCAGTCTCTGGCCTGTCTGAGAGGCAGCTGTGACAGGCTCCAGCCACCGTCGACTTGATAAGTAGAAGAAAATAGCTGGACGAATGAAATGTAACCTCTGGCAGAGGTTACTTCCTGTTAAAAGGGCTGATGTGATTATTAGAGTTCTTTCTATTACTGCAGGGTCTCTGCCTTACAATATAAAGCACGTTGAGTCAACTGTTGTGATTTAACACTATATATAGAAAATTGAATTGACTTGAAAAACTTGGCTGCAGGCTTATTAATCTGGCAAAGACTCAAAAACTGTTGAGGTGCCCGATTGGACGTCACAAAGTTACTGATAAACTGTGAGTCTGAATGCATGAGTTATGGAGTTATGATCACGATCTCTAAGTAAACAAACTACATGAGAAACCTCAGTGTAAGTGAAGGCTGGTGGAGCATGCTGTAGGAGAAACCCACATGACCCTGGAGTCTCTCTGCTCAGCGTTCAGTCAAGAGTTTCCAATGTTTTGATACAAATGTTGAACATAGAGTACAGCTAACAGCAGTTTTCATAACTAGCTGGCGATATTGTATCTTTATATTCTGTACTGCACTCACACAGCAACAGCAAGTGCACGGTCAATCTCTGGGGATGTCAAAAGTGGTGCACAACATGTCACCAAGTACACAACAAACTAATCAATAGGAGATATGTAAACTTTAAAAAAAGGAAACATGGTTTAAGCGTGTGATTCACTCATTATTTGGTCTGCAAGTAAAGCTACTGGTTATAGAAGTAACTGTGGACTCGTGTAGCTGAGAAAAGTCCCACACATAGATGTTTGTGAGCTGCTGGGATCGAGATGCGATGATGTATCGTCTGCACTTTAGCTGCATCCAAACTCTCAGAACAGACTCGGGTTGCAAACTAAAAGATGTTATGACTCTGCACATGTGTTGGTGGATGGATGATGGTAGTCTGGAGAGAAGACTCCTGTATGAACTCTAACTGAGGGCCTTGAAACATGGCTCAGGGTTAGCCGATCTAGTCTTTACTATTTCATCAAAAAAGAAAGTTTGAGAGCTAATCTTAAAATTCAAGAAAAAGATTCCAACATTACTGACCACTACAATTCAACCATCCAACCAAATTTGGGTAAAATGAACGAGAGGCTGTCTCATGTTTTTGGAAATAGCACTCAAAAGGTTTTTACTCGGATTCCATTATTTCATAATCGATCAGTCCAGGAGGGGCAAACAAATCCATCACAGTGATAAAACCAGCATGCAGCACTGAAAAGCAAACCTTTAGACTGACACCAGCAGAAAGCAAGAAGAAAACCTCATCGATGTGGCAAAGGACAATCAACAAGTGTGCTTCTGTCTGTTTTACAAGCCGAGCAGGGAGCTGACAAACCTGGACAGTGACTTTGATATCTAAAAATCCACGGAGTCTCCTTTTAAACGACATAATTATCAATCAATAAGATGAAAATGATCTCTGTCCAGTATCTTTAAAGTTGAAAGTTGTTCCTGCCTCCTGTGAATGAAATCTTAAATGCTTTCTGTGTCTCTGTGCTGTTGAAAGTGTTGAGTTCAGTCTGAACTCCAGCATAATGTTGGGATTTGACTGAAGTAGAATTGTAGCTTTGTAAGACTGAAATTCTCTGTTGTCCATTTAGTGATCAGAAAAACAAAGAGCAGGTAACGTGTGATGTTTCAGAGAGCAGAGAGAGCTGTGGTGATGTTAAATATGTTTGAGCAGTAGAGACCGAGTGGTGTGGGAGGGATGGAGAGTCAGGTTCCTGCTGCTGGGCTTTTTTATTATCATCAACCGTCTCCTTGTGTTATTGTTATGCTTCCACTGTGGCATTATCAGCACATGTTTATAAATCTTTAGCTCAACTGTTTTTGAAGTGTTTTAATTCATTTGGATGTTTGTGTGGAGGGTAGTCCTCCTGCCCCCGGGGGCACAGACCTAAATCTATTTGGCTTAGAGCTTGTAAGCCTGTTATTCCCCTCTGAATCAAAAGCAGCACACTGTGTGTGCAATGGTTTAATTGATTGCTCTCAGTCTGCCTCTGGCTTGCATGGCCTTGTTGGCAACACTCATACAAACACACGTAGCTAATGTGCATGAATGTGTATTTATACACACACCTGTGGCTTCTCACGCCTTCTTTTGTCTTGTTTGTTTGTTGTCTCTCACTAGACATCAGATGATACCACATCAGCCTATTAGAGCACTTCGCTCTCACGCTGCAGGGCTACTTGTTGTTCCTAGAGTATTTAAAAGATTAGGCTTCAAACTTTCCTTTGTGCTAAAGCATATAGTTAGGGCTGGACCAGGTGACCCTGAATCCTCCCTTAGTTATGCTGCAATAGACGTAGGCTGCTGGGGATTCCCATGATGCACTGGGTGTTTCTTCTTCACTCACTATGTGTTAACAGACCTCTCTGCATTGAATCATATCTGTTATTAACCTCTGTCTCTCCTCCACAGCATGTCTTTATCCAGTCTTCCTTCTCTCACCCCAACCGGTCGCAGCAGATGGCCCCACCCCTCCCTGAGCCTGGTTCTGCTGGAGGTTTCTTCCTGTTAAAAGGGAGTTTTTCCTTCCCACTGTCGCCAAAGTGCTGCTCATATGGGGTCATATGATTGTTGGGTTTTTCTCTGTATCTATTATTGTAGGGTCGACCTTACAATATAAAGCAGCTTGATGTGACTGTTGTTGTGATTTGGCGCTGTGTAGATAAAATTGAATTGAATTTAATACAAAGAATCAAGGGAAGTGAACATAACTGGGAAAACAATAAAGTTAATTGTGGAGTATAATACAAAAATACTCAGAAAGGTATTAACACAATCTTCTGTTGGGTAACAAAGTAAGCCAGTATTCAAACTCGGGCTGGGTTCGGCTGTCAGAATCACTCCTCTAACACTCGACTGAAGTGCGATGGAATCACAGCCTGGTCTGCCTGTGGCTGCAAACCATCAAACATGCTTACGCTGGAATGGCTGGCTGGCTTATATTCATACTAATATCTAAAGTAAGCTACATTAGCTAGTTTGTTATTTGGCTTTGAATCAATGCTGTGACTGTTTAGAGGTGAGGCGTTGCTGGACTTAATGAGTCTGTGTTCAAGAACAAAAAGCAAAGTCAAACCCCGAGCAATGATGGAAAGGTAATAATAATTCCAACTGCTGATCAATTTAATATAATTGTTTCTTGTTTTTGAAGATATTCAGGGTGCAGCGTTTGTAATTGATTAGTGTAACTCTTCAGTAATTTCACTATTTTATGTTGAGGTAGCAGGAAAAGGAGAAGGGATGAAGTGGTTCACACGCCACCAAATCCATCCTTCTGAGACTCACATCAGCAGGTTGATTGTTAAAATGATCCTCACCAGGACAGTGATCCGACCTGCCGGAGCCCAGACATGGTCACATTATAAACACAACAACACCATTAAATATGTGATTGCAGTTACTTCAGCTGGAGCATTTCTGTCACCTGGTTGGGGTGAAAAAGAGTCGCGGCTTTGGGGGAGATTCTGGCTGATAGAGGATTTGAACTTGAAGCGTATGGTGCCACTCTTCATATATCTCATTTTACAAAAGGGAAAAAGTAACTCTGTGCACAGCAGGTTGACTCATCGAGACAACTACGTTGTGTCGGGATACACGAGGAACGAGTGATTGGCCGGCGGAGCAACTTTAAGATTCTGCAAAGAGTAATTCCAGTGTCTCAGGTTAACACTGTAGATGATGTTGTGACTGTTTCTGATGCTCTCACAAACATCTGTAAGAGTTTTGTTCCCCCAAAACTGGGAAAAGGCGCATTTTATGATTCATTAATTGTCATTTCACAAACAGCGCTGCACTGCCAGATGTTCTAAACATGTGAATCTGTTTATGCATTCGATGCAAAGCCACAACGTTGACTCAGTTTTTGTTCTTAAATAGATGTGACCATTTCTTTCTTTCCTTCTGTGTGACGTGACCTTACCGTCTTTGGATTCTGCGCAAAACAAAACATGTTTTCACTTTTTGCACAAGAGTGAATTCACCCTGACTGAACAGCTGGAAGGCTCATTAACGTCAGAGCTCTGGTTCAGACATTAGGTCTGCTGCAGATGAAAATGAGGGACTGAAACAGAACTAACTCAGTCACAAGCTAACGATACTGTTACTGTACTTTTACTAAGAGTATTAGACTCTTCTCAGTTCCTCTGCACAGCTGATGCTTGAACATGTACAAACAGCATCACGTTTTCTGTCTCTCTCCACATCTGTAAGGACAGTAACAACAAATGAAGTACTGAAAATGTTCTGACAGTATTCTCCACTCGCTGACTGCCTGAAATATCAGGTCCAGTTTCTGATCTCAGCTCGTTATTGGACATCAGCTGAAACAGTAACAACAAACAGCAAATCCTGATGTTTATGTGCTGAAACAAGTCAATGAAGTCTATGTTTAATTCTTCTGCTGATGGATTTTGCAGCACAGGCTCTGGTTTTTAGTGTGTTTTAAATATTCAGTTTAAACAAATCTGTCTGTGAACAACAGCTCATTCAGAATACTTCAAAGTCCAGCAGCTGTTTTCCTGTAGGTGACCACGGGAAACCTGCTCCATCATCTCATCGTTGCAGATCTCCATATAAAAAGCACCAACGTAAATATTATACTGGACGATCTGTTAGCGTATAAGCTTTGTCTAATTTAACAGACAGTTCTTTACAAATGAAAAAGGATCCTGAACTGTGTCCGAACAGGGAAGAAGGAGCTTTCCTTCAGATTTCAGGGATAAACTTTCAGTTGTTAATGATTTCATAGTTTTTCTCAGCCTGTATGTTCACTCCTTGTAGTAAAGGCTAAAGGTCCGTGTTATGTACTGTCAGAGGAAGCTGCAGCTGTTTCACTGATAAAGTTAAAGACAAAAAGTGAAAGAGATTTTTCATCCATGTATGAACATTATGGCTGGTGGGAGGGGCACTGGGAGTCTGTTACAGTAAGGGTAACATGTAGGCGGGTTCAGTACGTGACTTCTGTAAATAGATTTTTGTTTTTTTGGATGAAGTTATTTGTTTATTCTTTTTGTAAATAATCCTTTACCTGGGAGGCAGAATAGAGCACACACCCCGGCCTATATTTGTTCAAGTTTATGAGTGGACGCCACGACTGGTCTTACAGGAGCACGGAGCCTCTGCAGCCTCTGCAGCTTCTGCAGCTTCTGCAGCCTCTGCAGCTTCTGCAGCTCCTGCAGCTTCTGCTTTTAACATCGATGAAGTCAACTGCATGAAGAGGACAGGATATTTTGTCTGACAGCATTCAATAAAAGCTGATGTAAGGTCAAAGGTAACTGATGAAAACAGTGCAAAGGCTAATCTACTTACATTATGTGCTGTGAGTGAAACTCTGGCTACAGTGAGACATGCTCGTTGGAGTTACTCCTGTTTTCTGAGCTCTCTTAGTTTTATAAAAGGCTGTTTTTGTTTTTTATAAGAAACTATTGAAGCTCTTCTAAATTAGTGAGATGCAATTTCCTCTCCAGCTTGCATGTTTTCTGCTTGTATGAGTTGTACCGAAGTCGAGCATCAGTCACTTGTTGTACTCTTTTCTTTAGAAGCCACATTAACCAGGGTCACACACAGTGAGGATGGGACACTGTTAAAATAAGATAAGCAGCCTCTGTTGGCATCGAAGAAGTGGAGGAATCACTTAAATGTAGTTTAAAATGTAATTACTGTAATTAAATGTGTTGTTTGTTGCTGGGTGATCTATTATTGTAAAAATGTAATCACGAAACAAAAGAGGGATTTTAGGAAACATTCGGTTTCCATGGCAAACAGTGGGATCATTTACATTTCTGAGAGAACCTGAGTCATTGTCAACATGTACATGAATGTTAAAATTGCTCCCAATAATTATTTTATTACAGCTGAGCACTAAAAAAGTCTGAGGAATCAGATGTGGGCAGGAGGACGATAGATGATAACAACTAAAAGGTGTTTCTTCCTTTACCAGTTAGGGCGAAGCTAAGCCTCCGTCTGGGCCTTTGCTTGGTTGATGAGTAGAATAAAAGATGAATGCCTGTCCTCCTCCTCTTCGCTCTGTGCTTCCTGGATTCTTGTTTAAACTAATATTTTCCACCTGCTTTAACCAGGTTTCTGTGAGGAATAATAAATCAATATATAGATCTATTATTAAATAATAATAATAATACAGATACTTTTTCATTGACTCACTCTTTGGTGAGTTGATCTTAAACTAGATGAAACGGTTTAGAAACAGAGAAATGTCTGCAGCTCCTGAGTGATTACGCTGAAAGCTTTTCGGGCTTTTTTGAGGATATTATTCTGGCTCTTGTCTCGGCGCTGATCAGCCTCGGACAAATAAATGGCCCTGCTGTGCAACTGTGAGATTGAGCTCTTATGCATCTTTATATGAATATTTAATCACTCGGTTTCTGAGGACTTTGGATATTTGGAAATGCAGGACGAGTGTTAGAAACCTGAGCGTTGCAGGGTACGCCGCAGCCACGTCAGCACTGAGAAAGGCCGTATTTGCTATTTGTAAGCAGGCTTCAGTGGGAGCTCATAGATCTCTGCCAAGGTAAATGATTTATGGAGGAGAGATGGAAACATCAAAGGTTATTACAGCAACAATATGCATGTTTCTCCCTTGAAGCGGGAAACCTATTGTCATTCCTCACCTCCTCCCCCTGATTGGCTACATTTTTCCAACACCTGACTCATGGTGACGAGCTGTCAGGTGTTGTGAGGCTGAGCCACAGAGTCGCGCTGACGGTGAGCACAATCAATCTGCAATTAAAATGGCAAAGCTGATGTTCAGCACGCTTTACAACTTCTGTTCTTATTTTCTTCACTCTGGACCTGCCAGCCATGATTCTCCTGCACTTTAGCTTCACCCATTTAATCCATCACTTTACCTCACTACTACTTTCAGCCCAGCTTTATCTTTTTTTTGTTTTCTGTGTGTGTATATATATACAGTGTTGGGAAGGTTACTTTTAAAATGTATTCCATTACAGATTACAGATTACATGCCCCAAAATGTATTCTGTAACGTATTCTGTTACGTTACTCAATGAGAGTAACGTATTCTGAATACTTTGGATTACTTAATATATTATCATGCTGTTTACAACTACATGAATGTACTATTGCTGTGATTTATTACTGTTACTGAAGGTCCGCGGCTCCGAACCGTAGTAAAGGGACCTCTGGCTAATACGGTGGGTTCTGTGTCGGCTCGTAGCCGAAAACTAGCTTTACTTTGTTGTCTGGGTCAACTTTGCTAGCAGAGACAGAGAGAGGCGTTGAAAGGCTGCTCCAACAAAACTTATTGTTTCAGAGGAAAACACGAACACGGTGTACAGTCGAGTCTTAATAGCTTACTTACAGCTGGGCTCGTCAGGCTCTCTTCTTGGCTGCAGTGGTTATTATTATATTTACATGCTTCCAGCTCCCATTTCTGCTCGATGACAGCTCGTACTTTTCCTTTTTCTCCCTCCCTCACTCACAGACACATAACGTGTATGGCAGTCCATTCTCCCTGCAGCACGGACTACACTGCCTATGATGCTACATTCTTTAGAGCTATACCTGTAGCATTCTGCCTGTTAGCTTAGCACAACAACAACAGGCGCTCTCTCACCCAGGAAACACGCAGAGAGAGAGCGTCACCCTGTAACCATGGCAACCGTAACGCTGCCGCCTGGAACAACAGAACGTAGCTGTCAAACAAAACCCAAACAGTCCTGACCCGCCACAATATGAAACAGGGAAGTACCGCCGTGTAATCCATTTATTTCAACAAAGTAACTGTATTCTAAATACCACCTTTTTAAACGGTAACTGTAACGGAATACAGTTACTCATATTTTGTATTGTGTATATATATATATATATATATATATGTTCATTTCCTGTTGAAGTTTGAAAAACGTACTTTTCTCTCTCCTTTCCTCATCTGTGTGATCACGCTTTCAGGTCTCAGAGTCCTTCGGGGACCTTCTGGCAAACTCGTGTTTCCTGAATGCGCTGGTTTCCCTCCTGGTTCATTGTCCTAGTCTTGATGTTTTATCTGTCTGGCTGTCTGACCTGACAGCCACCTGAGCATTATTAAAAGATATGACATGTCCACAGTCTGCTAACAGCATGTGTCTGCGACCCACTCTGAGGACGAACATGGCGATGTACACGAGGCCGCCGTTCATTCACATCATGCAGACATTTCTGCAGAGCTCGGCCTATTGCCTCGTCTTTGCTTAATGAATCTCTCCCCATGGTTTTATTAATTAGTGTAATTAAATCTTTATGACGACTTTCTATGAACTTGGGTCTGGGTTATTTAGTCTCATTTTTCAGCAACCACCGAGTGGTTTTGCTACATTAACATTAATAATGCTAATTAAGCACTTTGACAGTTAATTAAAAATAATTAATATAAATACTAATATTAGATCGGATACAATTGAAGGCAGGCAGAGTTAAAGCAAATACACCTTCATAAACGGCCAAAGGCCTTGAGGGCAGGGTGAGAGAAACGTCACCAGGATATCTGCACAAACCTATATTTTACAGCTGGACTGTGAGAATTTTAAATGACTTCTAAAATCACTGCAATTTGTCAGCACATGATACAGCAGTCTGGAGCATTTCCTCACTTGTCTTCTTGGCGCTGGCCATCCCCGACTTTCAACATTTTTATCTTCTTAGATTCCAAAAGTTCATTAAATTCTGCCATTATGTCTGTTTAATAACCCCGTACTTCTTCATCTTCACCAGCGTCGATGAACAAATTGCCTTTTTTCTGCCTATTGAAATACAAAACCCCGTTAAAATGATGGTCAAGTTGTAATCTTCATGAGCTAAAACAGGCGATCCAGATGGTCCATTTGCAGGGAGGAAGATGTCTCGGCTCTGAAGTCAGAGGAGGAATAGGTCACTGTCACTGCTTAACTACCAAACACATTACCTCTGAAGTATATGCTGTTTAGAGTGCCGAGCTCATTTTTTACATCTCCGAGGCCTCTTAGTTTCCTCCCTTCCCCTGAAAAAAGATCAGCACAGTGCACATAGTGAATCATCCTGCAGTCAGTGTAGTTCAACGTATCACAGGAGAGCTCCGAGCTCACAGTGAGCACAGTCACTGAGACTCAAGTGCAACTTGATGCTATGAGTGCAATTAAGACCAGAAGTACATGCATGTCTAAACTCTACACCAGCGGTCCCCAACCCCCGGGCCTCGGACCGGTACCGGGCCGTGAGTCGTTTGGTACCGGGCCGCGAGAGTTGAGGCTCAGGTGTGAAATGTATAGTTTTCAGGGTTTTTATCGGTTTTCAGCGTTATTTTGTTATCGTTTTTATCGTTTACTCGTTTTTCCTGGGTCTTTTCACGTGTGTTATGAATAAATGTTCTTTTTTTCGGTACCGGTACTAGTTTTATTTTGTTGTATTTATCCACGACACCTTAAAGGCCGGTCCATGAAAATAATGTCGGGCATAAACTGGTCGGTGGCGCAAAAAAGGTTGGAGACCACTGCTATATACCACAGGACCACCAATACAGGCAGGTGCCCACGTCATCTGGGAATTGAACCTTGGATTGGGAACTTCCTGCTGACTTGCTCCCCATACACTTGTGTTAACCTTCACACACTGTTTTAATTGAATGACCTGGAGAGGATCCATGTGTGTGTGTGTGTGTGTGTGTGAGTGTGTTTGAGGATGTAGGCCTGTTTACTTTGTCATGGTATAAGAGAGAAAGCTTCAAAAACACCCACATCACAAAATCTCAAGGGCATGTTTTCAGGTTAGGTTGGTGGGTAAGTTAAGGTAAGTGTAGTGTAATGTTGTCTGACGTCATGGATACATGGT
This sequence comes from Neolamprologus multifasciatus, assembly GCF_963576455.1. Lineage (NCBI taxonomy): Eukaryota > Metazoa > Chordata > Actinopteri > Cichliformes > Cichlidae > Neolamprologus > Neolamprologus multifasciatus. Next base: position 14,358,957 of record NC_140440.1, on the reverse strand, counting down.
GTGTGTGTGTGCGTGTGTGCATGCGTGTGTGCATGTGTGTGTGTGTGTGTGTGACAGCATGCGTGGCAGTATGCAGGTAGGGTTTATTAGCATTCTCAGGTGCGATCTCGCTGTGGTTTTCTTAATGAGGCTGGAGAGCAGCACAGAGCTTGTTAGCTGGGCCCCGGGGTTAATGTGTGATAGAGTGGCTGGCTAGTCCACTGGTAAACAACACAAACTCCAACCAGCAGAGGTCATGCATGGCTATGCATTTCACATCCTAATATGAAAAAGACACAGCTCATGTGCAATGAGGGAATACAGCTGTGGATCTGCTGCTGATTAGTACGAGATTTAAAAAAACCTGCAAAGCAAAAAAACAAGAACACAACCCACGAAACAAAAACTCCGCTAACATTAACATTTTTTAGGAGCGCACAAGAATCACAAACAGTGCATTTGCATCCAGCATCATGATGGGAATGTGTTCTAAGCGTTGAAGCTTGACAGCCGAGAATAAATGTTTACTATTAGACAGCCAATCACATTTCTGTTATTGCTTTTCTTGCTCTGCTCCGTGTGAATGCAAGCTAGGAACTTTTTCAGCGGGGTGGGTTTTGTTTTTACACATTTCATGGGTGCATACTGTTAATGAGGTGGTGGCTCACAGTGACATCAGCCTTAAAATCAGTTTTTTTTCCCCCTCACCTCTGTAACGGAGGACACAGCTGTGACTGTGATCACCCCACCTGCCTGCTGTTCAACCCTTTTGATTCTGAGGGGCAGCTCGTCAGGACAAGTTGGCCTTAAAATGGTTTGTTTCAGGGAACAGTGGGGCTGCACGTGTCCACTGTGAAGACTAATAAATGAATTTTAGCTTCAAATCATGCAAATGTACTCTCGAACCTGCAGCAGAAATGAGCATAATCGGTCCACAGTCATTGCTCAATATCATAAGTTTAACAAATTGAACATCTTTTAACAGTTTGCATGTGGTTACTTTATTAAACAGGTCACTATACAATGGTTAAAGATTTGCCCTTGTCTGCTATACTTCACTGCAGATCCCAGCCACGAGTAGGAAGGACCCCAATGACATTACAGTGCCATCAAATTCTTGTTACCGTTTTTTCTGTGTAATGTGTACTTATTGTATCTCATTCTGTCACACAATCGTGTTGTGAGAAGTTGATGATGCAGGGTTAGCAGTACCAGCCAGAACACTAGTGATGAGCTGCAGACATGCTTTTCAAAGATCAGTAAAATGTATTCGAGACCAGGAGAAGTAGCGTAGTCCCGGCTTGGACAGTCTTGGTCGTTGTGTCCTTGGGCAAGACACTTCACCCGTTGCCTACTGATGGTGGTCAGAGGGCCCGGTGGCGCCAGTGTCCGGCAGCCTCGCCTCTGTCAGTGCGCCCCAGGGTGGCTGTGGCTACAATGTAGCTGCCATCACCAGTGTGTGGATGGGTGGATGACTGGATATGTAAAGCGCTTTGGGGTCCTTAGGGACTAGTAAAGCGCTATATAAATACAGGCCATTTACCATTTACCATAAAATCTATTTGTATAAATTCACACTGAAAACTAAACTTCAGACCACAGTTCATAAACAGAATTAACAGGGCCTTGTTGGCAACTGATCACATGCTAAGATGCCCAGAAAATGAGCCCTGTTACTAATGGTTTTAACAACAAACCTATTTGCCTCTTCCCCCATCCTCAAAGACAAAAATACTCCACCACCTGTGGGGTTCACTCCCATTTCCTGAGGTACAAGGTGTCATAAAGTGTTGAAACAGACATAGTAAAACCGTATGTCATCAAAAGCAGTGGTACTAAGTAGGGGTGGGGGAAAAAATTGATACTTTGTAGCATGGTGATATTTTGTTTGCTAATAATGTATCGATACAGGGACAGCAGAAATCGATATTTTGTTACAAAAAAGGTTTTTGTGGAATGGAACATGCTCTGACTTCAGAGCATGTTCCATTCCACTGCTGCATAGTTTTCATAAACTGCATAGTTCAGAATAGCTATAATTGTACCAGATGGTTGATTCAGTTAAGTTGGACTAGACTGTAATACAAACCGTTCAGTTTGTCAACAATAAAACTGAAATGAGAGAAATACTGAGTGTGAGACTTTGATATTAGAGAAAATGAATATTGATAACGTTTACCTTTATGTACAGAATCTGAATATCGCAAAATATTTTTTAAAAATTGCAATAATATCGTATCGTGCGTTAAGTATTGTGATAATATCGTATCGTGGGATGTTTGGTGATTCCCACCTCTAGTACTAAGACAATATGGCAATGCACATCAAAGACATTGCAACACAATTCCTCTAACATAGACCTTTTCAGGATTAGTGTCTAAAAATAAGCAAGTCTTTATATAAGGCTTCTCCATAGTGTTAGGATAAAAGATAAAGTAATTCCACACTTGTATAAATTCACACTGAAATATCACTTTATAAAACAGATAAACCTAATTAAAACGCATCCCCACAAGGAGGAGATGGTGCATGTGTGGTACACACGGCTGACACAGAAGTACCAGTTTTTTGAGGAGTGTACATAGGGGGCATGTGGGGGGCATACCCCCACCACCACCACCAAGCTTTAGCTGGCCCTGAGACCTGAAATACAACATGATATACAAGCTTATTTACAACTTCACTGCTGCAGTTGGTTGCATGCTAAAGACTTAAAAATTTAACCTGTGTTTATGTTTTAAGAGACCACCAGTAAAAGACAATAAACCTCTCATTTTATTTTATTTGAATTAAAATAAAGTGCCTTTAGGTTTATAATGCTGCAGGTGCACTTAAAACACAAATGTTTTTACTGTAATGTTGATTGAGCCGAGCCTCACCAGGCAATACATAAGTACATGAGATTTCAAGCTAGAGCTCATTTACAGACTCTTAAAACACAGCATGTGAATACACACACGAAACAAACAATAATGCCATCATCAGCTGCTTGCACAGATGACAAAAACTTCTCAGATTAACAGAAGATCCTGTCCAGTGATCACAGATTTGTCTATATTTAAGCCACAATTTATTTTTTGCGTAATATGTTTAAAAATCAGTGAATGTTTTAATTTCAGAGTGCAGGTAAAAAAAGGAAAAGGCTGAAGAGTAACAAAGGCTATGTTATATTACACAGAGAAACAAAACGTGAGCAGGTCAATGCTCCAGAATAAATTTCAATGAATGCAGTACTGTTCAGCTGGGACAGGCACCAGCGTCCATCATCATTAAATGTTCAAATCATTTCTATAATTTGATTGAATCCATGAATCTGAAAACGTGTTTGTGAGTGAAAGAGACAGACATGTACAGACTGAACTATCTGTTCAACTGTTTCTCTAACAGGAGACACTCTTTACACCCCACTCAGCACAGGGACACTGAGGAACCAGGAAACCTGACCATAAACCCAGGATAAAGAGTTTGAGTGAATGTGGTGTTGAAGGTGTGGAGGTGGATCAGAGTGTCAGAGGAGACTGTGTAGAAGGACAGAGTGCCAGCAGGACAGTCCACATACACTGCTGCTCTGTTAGAGACAGAGGAGGAGGAGGAGGAGGAGGAGGAGATGGGTGTGTTTCTGTTATTGTGCCAGACAGAACGAGGACCATCATCATAGCAGCTCAGACTCCAGGAATGATCGTTGTGTCCAAACCTACAGTCATCACTGTCTCCTTTCCTTCTGATGCTTCTGTAACTCACTGATATATAAACGTTTCCTCTCCACTCGACCTCCCAGTAACAGCGACCAGTCAGACCATTTCTACACAGCAGCTGTTCCCAAACATCAAATCTGTCTGGATGATCAGGATATGACTGAACCTCCTCCACATGTGTCACCTTCCTGTTGTTGTCAGACAGTTGGAGCTTTGTGTTCACTGTGTTTGTGTCGATTGTGAGTTGACAGGAATCTGATGGAGAGAACAAACACAATCCAGCTGCAGTTATTGATCCATCATCTGTTCATTGATTGACACTTTGATGATGACTCCTGACATGATGAAGATGGTTGAATGTGTGCTGCTTTGTTTTCATGAATCCCATTAAAAACACACTTACACTTCCTCAGACCTGGTCTCAACCATCGGACTCCAGCAGGCTCCACCCTGAAAGGAGGAGGGGGGTCAGAGCAGCACAGTCAGCATGCACACATGGACATTACATGGCTCTCATACACACACTGTTACACACTGATAAAGGAACAGTCCAACATTTTCACAAACACACTTCAATCCATACGTGGATCAAACTGCTGATGATTTGGCCTGATCCTAGATCTGTCAGTTCTTTGAAGTAGCTGTTGGAATGGTTGTGTGTGAGCAATAAATCAAAGTTAAAGCATGGCTTCAACATTTTAAGGGTAAGAACAAGTAGAGAGAATATTGTGTGATCATCATGATCCTCTAGCTGCCGTGACTCTTTATTGTTAAAGAGCTGCTGCTTCAGAAAGGAGGGAATAATCCACAAATCATTTATTAGCATCACATATTAGAAAATAAATGTGGGATTTCCTGCCTGGAAACTTTTGCAGAGCCCTGAGGAGGATGAAGGGAAACATCTTCCTCTAAAAGAGCTGATCATATTTTCAGTGTAGATACAGTAATCAGCAGGTCCTTGTCTGTCCTCTTCCTGTTTGCTTTTAAAAAACTGAGAACAGTCATCACTCTGTGATCTTCGCATTGAAATTCAGTAAAAATGCCAACAGACCTGTTTGAAACATATTTATGGATTTGTGACTGTTTTATGTCCTTGATGTGCCATTTGCTCTGAATATTAATCAGTGAGATTATCATTGTTGCAGTTGTTGTTGATAATCAGATATCTCCTAAAAGATTTTCTGATCAACTAAAAGTTCGACTTTGTGAAAACAATAATTTCATCTGCTCAGTTTTATCCACTTTGATCTGGCTTAGGTTTGAAACTCTGGAGGACGCTGGTGTCTCCTGAGTCATACAGCAGCATGAATACATTTTATCATATCTCTGCTGCAGCTTCTCTAATTAAGACCTCCTGATAAATAGGGCTGGGTCATATCATACAGTTCACGGTAATACCGGTACAATGTTAGACAACGATAAGAAAATGAAATATCGCGATAGAATATGGGTAAAACGTGCATGCGCTGTGCCTTTGTTTTCATATGCACATGGCGGAAAAAGCATGGCGGCGACGGAGAATGAGAAGGGCGAAAGCGGATCATTGAATGAAACGGATGAACCAGAATTGCTGCAGCTTCAGTGGTGTGGTTTCGATTTTGTCCGTCAGATACACAACAAAGCACTATTTTTGGTAGAGCATGCAATGCTGAAAAACCTGGGGCAGCACGGCGTCAACGCGTTAGTGCCATCCAGCCCCACGCATGGGACAACCCGTGTTAACTCGCCTACGGAGATTTGTCGCGTTAATGTGGTTATGGCGTTAATGTCATGTTAACGAGATTAACGCTGACAACACTAGTTTTAATACAACTTTGCTAAGCTACGAAGCCGCACCGCTTGATGGATTGTCGGAGCATTACGGCTGTCGTAGGCGGAGCCTCGCGGAGTGATACGTACTGTGCTTCAACATAATATTACCGTATTGTGTGTGTATCACCTCTTTTTAAGTTTTGTGGATATTATACATGGTTATGCTGAGGATATTTCCACTGGAAATGCCTTTTGGTTGAACTGTCAGCAGTTTGCATTTGCACTGTTACATTTTTATATAACTTTAATGCAGATAAAAACAGCTGCTTGTTTAAGTGAAAATACATTGATGGGTTTTTTTGCACTAAAAACGTTGTGGAGTAGTATTTTTTAAGTATTTTGTCTCACGTCAATTATATCTTTTATATATTTTTGGCCATATTGCCCTGCCCTATTCATAAACTCAGCTCAGTCTTCTCTACTCTTCCACATTAGACAGTTACACATCAAAAAACAAAAGCACTTTGCTCTTTTTTTGTTTGCTTTCTCTTCTGTTTTTTTTCTCCATACAGGTGATCCAGGTGTTTTGTTTGTTTTTCTTTCTTTCTTCCCCCCTTTCTCACCATCTCTGCCCTCTGGTTTTCTTTCTCTCCCTCTCTTTCATTCTTCCTCCCTGTCCTATCCCCCAGTCATGTCTGTCCCGTTTGTAGCAACCGAAAATAAAATAAATTCATAATTATAATAAAGGTCAATCAAATGGACCAATATGGCCATGATGATCCACTTGGTAAAACAAATCCGCTTGGCATCTTTCTTGGCCTTAAGACAACAATTCTGATGGCTAAAGATCCAAACGGGACACAAAAAAAAAAAAAAAAAAAAAGCACAAAGTGTCTAAAGATACCATTTAAAGTTGGCTCTTTGTTAACTTTCCCCTGACATTGTTCAGGCCTGAACGGAGTTAAAAAGGAGCCAATGTGCAAAGAACTCTGAAATACCTTCAGTAAGTTTGAAGAACTATTGCTTAAGACTACTTAGAAATACAGAAAATCAGTCTCCTTGGAAACAAAATATAAATAAATGTGGTGTGGCTCAAGACTTATGCACAGTGATGTATTTTCTTCAATAAGAGCAGAAAGGCTTTGCAATCAGCTCATTAACAGGAAACTGGAGAGAACCAATCAGAGTGAGTTACAGTCCAAACAACAGCCGAGCTTCACATATGAACACAGAAGTGTGTGAAAGAGAATTTATTCACAAAAACTGAGTCAGGAACAACATTTAGACACACATTACCTCTCAGCAGCAGCAGCACCAGGTCCTCTGTGGAAATATATTTTAGGATCCATTGACTGGGCACGCTTTAAGGGCACATCCCTATATTCAGATAAAGAAAAACAATAATAAAAATCACAATATTACTAAAGGTCAAAAGGCCAACAGCCAGAGCCACAGGAGAGCTGCTGACTCAGCTAAAACCTGTGCTGACATACTTGCAGAGATCATTGCCAGGCTGTTCAACCTCTCCCTGACTCATGCCACGCTTCCCGTCTCAAGGCCTCCACCATCATTCCCATCCCCACAAAGACTGGTATCAACATCCTCAATGACAACAGACCTATAGCCCTGACGTGTGTTGTCATGAAGTGTTTCGAGCAGATAGTGTCTCAGAACATCAGAGACTGCTTAGCCCCTCCCTCGACCCCCACCAGTTTGCATACAGAGCAAATCATTCCACTGATGCCATCCCCATCACCCTCCACGAGCACTGAGCTATCTGGAGAAGAGAAAGAGCTATGTGAGGAAGCTATGGGCCAGTATGGGTGATGAGTCTTAAAACAATTTTGTCTTCAAAGGTTTGACAAGATTGTTTTAATCCCCGTCATCTTTTGAGATGAGATGAGATAGCCTTTATTTGTCAGTTGCAGGTCTTTTGCCCACAACCGAGATGACAGACCTTGCCGACCGTACATACAATACACAAACATCACATTGGGGAGACAGGTCAGGCTAGGTAGCGAGGAAAAAAAGTTGATCAAATCCATAATTCTTTAGGTTTTAGAGAAACAAGACTGAGAAACTCTTTGAGGGTTAGAGTTAGACGAGACTAGACAAACACATAGAAGCAGCAGCAGGGAAGATAAGGGAGGGAGAGGGGGAAAGATGCATCCGCCTCTTCCGAGAGCCAAAGAACACAAGTGTTTCCTGACCACTGTGCCACAGCACGTGAGTGTGCCCTTAGAAATCATGAGGTGTGCCATGGAAGATTATCAAATATCATTGGATTGGTACTCTAAAAGAGTGGCATGTAGTGACAAGGAGAACAATTACATCAAAACCATGTCAAATATTGCATGTCAATATCTACTGTATTTTTTGGACCATAAGGCATACCGAATTATAAGGCACATTAAGCAAACAAAACATTCAGATAAGTCAAACTTTACTCAACTCATTCTTCTTGCTTCTTCCACTTCCGTACCATTGGTTCATTAATGTGGAATTCTATCATAGCTGCTCTATTCCCATGTTGTTGCAGTGTTTTTCTAATTTTTGCTATGTAACTTTGCACTGTCCACTTTCTGCTGTAACAAAACAAATTTACCACATGTTGGACTAATAAAGGTTATCTTACATTAATGACTAACCTCGTATTGTGGATGGATTATCTTGTGTGTTCTCCTGACTGAAGTCTGGTCCGTTTACAGCATCTTTCCATGAGAGTGCATTTGTCAAAAACCATCGGGAACTTTTATCGAGTGGGAAAAACGTTAGTGTTTACCCTCCAGTGTTATGCTTTGTTATGATATCATGTTTAGGTAACTAGCAAAACCAGCGAGCTAACTTCCTGATAACTTCTAACTCTGTTAAATTTAATAAATCCTGTTTTCATGGATGCCTGGATGTTAAACTCAATTGTTACACCTGGTAAAGCAGGAATGCTGATGATTTTATTAAAGATGAAAGAATTTAGACAGTTTTTAACTCTCAGTGATGCTGCAGTGTCTGTTTGACTTTGGGACCTGAAGCATCACTGAGTTTAGGACCCAGATTACTCCGTGAGGCTCCTGACTACGGTAGCCGTAATGTTCCAACAATCCATCAAGCGGTGCGGCTTTGTAGCTTAGCAAAGTCGGACTAAAACATTTTTGACAGGTTTTTGAGCGCCGTGTAGCACAGAAAATCGGTTTGAGGTCAGTAAGCACAACCAGAATTCATACATAAGGCGCACTGTTGATTTTTGAGAAAATTAAAGGATTTTAAGTGCGGCTCATAGTGCAGAAAATACAATACTTGGATTGACTCCCCACTACTCAGCTTGGATCTACTGGTTTTCCCTTCCAATTGAGTACCACCTAATGTGCGTGGTCATTGTTATAGCAACACGCCTGAGCATTTCTTGACTTAATTAGGATGTGACATGAACGCTGCAACAAAGGCAAAACAAACTGTTTGAACTAAATTATAAAAGGTGATGTTACTCGATGAGAAAGGACAAATGCTGTCTTATGTATAGAAACAGCTGATGACAGACTAACAGACTGTAATAGATCAGTAAATAAACTGAATAAGGTACAACTAAGCTAAAACTAGAAATAACACAGATAAAACAGCCAAACTTCAGCTCTGTCACTGCTCTGAATGTGCAGTTTAAAGAGAATATTAACATTATGATCACAGCTCAAAATCAAAATAAGTCCATCACAATCTTTACTGAAAACAGGAACTGACAGATGAAATAATTCAAAGCCACTAAAAATTGATGAACATTCAAAAGAGTTTTAACAAGAATCTAATTTAATCCAGGAACAAGATTATCATCAGGTCTGTAAACCTGCTGTAGAATCAAGGATGTGGCACCTAGAAGCAATTCATCAGGAATCTCAGTTATTGCTAAAGAAGGTAAAGCTGTCAATGAATGGTCACCATGGAGACCAACATCAGTGAGAAACACTGATCAGAAATATTTGAATCAATAAGAGCAGAAAGGCTTTGCAATCAGCTCATTAACAGGAAACTGGAGAGAACCAATCAGAGTGAGTTACAGTCCAAACAACAGCTGAGCTTCACATATGAACACAGAAGTGTGTGAAAGAGAATTTATTCACAAAAACTGAGTCAGGAACAACATTTAGACACACATTACCTCTCAGCAGCAGCAGCAGCAGTTCCTCTGTGGAAATATATTTTAGGATCCATTGACTGGGCACGCTTTAAGGGCACATCCCTATATTCAGATAAAGAAAAACAATAATAAAAAATAATGAAGGTGAGAAACAAACATATCACACACATTACATAAGAAACAACAAACGATACAGATATCAAACAACAAATTATCCTCTGTAGAGAATATGACAACTTCTGCACACTGTCAGGGTCAACATTATTTTTATTCAATTACAACGTTTTGGTGTGTGTGACCTTGGTCGGGTGTAGAGAAACTCTGTAATGGTAAAAAAAATAGTGGTAATTCTGACAGTGTGCAGAGGATATTTTCTGATGACCCAGCCCTGATTAAACTCTGAGAATGGCTCACTCTGTGTCACACAAACATCTTTATTTTAAATCACTGTCAAATGTTTCTGATCCAACACATCAGCTGTTAGATTTCTGATTTTTATGAGTTTATAAAAGTTTAACTTCATCTGCATGAACCCTGCACTCTGTCACATTTATCTAGAGAACAGTTGACTGTAGATCAGGCACATTACTGTGATACTAACAGTAATCTGGATACTTCTTTATGCTTTAATCCTTTAAAGACCATCATATCATCAAGTCCACCAGAGCTTATCTTTATATTTTCAGATGGTGTTTTTGGAAGCATTTCAAGTGGCTATACATCAATACAACCGTTATACCCCAAATTTTGATAATATGTATGTATCAAGTCCATAGTAACTACATAAATTGCAAAAGAAAAATGCAATAAACTACAAAAAACTGAAAATCGTTTTTTTGTTTTTTTACACATATCCCGACCTAGATAAATTTCATAGGTATAGTCGTTAAAAGTGTAAATGCAAAAAAGTTGCACAAAATAGTTTCCAACCACAGGAAATTTATTTTGAGTGTCTTCATAATTTCATTTTTTAAATGCGCTAATTTTTATATACTGCCGCAAAAATAAAAAAATATTATTGTGCACAATTTGCAAAAAAAACCTAGCATGTGCATCCAAATTAACTATTTCCAACAGTGCAATTTAAGTTCTAAGCATAGAGAAACTATAAATAGTTTATATAAACTATAAACTATAGAGAAAGGCATAAAGCCAAACATGACTTCTAAAAACACCAGTAAACCATTAACAGGCTCTGTGGGGGGGAGTACATATCCCATGAAAAATGATGTCACTTTCAGCGGCCGCCAGTCCGAGTGTCAGGTAAACTCAGAGCTCTAGACTAACTTTTTGCCACGGTTGCACTGGTTTTTTCAACCACAGCGCTTAACACCGCAGCTTTACATGTTCACTTTTTTTAATTGCTGTCCATTCAGACAATATTGATTTCCAAATGATTAACTAACAATACAAAGTTCTTTATTTGGAGCACAGTTCTACAAGAAAGATAAGTTACTATATTTTTGGACCATAAGGCATACCGGATTATAAGGCGCATTAAGCGAAAAAACAGTCAGATAAGTCAAACTTAACTCAACTCATTTTTCTTGCTTCCTCCTACTTCTGTACCATTGATTCATTAATGCTGAATTCTCTCGCAGCTGCTCTATTCTCATGTTCTGCTGCGAGACTGAAAGAGTTGGAAATCCGCTTTGTAAGCATGTCTCTTAAAACTTGCCATTTGTGGTCCACACACACTACGGCAGAGGTTCCCAAAATGGGGGGCGCACCTCCCCCACTTTGGTATCCCACAGTTGTTTATGTTTTTGAACCCATTTTGCACTGAGAGGCATTTTTTGAAAAATGTATTGATAGCAATGTTGAATATTATTACACAGGAAAAAAACAACTACACGTAAAATAATCACAACGTGACGCCTCTGCCTTTCTAAATGGAGGGACAGTAACTATATGTATATGTAAGCGTGTAAAACCTGAAGATTCAGAGCTGAAATTTAAGCTTAAAAAATTTCAAGATATATTAAATAAAAAGAAAGTCTAAATTAAAAGTCCCTCTAAGGCTTCAAACTGAACATCTTACCTTGGGCACGGTATTTGGGAGTTATCTCTGATAGGTTTAGACCACGATAGGGGCATAATGTTGTCTGTTGTTGACCACACAGAGGCTTTCAGAGTTGAGGAGACTTTTTTCCTTTTACTTGAACGGCTGGTCGCACCGGTGCAGCCTAGGATTTTTATTTTTTTTTAGTTTTCTTTAACTCATGTCCTGTATTTTAACTAAGAGTGGGAATTAATTTAATTAATTGTGATTCATTAATTTGCAAAAAATAACATTTTAAAAAAAATAACGCATTTAATCTCACTTTGCATTCCAAGCAAAGTTAAACTTTTGTCAGTGCACGATTTCCTGGTATACCAATTACACTGATGCACACATCAGAGATACAAAAAAATCATAAGAAACTGTGTTGCTAGGATTGATTGGAGGCTAATTTCATTTCAAAAAACTACCCGAAGGAAGCCTTGATAAAAGCATGGTTTTGGGCAAACTGTGCAAAAAGGAGTTTGCATACCACCGAAGCACTTCAACCTTACAGTACCATCTAAATGCAAAACATGTTGCAGCGAGCACAGAAACTGTGGGAGCTGTTAGCACTAGCGGCCCAAGTACCAACAAAAGGTGTCACCAGCCCAAACTTGATGAAATGACTGGCTTCAGGACCAAAATTTGTGAGTTAACATCGAGCAAACTTGCAGATTTTCTTGCAAAATGGATTGCTCTGAACTATAGACTACTATCAGTGGTAGAAGAAAGGGGATTAGAAAACATGCTACAGTTAGCATCAGGTGATCCAACCACCCAACTGCTGTTCTAAAAGACTATTTCAAGTAAAATTCAACAGCTTTATGACACTGAAAAGAAAGCACAATTACAGATAGCCCTGCTAATATGGAGGAACTACACCATGAGCAAACAAGACTGGGGCAACAGAAAGAGCCACTCACACAGGATGTTTCCACACGGTGGAATTCAACTAATTTTTTTTCAACTGGAATTCTACTAAAGAATCAAGAGGCTGTTTTTGTTGCTTTATACAAACAAAAGCACGAGCTAGTCATTTTAACTCCATCACAGCTGGTAAACCTCCAAAAGATGGCCACTGTCTCTGAGCCATGCAGGTAAAACTATTTTTTAACTTATTGTTACTGTTTCTTCAAAAAGCTCTAAAGCTGACAGTTATTGTGTACTATAACGACTTTCTTGAACTGTCTACTACAGGTGTGTGATTGAGCTTCTTGAAGGTGAGACATATGTCTCATGTTCAGTGGTTTTACCTGCTTTCTGCCACCTGCATCACACCATGGAGGTCTCTGATGATGACTCAAACTACATGGTGAAATTTAAGACACAAAGGGCCTATCCCAACGTGCAGCTACACTCAACCATTAGTGGCTCAAGACAGCTAATGTGCTTGACCCACACTTAAAGGATTTAAAGTGTCTCACAAGGGGAGAGCGAGAAGAGGTTTGGAGCAGCCTTGAGGCCCTGCTAAATGGACTGATTCTTATAAAGTGCTTTTCTACTCTCCCGGAGTACTCAAAGCACTGTATACAACATGCCTCATTCACCCACTCAAACAAGAACTTCTAAACACAAGTGCAAACTAAACTACATTCACACTCCGATGAATACATCGGAGGGCAACTTGGGGTTAGTATCTTACCCAAGGATATTTGGCATGCAGACTGGGGAAGCCAAGAATCGAACTACCAAACTTCCAATCAGTAGCTGATCTGCTCTACCACCTGAGCCACAGCCACTGCAGGAACAGTGTGAAGATGCCACCACAAAAGAGACAAAGAGCCTCCTCCTCTCTGATTCAGAGGAGGAGGCCCTGTGTAAAAGGGCCCCGAGTTTGTACAGAGCAGAATCCACCATCAGTGAGACAGACTGCCCGCTGCTGTGGTGGTCCAGTCGAGCAGGGACCCACCCACAGCTGTCTGTTCTGGCCCACATGTATGTGATTGGTCCTGCCACTTATGCCTCATGTGAGAGACTGTTCTCACTTACAGGTCACATAGTAACACAAAGAGAGCTGCTCTGAACATGTGAACAGGCTAGTTTGTCCAAGTAACTGGCTGAAAGAGACAGAGAGTAAATAAGCATGGAGGTATTGTGAGTCCAATGAGTTTGTTTTTGCACTAAAATGTTCGATGATCACACTGTTTTAGCCTAATGTACAAAATAATTTTGTACATTAGGTTACTCCGAGTTTAAAGGTGGAGCTTGAGTTTACAATATTCATGTCCATGTCCACCGCTTCACATGTGAACATGGAAATGTGTGTGAAAAAGAGCTGAGCTGACATTACACATGATGGAGGATTTATTCACAAACACTAAGTCACAACAACATTTACACACACGTTACCTCTCTGCAGGTGGACAGTCAGTCACTGGACAGCGTTTCCATACAGACAAACGCCGTGTTTATGTTTTCAGACATGTATTTTTCAGGATTTTATGCAGTATGAATGTGTGTTTTACATCTTCACTTTATGCATTAAATGTAGTGATGTTTGCTGAGACTGACAGGTCGTGGGACAGCCCCACCTAAAAAATGTTTCACTGGCCGTCACTGATCACTTCCTGTTTGCTGAAGTGGATTTTCAGTTTAGAAACTATAGGCTTGTTTTTAAGAGACACTTTAAATGGGAAAGACGTGTTTGCACTGCAGTTTATATTCAACAACATCAAGCACTCACATCATGTTACTAACAGCTCACCTCTCTGCAGCAGACAAGGACACACAGCTGGGTCTGGGTCCAGGTCCCACTCCGGGTTCGGGTTCAGGTTCAGATTCAGATTCAGGTCTGGTTCGTTGTTTAGGTTCAGGTCGCCATCCAAATTGTTGTTCAAATTCATATCCAGAGTTGAGTCCGAGTCCTGGTCCAAGTCGGCTACTGTCAATACTGATGGAGCAGTGATATGAATGCTGAGCAGTGATATGAGAATCATGGACATTTACAGCCGTTCTCCATGATCACCTATTCGGCTCTGCTCGTCATCCATGACAATCAAGTACCACCTAAACCTCGTGGGGTTGTTATAGCAACATGGCCTAATATCTCGTGCCGTCATTTGTATGCGACACGAACACCTCAACAAAGGAGGACATCACAGCGATGTTACATCTGCTCAGTCTTTTTGTTAGACTCAGTGACCACGGTGTATTTTTTATGTAGCCACGTCCCTCATTGCAGGGTTTTGGTAACGCCCAGTGACTACCTCGTTGGTGCCATACAGTCTGGTGACGTCACATTTTCGGATCACCTTGGATTGCTTGGAACCCGAGGCGAGTAGGTACTAATGGAAAATGACTGTTAGAGATGATCATCTCACCTTTGATCTTGTTGTCTTCCCACACATTGACCCATGCTGTGATTTCACATCCACATCAGCTCACACACACTTTCTACCTTCACCTGCAGAGGAAACACAAATCATTCATGTGCACATCAACTGAAATCCTCCTTTCATCATGTGTGCTGTCCAAATATCAGCTGCTTCTTTCCTGCTTCATCTCAGTGTCAGCTGAATGCAGTCAGACAGCAGTGTGAGGCAGAGGATCAGCAGAGTTAAAAGCGTCACACTAATTATTCCTGCTGAGTTTGAACAGAACTGTACACACAATGATTATTTATCAGTTTGGTTATTTCATCCAATCTTCTGTGAGACTTTTTATGATATTAAAATGGTATGATATTATATGAGCCACTATAGACTCAAGCAGAAATAATAACAACAATAACATAAGGTATACCATTTTGGCCATACTACCCAGCACATCTAGACTACACCTTCACTACACACAATAGTAAATTAAAGTCATTTTAATGTTGTTTTAATCTTTAAGTGTTACTAAGTTTCAATTCTTAACTTTAGGTACAGTTTATCTGTTCTACTGTTTAGTAAGAAGAGAACTTTAACCAGAAGACAATGAGAGTTACACTTATTAAGTTACACTTCATATTTCTTGTAGTGAATGAAAAACATTTAGTTTCATATCTGCATGTCAGGAATTCCTGTTTCACACTGAAATACAAACAGACACATTGACATCTGTAATATCTGCACTTTCACTGTTATTATATCAGCTGTGCAGATAAACAACAGTCACACTGATGAGAGATTACTGTCAGGCCAAGGTTAGTTTTATATGTTTCAACTGTCTCAACATCATATTTCATCTGTTTACATGAAACAATCTGAATGACAGGTCATCATCTTTAAATGGTTGGACTGAAGTTTAACATTATTAATGTTTATATCACATAACTAAGCAGTGTGCTATATTTGTCATGGTCCCTGTGCCTCCCCGGCCAGCCCAGTGTGGCCACAAGTGTTGTTGTTTTTCTCTCGCTCTCTCTCTCCTACCTGTCTGCCTGGGCGGAGCTCTGATTGGGCTCCTGCCCTTGGCCCACGCACCTGCAGCTGATCTCGAGCGATTGCAGTTCTCTGGCTCTTCTTAAGGCTGGGGCTCTGAGCTATTCGTTGCTGGAATATTGAGTAACTCTCGTTAGTATTGCCTGGCTTCTTGCGATTCTACTGTTCCCGTGTTTGCCTTCGACTTACCCTCGTCTGTGGAAATAGGTTTACCTGGATCAGCCCTTCTGTGACCCCTGGACTCCGTGAGTGAGAGTGAGCTGCTTGTGTGGAGACAGTTTGGACGAGGAGCAGAGCGAGTGCGAAGAAGTGTCTCCCCAGCCTGTTGATCCCCGGGACCCTGGTGTTTTCCCCCACCCCTTCATGTGTATATAGCGGTCCAAACTCCGCTTCAGGCCCCAAAGTCAAACGAACACTGCGGCATCAGTGAGAGTTCAAAACGGTCTAAATTCTTTCATCAGATAAACAGTAAACAATAATAAATAACAGATCATGTCCATATCAGGTCCACCGTGACCCTCTGCCCTCCCTCTACCCCCGGAGCTCTTCGGTGGAGCTCAGAGCGGGAGAGCAGCGGCTCCTCTCCGCCTCCTCCACAGACTGATGGAGGCAGGAAAAGCCACCTTCAGTCATCAGTAAGTGGATCCACAGTAACAACGACTCTGAGTTTAGTTGCTGAACATCAGCTTAACTGCTGCTGCTCTTATCCCGGTGTTGTGCCAATGTTTCTGTGTATTTTTTATGTGTAATATCTTTACGTATGTTCATAAATAGACTTCGGTGAACAGGGATTACAAAGGGGTTACATATAGAAATAAAAAATTATCTGTTTTTCAAGTATCTTTACAACTCTGTGTTATTGTACTTACATTATAACCAATCCGCTCCTTTATCCCCACTTAAAATATTTTTACTGAACTATCGTAATATTTATTGCCAGTTCTGCTGTCCTGTTGGTCAACTTACTCTTACAAAAGACATTTTTAATGTTAATGAGATTTTTTGAACTGCATATCCAATCCAATCCAATTTTATTTATAAAGCACTTTAAAATACCCAGCACAGGAACAAAGTGCTGTACAGAAAATAAGTTAAAACAATAGAATAACAGAAAACAGCGAAATAAATAAATAAAACACATAAAACATAAAATTAAAACAGCCCTATATTAAAACAAAAACGAGATAAAACAGCATCGAATCACCTAAAAACATCTAAAATAAAAATAAAAATAAAAAACCAACATCTCGCATGGTGTCAAAGGCCAGGGTAAAGAGGTGGGTTTTCAAGAGTGACTTAAAAACAGATAAAGAACTGGCCTGTCTGATCTCTAAAGGAAGTTCCACAGTTTTGGAGCTGCTACAGCAAAAGCACGATCTCCTCTAAGTTTACGCCCAGTCCCAGTGCATAAATAAAGGTTATATCAAAGTCGCTGCCAAAAACTGATTGCGGCTTCTACCTTGTTACACGAATGTTGTTTGTGGCTCAAGATGACTTTGTCATCCACGAGGGATGCATTTGACATATGTTCAACATATAATAGCCCAACAAGTTACTTATAGCAGTTTAAATACGAGCAATCCGTTTTTGGCACAAACACCGGATCACACACACTAACAGGAAAGGGCGGACACACTTTGAACACACTCGTTGGTCCAGCTGTGAGTCCGTTACCGTGAACTATGTGTTGTCATATCTGTGCTGGAGCAGTCTGTAATGTTTTTTCAGCTGCTAACATTACCTTCACACGAAGAGGTTCAGCGTCAGTCACAAACACCAAGTTCAGAAGAAGAGAAAAAGTAAAAGAGAAAGTAAACTTGAAGGACACACCCATAGAGGCGTTTGAGGACAACTTCACAATCAGGAGCAACACAAACGGTTCAGTTTGGACTTGAAGCGTCTTTAGAAACATCTGCAAATGTTTTTGAAGCTTTCGACAGACACACGTCACTCTGGGTGTCAGTTTGACTTTGAACTTTAGGTTTTTCAAAGACTGCAAATGTTCAATCTGCTGGCGTTAAACATAGAAGATAATTTCCTCTTGGCCTCTACACAGTAAACAGTTTCCAGGAGTTTGTGAAGATTTATTTATTTTCATCTTATTTAACTTGACCTCACAGTGTCAGTTATATCTGAGCTCATCTGTGTAACAGCAGCATTGTGTCTTTATCATGTGGTGCTGTCAGAGATCCACAGAGGGACTTTTCCTCCAGCTGAAGAACTACAATGTTCACATGCATCTCATCTGATTAAAACTCAAACCTCACTGAATCCCATCTGATGACTGAGAATCAGTAAAGCTGTAACAGTTAGAGTTGACTGCACAGCTGTTTGCAGGAGTTTCAGTGCAGAATGTTTGGAGTTTACTGAGTGTCCCTGAATGTAACAGCAAAATAACAGTAACTCTGCCTCTGTGGGCTGTCACTTATCTGGAATATAGGGCAACATGTTTCCCATTATGGCAAAGCAGGGGAGACATTTTCTCTTAGTAAAGAAGTGATCATTGAACTCACCACACTGGAACGTGTGAATGTCCTCAACACATTTCTATTCGTTTTTCAGTTTTCCTCTTAGGGTCATGTTTTAAAACCAGCTGATGAATGAGCATCCAGTCAGTGTCATCCTCAGCCATGCTGGTCATCATGATTGTTGATATATCTTTATGGAGATTCCCAAGGGGAAGAGAAACACTCTTCTATATGGGTGGAGAGCAATGTGGAGCCAAGGTGTTAGAGAACAAACTTTAAAAAGCTAAATATAGTTTATTTACAATAAAAACAGCGAGTTTAAAAAAAACAATCCTGACCAAGGAGCAACAAAAATGAAAATATAACATATAAAAATAAAATCTAAAGGTACAGTGAGCAGTGAGTACACAGAATCTGTACAAATCAAAGTCAAAAACACTAAAAGTCCAATAAAAGTCCATCTAAATGCTAAAACAGCCAGTCTCTCCACACATCCTCTTCCATCCTTCACTTTCTGTGCTGAACCAGACCAACACATCAAATTCACCAGGGAGGATATGAACAGTGGCAGGTTAGCCTTCTTAGACTGTGAGGTTTCCATCAGTAATGGAGGACATTTAAAAGCTGACGTGTAAACCTACACATACAGATCAGTATCTAAGGTTTGACTCTGATCATCCACTGGAGCACAAACTGGACGTCATCAGGACACTGCAACACAGAGCGAACACCATCCCCACTGACACAGCAGCCAGGGAGGCAGAAGAACATCAAGAAGGCCCTGAGTCAATGTGGTTATCCCAGCTGGAGTGGTCCCGTACGTGTCAGGAGCAGCTGAGATGCATTTTTTCTAAACACTGTGTCTCTGTGGCTTTTAAACCCCAAAACACGCTGCGGCAAAAACTGGTCCACCCCAAGGATCGGGTCCCCGACACAAACAGAGTAACATAGTGTAGCTGTTAAGTGCAGGAGGATTGGCAGGATTTATACATCAGGGGAACCAAACAACCTCTGGCTACAACACAGAAGAGCCACCTCGTCAGGCCAGGACTCTTGCAGTCTGTTTACTACAGGCAGTGGACACTCTTTCAATGATGAGGATGTAACATCCTGGACAGCAAGGAACGCTGGTTGAGGGCGGAGTCAAGGAGGCCATTTCAGTGTTGGGGAGTAACGGAATACATGTACCGCGGTTACGTATTTAAAATACAAAATATGAGTAACTGTATTCCGTTACAGTTACCGTTTAAAAAGGTGGTATTTAGAATACAGTTACTTTGTTGAAATAAATGGATTACACGGCCGTGGTACTTCCCTGTTTCATTATTGTGGCGGGTCAGGACTGTTGGGTTTTGTTTGATAGCTACGATCTGTTGTTCCAGGCTGGCAGCGTTACGGTTGCCATGGTTACAGGGTGACGCTCTCTCTCTGCGTGTTCCTGGGTGAGAGAGGCCTTTTGTTGTTGTTGTGCTAAGCTAATAGGCAGAATGCTACAGGTATTAGCTCTAAAGAATGTAGCATTTCATGGGCAGTGTAGTCCGTGCTGCAGGGAGAATGGACTGCCATACACGTTATGTGTCTGTGAGCGAGGGAGGGAGAAAAGGAAAAGTACGAGCGTCATCGAGCAAAAACGGGAGCTGGAAGCATGTAAATATAATAATAACCACTGCAGCCAAGAAGAGAGCCTGACGAGCCCAGCTGTAAGTAAGCTATTAAGACTCGACTGTACACCGTGTTCGTGTTTTTCCTCGAAACAATAAGTTCTGTTGGAGCAGCCTTTCAACGCCTCTCTCTGTCTCTGCTAGCAAAGTTGACCCAGACAACAAAGTAAAGCTAGTTTTCAGCTACGAGCCGACACAGAACCCACCGTATTAGCCAGAGGTCCCTTTACTACGGTTCGGAGCCGCGGACCTTCAGTAACAGTAATAAATCACAGCAATAGTACATTCATGTAGTTGTAGACAGCATGATAATATATTAAGTAATCCAAAGTATTCAGAATACGTTACTCTCATTGAGTAACGTAACGGAATACGTTACAGAATACATTTTGGGGCATGTAATCTGTAATCTGTAATGGAATACATTTTAAAAGTAACCTTCCCAACACTGGGCCATTTACGTGAAAGTGGAAAGACCATCTCTGAATGGAGGAGGGGCCTAAGGGTCCATCTGTCACCATCTTACATGCTGTGATTGCAGCCATTCCCCAACTTTGTTAAAGGTATAGAATATAGAAGTGCGACGTTCTAATGCGCTTTTTAGTATTTTGGGCTTCCGGCACACTGTAATTACGTAGTTGGGGAGTCGGAAAAGCTGGAAGCAACACAGTTTTTTGACCGAGCCTTGCCATGTAAATTAAAAGTTTCAATAAACATATTTTTTGCAAGAAAAGTACCTGGACTTGCTCGCGTTTCAAATGCATGTTGCCAGACTGACTCCTAAAGGTGGTACAGAAGAGTGAAATAGAGATGGAGTGCTGCCACCACAGACATTGATCAGTGGTCGTTGATCAATGTTCATGAGAATTTGCATAATTAAGATTAAGGAACTGACCTCCCAGCCCATCGTTCCTTCAGTGGGCTGGTTTCAGTCGTTATGCAAATGTCCTGTTTATAAGATTGAAACCTGCAGTCAGAGACTGAAGACGTCACCTGATGATGATGAAACGTTTCTCCCACAAACGCTACGTCCAGATGAACAGAATCAACTTTTGGAGAGTTAATTATACCCTTTTGTTAAGAGTAAAAACATTACATAAAATAAAAACTGAGTCTTGTGTTCCAAATTGAGCATGCACCAGACTGCGCTTTTTGACCAAGCGGGACAGCAAGCACATTTCTGGGTCCTTTCTCCGGCTTCCATCGAACCCGATCAAACCACAGAAGTGAAGGTAAGGTATTTACATAGGGTGAAATGGTAATTTTTGAAGTTATGAGATATTACACTTGCTTGCATCTGTGTAATGCGCCATTACTAAATAAAACTTTAGCAACTTCTGTTGCTGTCTGTTGACCGTCTGCCCGGGACGATTTTTTGTCCCAGTCCAGACCTTGTACCGACACCGTACTGATAATTGTTCTTATGCAGATGAGGCGTTATTTCTGTACCATTATTTAATTTCAGAGGCTTTAAGTTATTTTTTGCATTGGTTGTCGTGTAAAAGCCTATATGACATATTTTATTTCACAATTCATTAACCGTGCAAAGAAGGCATCGTTTAAATATGTTAAATATATTTGTTTAAGCAAGTTCTTCATGACTGAGCCAAGTGTCCTCTTTTTTGGAAATCAAAATATGGTCACCCTACCGAAAACGTCAGAGCACTTTTGCAAATATGCGATATCTTGATAAACCGAGCAGATATTTGATGTTTACACAGCTACTTTCTTGCCTGAAAATATGTTAAAAGTTTAATTTGTCACCAGAAAGATCAGTAAGAGTAATTTTAAAACTAAGTAGCGGCCGCCATTGTTGGAAACTGGAGTTTGGCTGGGCCGCACTTTGAATTCTGGGATATGGTAGACCATGAAGGACACACCCAACCCATCCTTCAAATTCGGGGAAAAGGAGGACGCATTTGTCGGCTGCATTCGGAGGAGTCTACGAAACTACTTTCCTGCCTTGACGGAAAAGAAAATGAACGTCTGACGATTTTTTATTTTTTATTTATTTATTTTTTTGAGAAATGAGAGGGGCAGTCCTTAAGTTGTGGTGGCTCTGCTTCTGGGCCAACACATAAAACAGGTAAACAAACTTAAATCCTGTATGTCTTTGAGATTCTATGAAGATTGGGCAGATCATTCCCAACAGTCATGTTTTAAAACGCCATAGAAGAACTTTTTTGGTGCCACAAAGAACCTTTCAAACAATGGTTCATTGAAGAACCATTTCTTTCAGTGGTTCATTGAAGAACCATTAAAGGTGGCCCAAAGATGATGGTTCTTTGGGCCACCTTTAATGGTTCTTCAAAGAACCTTTTTTAAAATGGTTCTTTAAAAAACCATTTCAAATCTTTCAAAATAAAATGTATCATAAATTGAATTTGAGTAGGGTAAAATAAATACGAGCACAGCACAGACATATATTAATGGTTTATTGTTCTTTTGTAGTTACCAAAAGACAAAAAGGCATTTTAACCCTCAGCACAACATCACTACTAATACATGTCACATATTAGTCATTTAAACAGTAATAATTAAACATTTTTACTAGACTGTAAATAAATACATATAAATACTATATCTATAGATAACAACAATTAATACATGAATACTTGAGTGCTTTTACCTCCCACTCACCTTATTGTTCCCTCTGTCTCACCAGCATGGGGATCAGAGCCACTCTGCTCCACGACCTTGGAATTCACTTCCTGCTGATATCAGGAAAACTGGCGCTCAAGTCAAAACTCCAAACCTGTTTGAACGGGTTTACTTTCTTTCAGTTTGACTCTACTTGTTGTCTAATGCTGCTCTTTTATCCTTTTTACTCTTTGTCTTTTATGCTTTGTATGGTGACGTTGGGCACCCACAAATAAAATGTTTATTATTATGATTATTATCTGATGGGTTCTGAAACTAAAAATGAAGAGATAATAGTCATAAACAAATACAAATCCTCTATTAATTCAACAAAAGACCAACTGCACTGTACATGTGATTCAGAGCTTCAGTGTGTGCAGCCCTTCATGTTGCACTTGACTTTTAAGACTTTGCTAACTTTGCTGCGGCGTCCTTGTCTTTGACTTTGTCTCTTGGTGCTTAAGTCGAGGGGCAGAAAGCTTGCGGGTTGTGCTGCTGTGCATCGGTGCGAGAAACTAAGTGTTATATTTTTCACCCTCCCCTCCTCAGCCCCCTGCCCTTCCTCCCCTCCTCTCTCTCCTTCTGTCTGTGTCTCTGGCACTCTCCCACTCGTACCCTGGAGGATTATGTTGGAGCAGTGCATGCAGGTCTGGGTTGGCGTGTCCTTGGTTGAAGGTTTGTCTTGGGGCTTGTTTTTTTCAAACTTGAGGGAATTCCCTCCACTGCTGCCTCTAGCTTGTTGAAGTAGCCTTGGGCTGCTGATGGGAGACTTCCCAACCCCCCGTTATCCTCACCACCAGGCATATTCTCCCTTTTCAGTGTTTGACTGTCCCCACAGCCTCTGTAGACCTCCACATCCTTCCCGTGGAACCTCGGAGCTTTTCCAGCTCCACATTCTTGCCCAAAGTCCAGTTTTCCTCCTGCCACAGCTGGCCTCCAGTCCAGGGTGGCTGCCTAATACCAGCCCGTAATTATTTTAAACATCCATTAACGTGATTCATCATCATAATAGAATCACTTGTCAGTTACAAGGTAATGATTTGTAAGCAATAAAGTCATGGCTGCTTTTTAGCAACGGGGCTAATTCCCCCTGTATCAATTAGTCTGGTATTAAACGCTTTCCCAGAGTGAACGTCATTAATATCGTGATACATGAAATCAATATGTTGCTGCTGAAGGCAGAACTGGAGCCGCTGTTGGTGGAAAGGCGATGAGTAAGTTGATGAGAGCTTTCTCTGGAACATCACAGCACAGACTGAGTATGATGTGTCATGTCCTGGGCAAACTGTACCCACACCTTGCATCAGTGTGTGACCGACACACACACACCGAGATGCTCTCACGCAAACACACCACCTCTGATAATGTTTTCTTGCTGGTCCAAGTCTTTGCTTTCATGCTTTTATCATCAGGGTCATCTGATGTTCACAGAACCATCCATGCGTCTCGTAACCACTTATCCAACTCAGGGTCACGGGATGCTGCAGCCTGTCCGAGGTGTCACAGGCTGAAAGGTGGAGTGTGAGTCTATAGCAAGGAAACGTTACAGCAGATACAGCTGCAACACTTTGATCCTAATAGGAAAGAATTAATGCAAATCAAGCTGTTTTGATTGATCACCTTTATTTTATGATCAAACATTTTTGCATGTATTACTTTATGGATCCATCATCCTTTGTTCACTGAATGATTTGATGAAAATTATGCAACATATTATCTCTGATGTCACTATGCTGATAGATAGGGACGGTCACTGAGCCAGCTTTAGTGATTTAGATTTCATTATCGATATCACAATATTACTGATTCTCTTTGGTTTCAGTTTGAGAGTCACCACTGTTGCTAAGCAGCATATCAAAGATCAATCGTTTGCATGCTGTGCGATCAAATGTTTGTGCATGTTGGAGGCGTTTCCCCTCTTTATTGTGATCAGTGTTGGGCTTGTTACTCATAAAAACTCTGTTATTTCACAGAACACTTTTTAACAGTACTTTACTTAATTATGTAATGTAATGTGTATGTGTTAGTCCCCGTAGGGAAATTGCTCCTCTGCATTTAACCCATTCACCCAGTGAAGCAGTGGGCAGCCACCAATGCAGCGCCCGGGGAGCAGCGTGTAGGGACGGTGCCTTGCTCAGGTGTACCTCAGGGTAACCGTTCAGTGGAGTGTGGAGTGAACCCCCGACCTTCCGATCATGGGGCCACCACTCTACCTACTGAGCTATCCCTGCCAGGGAGAGTAATTTGTTACACTACTTGCTACATTACATTCATTTTTCTTCTTATAATTACCTGAAATATATTGTCTTAAATAATAAATAGTATTTAACAATATAGACGTTTTACCTGGGAGCGGGCCCACGTGCAGACACCAAGCAGAATCAGCTGTAAGATTTACAAGTTTATGCAAACACAAACACAGCAATGACGAGGCGTGGGCGCGTGGCGTGGAGGCACTGTAACAGAGAGAGAGTGTAGTTAGACCCTGGGAGTGAGGAGCGAGTACGAGGAGGCACGAGGATGCTGATCTTGGCAGCTTTGGGGAGAGAGTGTAAGCGAGTGAACGAGGCTCTAACATTTTGTCAATGATGATCCGGAGGAGATGACGGGCAGTTGAAAACTCTGAGTAGTTTTGATTCCAAGGAGTAGATTGCAGTCTATGACTGGTGTCCAGGAACAGGACATAACGTACGTACAAAAACATCAGTAAAACGCTAGAAGCAATGAGGCCGTGTGACCACCACGAGGAAGCTGACGAACTGTTGGAGACACGATGGCGCCTCGCTGCTGTTAGGTGAGTAGAGCGGGGTGAGAAACAGGGCTCCGCCCAGAAGGCGGTGTTGTTGTAGGGTCTGCCTTACAATATAAAGCACCTGAGGTGACTGTTGTTGTGACTTGGTGCTGTATCAATAACACTGAACTGAAGACTGACACAAGCAAACACAGGCAGGAGGTGGTAAACATCACTCGCATCCTAACCATCCTGAGAAGGACACATGCATCATCTTATTTTAGTATTTAGGTCACAAAGCTGATGAAAACCAGCACAGAGGAACTTCAGAACTCACCACAGTGATTCTATTTTAGATAAATATAAACGGTAGAGGAGGAGGCTGACTGTTTGTTACCTGCTGGAGTTCAGGGTCGGCTTCAGGTCGGCGTTGACGTAGCTGTAACATCACTCTGGGTTCTTGAATACCTTAGTGTTAGCATCCTGTCTGTGTATATGCTTGCAAAGAGCTAAAGAGCCTTTCACACAGAGCACAGCATGCACTGCAGCACTGACCGTTAACCTGGAGCAAAAGGTTTCTGTTGCACTGGCTGATGCACTCTGCTTGTATCTCACTGTTTTGTAGCTGATGATGCTCCTGCTCCTTGTCATTTCAAAACATGTAACTCTCTGACTTTGTGTCCTCTACGAAAGTTTGTGTTGTATTAAGTTCAAAAGCTTAATAAAGATGTATCGCTCATTCATAAAGAACAAAGCTTTGTAACTGTCCCGACTACTGAACAGTGTGTCGTCTCCACAGCACTGCTTTCCTCCCAAAGTCTCCAGAACCTGTGAAAAGGCTTCTGGAGGTCCGTACGTAAACCTGTGTCCAAAGGTTCACTGAACTCAGATACGTACAGAATGTTTTCATCACGTGGTTGAACATTTTTCTGGTCGCACAAAGGGGCAAAGCATGAAGCGGTCAAACTGGTGTTTTGAGCCATTACTTCATGAAAACTGTGATAGAAGTCCTGCTCATCATCCTCAGAGAGGGACGAGCTCAGCAAAGCAGCTGCAGCGTTCACTGCCAGCACAGTAGTACTTTACTTTGTGCTGTTTCCATACATGTGGAGTTACTACAAATTTACTGAGTCTTGAAAAAAATGAAAACTTAAGCACAGAACTGAAGGCAACGCAGTTTGTGAATCATTAAAAGTGTATATATATGTATATATATGTATATATCAAATGGTTGTGTGACCATCATGTGTGCAGAGCAAAGTTGATGCTTTTAGTTTATTCTTTGAGAAGCTCAATGATTCAAACTGCAGCAGCTCACTGAGAATCACTGCTGATGGAGACGCTGTTCAGAGCTGTTGCTGAGTTACGACTCGGGGAATATTTAATGTCCCCAGTGACTCACTCGTGCATCATATTGAGCTCACTGGAAAGTAGATTATTATTAATAGCACACTTATACTTCTCTCCAGTAAACAAAGGTGTGTCCAATAACCCAGGTTTAGTCTCTGAACTATATTTAACCTTCATCTGTAGCACAGCTGATGCTGCTTCTGTCATATTTTAACACCCAGATAGTTTCTTAAAGCTGTTCATGGATCAGGTGACTTGTTTTTTCTAAAGGGGGAATCTCCAGGTTTCCAGGGAGCTACAAGGACTACACAAGTGTTGAAGCACACATCTACAAACACACACACACAATGTGATGTAATTGAGTGTAACATATGTCGCACAAGCTGCTGCCAGGTGTGTCACACTTTTCAAGCAAAGCTCTCTTGGAGGGTGACATAATCAAACACGTTTAAATGAGTGCACACACATTTGCATCACCTTGTGTGTGTGTGTGTGTGTGTGTGTGTGTGTGTGTGTGTTTTACATTTACATGGAGTTAAACGACCTGGATGTGTGGACGATGTAACAGTTGCTGTGTTGCTGACTGATGTGTGCGTCTTCTGTGATGTAAGTGTTTGGACTTGTCAGAGGTTATAATAATCTGCTGTCATCATGTATCCATGTATGCTGTGGACCTCGAGTGTGGAGCTGTTTCTCATGGCAGATTTGCAACGCCACACATCTTAATCACAAGTCACATCAACATGAGCTGACAGCTAATAGCTGAGGCTGCACGGAGCATGTTTTGAAAATCAACAAAGACTTGCTTCCTTTGGACTTTTCACTGTTGCTTTGTTCAGACCAGTAGACGTAGCAGCGTTCCAGTTTAGACAGGACCCTGATTCTAACTGAAAGGGAAGAAAACCAGTGGAAGAGCAACTGCAAGTTTAGGCTAATTACAGCTTTAGTATCATAAAGGGTTAGCTTAGCTCAGCTGTGTCGGCTCAGCGCTCGTTATGGATTTTGTTCAGTGGTGTTTTCACCGACGGCTTTTTTGAACTCCAAAATATTTCATCACCACTTGGAGAGGATTTAAAACTCCACTTCAACCTGTAACAGGCACAAAGAAAAAACAACAAATCATTCTCGATTTTAACATTTTATTTGTTTTTCAGCCCATCCATGGATCGTCTACATGACACATCATGGATCTGACGTCATGCTTCCAATAGGCTTTCAATGCTCTGCTGTTATTGGCCCAAGGTTCTGGACTCGAGCACAAATCTGTCCAACAGCTCACAGTTTTCCCTGACTGCTGCTCAGGAGCTAGAGAAGGTTAGTGGTTGGATCCCTGGTTTCTCCAGTCTGCACTTTGAAGTATCCATGGAAACTTAATGAGCCCTGAGTTGGTGCTTATGTATAAAGAAGTGTGTGTGTGATTGGCAACAAAAGCAATTTGAGTTCTCAGTAAATAGAATATATTTCCTCACTTTAATTATATCAGAGGCGGCTCATTGCTTTTGAAAAACGTCACAGTCACCATCTGTAAAAACACCAAAGTAAAGTGAGCCCCTGACTACACTGATTAACATCAATCAATCAATTTATTTATAAGCACATTTAAAAACAACACAGGTTGACCAAAGTGCTGCACAGAGTAACAACGCAGAACAAACACACATAAAACAATTAAAAGCTGGTGAGCAAAGATGAGCTTTCAGACGGGTCTTAAAGATGTCGAGTGTCGGACAGATCCTAAAAGTCTGGGTCACCAATCACGAAGTCCCGTCTCCTCTGTGGTTTAGCTGCTGCCAGGGACAATCAGAGGCAACTCATCAGCTGATGAGTGTTTGGAGTGTTTTTTAGTTAAAAGAGCAGAGAGGTATGATGGAGCTAATCCGTTTAGAGACTTAATAACAACCAGTGAAACCGTAAAATTGAATCTATAACGTACTGGAAACCAGTGTAAAGTACAGGTCACCCTTAAGAGAAAAACGAGCGTCAGGAGGTCATAATAGTACAATCTTGTTTTTTTGATTATTTACATTCAAAACTTTTAATGCAAACCGTGATTCGTGAAGTCTGTAGGATTCTTTTTAAGAGGAAACGTGATCATTCTCATTATTATAAAGTGTGAGCTTGATAAAAACTACACCTGTGTTTGGAAATCGAAGCGTATTTAAAAATATAACTGTATTAGTAAGTAGCTTTTTAAAAGGCTTCTTAAAGCTGTAGTTCCCACATTCGTCTAATAAGTGAGAAATCTGTGATTCTGTGAGGAGTCAAAAACTCCCTTAAGGCTGCTTTAGGAGGGCGCGTAGAAAACATCAGTCACACATGGAGCACTACATGCTGTTTAACCGCTCGGGAAGAAGAGAGGCGCTGAAAGTATCATTCAGTTAGCTGCTCTGAAAGACACGCTGGGAAATTAGACTTGACTGATTTTTATTTGTGTGTGTCAGCCAATCACACGTCTCTTTAGATCAAATCACAGTCAGAGGAATCCAGAAAGCATCATGTCAAAATGAAATAAAGAATCTGTTTTAACTTTAATTTAAGAAAGTGGAGTTTAATGCATGTGTAACGCCAAACGTCTGCAGTTTGAATGAGCAGCTTTGACCCTTCGTTCAGTTCGTTATGATTCAGTTCAGTCGTGTGAGCATCTCTGATAACAATTATAACTACAAACATGTTTGAGCACACAACGATGGTGTTGTCAAGCAGGAACAACTCTGAAGGACTTTGAATGAAACATGAAGACAGGAAGAAGCTGTTAGTGGTGTTAATGTGCTCGAGAGATTCTTTTTTAATATTTCCTCCCTTTTCATCTGAATCTGGCCTCCCTGACCTGTGCCATGACACCTGACCTTTAGCTCTGCAAAATACGATTCACTCAGTCTGTGACATATAAAAACAACTACAACAATTCACAGAAAAACCTTTTCCCCAGTTTGTGCTGAAGGGCCAAAGTGTAATCAGATTCCTCACAGCCTGCACGTATTAAGCTGCAGACTATAACCCAAACTATTTTGGGGGACTTGTAGTGTTATATTGTGTGGTCCATTCTTGTTTGGAGATGTGTACATTCCCTTGGTTTCATTTTCTCTTATACGTCAGCTCAGAGGTTATTTTTAGTTTGTCCTCTCAGTGAAACTACACAGGAAACTACTGTGATTACATTACTGACAATATAAAGCAAGCAGGTGGGTGAAGAACAAAACTTCATCAAACTACATTATTCTACACACTACAATTAAGTTAGTTTCATTAAAATTAAACTAAAAATAATTAAAGCTAAAAGCAGATGAGAACTCTGCATGGTAACCCAACCCCTTTGAATGTTACTGGTCTATTGGGCATTACCAGTAGTAATGAGCCCCAGACCGCTACAATTACTAGATGGGCAATTCAGTTTAATTCAGTGTTATTTATATAGTACCAAATCACAACAACAGTTGTCTAAAGGCACTATATATTGTAAGATAAAGACCCTACAATAACAAAAACCCCAACAATCATATGACCCCCTATGAGCAGCACTTTGGCGACAGTGGGAAGGAAAAACTCCCTTTTAACAGGAAGAAACCTCCAGCAGAACCAGGCTCAGGGAGGGGCGGGGCCATCTGCTGTGATTGGTTGGGGTGAGAGAAGGAAGACAAGATAAAGACATGCTGTGGAAGAGAGACAGAGATTAATAATAACTAATGATTGCATGTAGAGCGGCGTGTAAGCAGTGAGTGAAGAAGAAACAGCAGCCAGCAGCCTCGGCCTGTTGCAGCATAACAAAGGAAGGATTCAGGATGAGGATCCACCCCTAAGGATATTTTTTTTAAAAAAGGAAAGCTTTAAGGCGAATCTCAAAAGCAGAGTGGGTGTCTGTCTCCAGAATCCACGCTGGGAACTGGTTCCACAGAAGAGGCCTGAAAAGTGAAGGCTCTGTCTCCCATTTTAAATCCTCTGGGAACCTCCATTAAAACAGCAGACTGATTGATCTATCGGGGTGAGAAGGTACAATGAGGTCTTTAAAATGAGATGGGGCCTGATTATTCAAAACCTTGTACGTGACGAGAAGGAGTCAAAGAGAAGCCAGTACAGGAGAAATCTGCTCTCTCTTTAAGCAAGAGGAACTGGAGGTTGAAGACTTTTCAGGGAGCTTTTAGGACTTCCTGATAATAATGAATGACAGTAGTCAGAAGCACTGAATGCATGAACTAATCTTTTAACATTTGATTTGATTTAAGAAATAGGAGTAAAAGTATTGTTTAAATTAACTAATTTTGAGAGAATGCCAAGAGTGTGTAAAGTAGTAATCAAAGCAAAGGGAGGCTGTTTGAAGAATCTAAGATATAAAACATTATTTCACGTTTTTTTGTTTCCTACATCATTTCGTATGAGTTCATTCGTAGGTTTGATGCCTTCAGTGAGACTCTACAATGTAAATAGCCAGGAAAATAAAGAGAAACCATTAAAGAGAAGGTGTTTCCAAACGTTGGACTGGGAGTGTAACTCAGCTAAATCAGTTAGTGCCATCGTTCTGTGTTTGTTGACCGTGTTTTGAGTTTTGTGGCTCATGTTTTATTTTTTGAGTTAATGGAGTCATTTATGTCCTAGTTCTATATGGTTTCCCAGCCAGTCTTGAGTTTTGTTATCTATGTTTGTCATGGCCCTGGGTCATGTAACCCAGTATTCTGAGTTTCTTGATGTTTTTGTTATTCCTTTCAGTCTAGTTTCATTTCAGTTTATCTAGTTACATTCTGTCATGCCTAGGTTACAGTTTTAATTCATGATTTATCGAGCTCCCCATTTGTCTCATCCCTGTGTGAAGTTTTCTGTGTTAAGTCTTCGTGTGTTTATCTGTCATGTTTCATGTCCAAGTTTTCTTTGTTTGTCTAGTTCGAGTCATGTCTGGGTCTCGTTATGTTTCCTGTTTTATTTTGAAGGATCCTTGTGTTTTTTGTTTATTGTATTTAGCTTCACGTCCCCTGTCCTGTCATTATGTTAATTGTTGTCAGCTGTTTTCCCCATGTGATTCCACTTCCCCTGATCATTCCTTCCATTCTTCATAGTTCTTTCACAGAGTGTCATAGTCTTTTTGAGGTTACACGGTGTTCTTGGTCTCCTTAGTTTTCCCAGTTTCAGTGTTCTCTAGTGTTCTTGTCATGCCATCAGCCACAATAAAGGCTCGCTTTATTTTTGGAAACCTAGTTCTGTCTCCACCGTGTCTGCATCTGGGTCTACCTCTTCTTCACACCGGCGCACCCCGCCGTGACAGTGTTTCTAGTTCTCGGTTCCTTGGTGTCCGGTTTGTCCTGGTATCATCTCTGTGTTTGGTCACTGGTCTTTCTGTATGACGTCAGTCTTGTCTCTGTGTATTTCCCTTTCTGTCCTGTGTTCTGTCCTGTGTTCTGTCTCGTTTTGACCGTGTGCTTTATGTTCAGTTTTGCTTCTTTTGGTTCATTAGTTAGACTCTGTTCAGCTGTGTTCCCCCATCCTGCATCCAAAACACATTTGGTACAAAAGCAGCCTCCATAGCTCCTCACATGACAGTTAGTGATGTTTTTAATCAGTACTCTGCAAAATTCAACAAATCCTCAAAGCAGCAGAATAATCCAAAGTAGTGTTTGTCAGTTTAAGCATTAACTTAAAGCATTAACTAAATTTAACAAAAAAGTTGGTGTGTGTGTGTGTGTGTGTGTTCTTTCTCACTATCTGAAATCCCCCCGTAGACCACTCTAGCTCTCACAGCTAGGAATGAAAGGCAGTGAGCAGCTGGGAGCACCAGGTGTGGCTTTTAGCTACAAGTAGGCCAACCCCAAGGGACCATAAGATCCCTTAGTCACATGACTGTTTGTGACTAACAAGCGACCCCTCTCCTTTGCACCTCTTTGCTGTATCAGAGTGTGTTTGTGCGCTGATGCAACACGCTGCAAACACTGATGCCAGCTTGCACTCGGACACCAGCAAAGGATTCCTCAGCCTTTTAAAGCACATCTCTGGGGGTTTGGGGATAGGTGTTGTGTGAGGGAAGATGGGTGTCAGTGTGTGTGTGTTTGTATTGGTGTGTGTTTCTGTATGGATGGGAGCTCAGGGATGGATGTGAGAGTGACTGAAAGAAAGTAGTTCAAGGATCAGATGTGATTATGGCGTGTGTTATCAGGCCTGTGTGCTTGCTTGCCAAAGCTTACATCACGGTCTTAATGATGGTAAAAAGAGCTTTGTGTCTGTTTGTGTCTGTTTGTGTGTACTTGAAAGTGTCTCCATTTGTGTAGTAAATCTGTCTTTTTACCTGCTGATTAGCATGATTGTGAGCAACACTAGAGTCCAGAGTTCAGTCATCATCTTCTTATTCTACTTTCAGCTCTTCCTTTCAGGAGTCACCACAGTACCCTTTCCCTACCACCTCCTTCACCTCCTCCATGAACCTCTCTGTGTTCATCTGTTTTCCTCGTGCCTGGCAGCTACATATTCAGCTTCCTTTGTCTAATGTAGCAAATATTGCTCCTCTGCTTATGCACGAACCATCTGAACCTGGCCTCTAACTTTGTCTCCAAGCTGCTCAGCCTCACTTTAACCCAGTAAATGCGATGGCAGTCATGGGTCACACTGCAGTTACTCCTGATCCATTGGCACAATCAAAGAATTCAGATGCAGCTGGGTTCTTTTCAGTGATATTAGGTTCATTACGGTAATGCCAGGCAGGGCGCCACATCCAAATCTCTGCAAATAACACAGAAAACAACAAACAAGATACAGATGTTTAGAAAACACTGACAAACTCCTCTCTGACAGTGTGACAGGTTAGACTTTAGAGGGTTAATATACTGACACTGTCATAACCAATGAGGGAGCCGGACTCAAAATGTGGGACCTTATTTACAGCGTTTGTGAAAAGGAACTTTTACAAAATCTTGACAATGGAACAAAATCCAATAGTCTCTATTTACAAGGTCATTTGGAGAGGAAAGTCGATCAAGGAGTTCCAGTTGCTCATGAACAGGAGCAGAATCTCCTCTGCTGCTCTTTCTCACGCAGTAACTCGTACCTGACTCGGAGCAGGCAGTCCACCCTTTTCCAGCTGAGGACCATGGCTGCAAACTTGGAGGAGCTGATTCTTATTCCCACTCTTCACACTCAGCTGCTTTGGTTACCAGGGTCCCGCTCTGGAGCCGGGCCACCCGTAGGAAGCCCCTTATGAGTCGGGTGTAGTGTGTGCTGGGGAGCAGCCAAAGGGTGGAGACCCCGGCAGACCAATTCCCGGCTAACGATTGGGACATGTCAATATGCAGTAGAGGAAATCGTGCCAGTTTTCATCAGATTTTGTTTTCTTCCACCTGGGTCTGGCATGCTAGGCACTTCTCTGTCTCTCTGCATGGGTTTGGCAGTGCCTTGTCCAAACCCATGCCTGCTCCTTGTTAGGCCTCACCTCCGGTGGGTTGGGATCAAGCCTCCCAGACACTGCTCGGCCCATGGCCTCCTCAGAGACTGAGTTGGTCTTCTTGTGTGGTCCTGTGGATGGTACTGCACACACTGTATCTAAGCAGGCTAATCCTGAAAAAACTGAGAATTATGACTTTCTGAACCAGTCCTGAGCCAAACTCTGAGTCAGTCTACTCTACCCGTTTGTTTTTTTGTCTGATTTTTCCCGAGCTGGCTCACCCAGACACTTAGGATGCTCAGAATGGTCATTAGCTCTGAGTATCCTGGTCCAAGATGAATCCTAATCCGGGGAGCAGCCCTGTTGGCGTTGTTAGACTGCTACCAAGCCATTGGAGATTCCTAGCTGTCATGTTCTGCCTCTACCTTTGGCTTTCTTCATGCCTTAGAGAGGAAATGGCTCCAGCGTTGATCACTACAGCACCTCCAGAAGAGTCTTTTCTCCCTGCTCTACTTCCCTTGGCCTCGTAGCCAGGCCAACCTTCCCAACTGTCCTTCCTGCTTGATGGACTCCTGCTTCCAGATATTTATTTTGTTCCAGTTTTGCCGTTTATGTGTCTCTGTGGATTTTGTTTATTTGTTCATGGACTTTTGAAATAAAAAGCAGTAGATCGATTATGTTTTACTTCCCTGTGTTTTCTCTTCTGATTCAGTTGTGCTGTTTTGTTTTCCCCGGTTATGTTCACTTCCCTTGATTTGTCCTCTTTGTATTCAATTCAATTCAAATTTATTCATACAGCACCAAATCACAACAGCAGTCACCTCAAGATGCTTTATATTGTAAGGTCGACCCTACAATCATATGACCCTCTATGAGCAAGCACTTTGAGGGGTGGGGGGGCATCTGCTGCTTCTCCTTTGTCAGATCATCTGTTTCCATGCCTCAGTGGAAACTTGTTTCCTTTAGTTTGTTGCTCCCTTTTGGACAAGTTTTTTTTTTTCTCCCCTTGGACAAACGTCTTATCTTATGGACGTCCCTGCAGCAGCCTAATAAAATGCCTTCTGTTGAATTCTGCCTGCTTTCTGTTTGTCACACTCCCCACAGTCTGCATCATCTGCAGTTTTGCACCCTAATATCTTTAAAATGCCAAATGGAATGAACTGGTATTTATGTGGTACTTTCAAGTCCTTTTGTCCACCCAAATGGACCAGCCTCCCCTGAGGTTGAGCCACAACCACAGTCTGTCACAAAGAGATTCTCCCTGCTATTTTAATGCAACTACCTGGACAACTGCTAGCAGGTGTGGGTTGGGCTGTAAGACATTTTCTGTAAGAAATGTTACATATTCTCTTACATCTAATAAGCAGATCTAGTTTGGTTTGAGAAAAATGCATTGTATGAACTACATACAGCATTAATTTTTACCCCATTTGTTATCTTTGTTGCTGATTTTAGTGTAGCACATGTTATAGTTGCCTGAATGTCTTTACGCAGTTACATTATGAGGACAAATGTTACATATGGGAACAAAAATTAAATGCATCATTTTATTTTACTGCGTACACACAGGTTTAGGCTAAGGCAAGTGTAAAACAGAAGTTATGTGTATGATAAAAATAATCTCCAGCAAATTAATTCAAGTGCATGTAATGACCTCAGAAGTCATGGATATAGAGCGCTGCATGTGTGAGTCACAGCTGCAGGCGATCCAGGCTGTAGATCTGTTGCAGAGGAAATCTGCTGTTTAATTACCTTCAACTGAAGCTCGCGAGCATAATTACTTTGTGTTTTTGTGTTTTCCTGCATGATTGGGTTCACTGGCATTTCACCAGCAGTGTGGAGCTTTCAATCAGGATGAATGTGACAGGTGAGATCGAGGCTACTACTCCTACTGCTTCTGCAGGGCAGATGGGGATAGATGGGTGGATGCAGACAGTGAAGCAAGCCCTGTTGCTCGGTGGGGAACAGAGGAAAATGAATTGTGAATTCAGATGGGGGATCTGGGAGGATTTGGGACTCTGTTGTATTTGCAGAGTTTAGCCGCACGGCCACCACTGAAACGAACCCTGGGAGTGTGGGAGAAAGGCTTTAGCTGCAATATGTTGATTCTGCTTACACCAGTAATGTTGTTTTTATCATTTGAAGTTCTGAGGTTATCTGTAAATCTGAGAAAAGTTCCCACCTGCCCCCACAGAGTCAGCTCAGCTCAAAATGTTGTCTTGGTGGGAACAAACGAGACGTTAATATATGTGGAAAGAAGACATTGCACTAGCTGTGACTGAAGAGTGGTGGTTTTGTAGCCGGAGTATTTAACTGGGAGCTGTAAACATGCATCCATATTACTCGCTGAGGGAAGTATTGCTGCTGCTGTTGATTGTTCAGTTGGTTCGTCACACTATTTGAATTCCCCCATCAGCCAAATGACCGTGGATGTGGATAATTAAAGGATGCTGACCACCACAACTGCAAGACTTACTGGGCAAGCAATGGGAAACCTTTTCTAACACTGATTTTAGGTCCACTGTTTGCAATATTTTTGATTAACCCTTTAAAACCAGTCGGAGCGGGCACGCTCTGTTTTGCATAAGTATTTTTAAATCCCGGTAGCTCTACAACCACGTGAGCTAGCGCAATATTTTCTTTTTGCATATGAAACCGGAGGAGTTGTACTTACATCTTATGTCATCAGCTTGTCCTCGGTCACAGTTTCCTTCCACATATAGTTTTGCAAAAACTGCATAAAAAGCACTTGCAGCAACAAAAACATAATATTCCAGAAACAGGCTTTGCCGATCCGATCAGCTGTTCATAACACTTCCTACGTCCATCAGCGTGAACTATCGCATGTCCGCCATGACCTGCCCGAAACCGGAAGTGACGTCATTTTCGCGGAAATGTAGTTTTTTACCATCAAGGCCTCATGAGCCTATACTGGTGTTTTTAAAAGTTATGTTTGACTTTATGACTTTCTGTGTCGTTTCTGGGATGCTTAGGACTCATATTGCACTGCTGGAAATAGTTTATTTTGATGCATATGCTGCTTTTTTGCAAATTTGCACTATAATATTTATTTTTGTTTTTCCTGCAGTTTATAAAAATTGGTGTATTTCAAAAATAAAACTATGAAGACACTCAAAATAAATTTCCTGTGGTGGGAAACTATTTTGTGCAACTTTTTTGTATTTACAGTTTTGAAGGATAAGCCTCTTAAATTTCTCTAACTAGAAATATATGTTAAAAAAACAAAAACGATTTTCAATTTTTTTGTAGTTTATTGCACTTTTTTTGCAATTTATGTAATTACTATGCACTTAATGCAGACATATTATTAAAATCTGGGCTATAATGGTTGTATTGATGTATAGCAAATTGAAATGCTCCCAAAAATGGCTCCACAACATGTAAAAATATAAAGTAAGCTCTGGCGGACTTGGTTCTATGGTAGGTCTTAAAGGGTTATCTGGCTGGAAAGGATGTGCAGCAGGTTGGAGTGATTAAGGAGGGAAAAGCACTAAAATGTGAACTGAGTGTTAGAAAAAGATCAAAGGATTATTTTGATGAGCTGGGGAAAAATACGAGAGGAGAGAACAGATACAGGGTAGTTAATCAGGAAGTGCAGAAGATTAGTGAGAATGATGTCAGAGCAGCCATGAAGATGATGAAGAATGGAGCAGGTCCAGATGACATGCCTGTGAAAGCATGGCAATGTCTAGGCCAGTGAACTTTGACCATTTTGAGACCATTTTAAGATCAACAGGAATTGAAAATTTGTGTACTGTTGTATTTTCAAGAGCAAGGGTGGCGTGCAGAACCGTGCAGAACTACGCAAGCATTAATATATAGCAGCAAATCAATAGCAGCAGCATGGCTGCATACAGAGAGCTCTGATAGTCTTGGTGAAGAAGTATAGAGAAGCTCAGAAGGAGCTGCTGTGTGTCTTTGGCTATGATGGGCCAAGAGAAGAGCTGATGAGGAAGTCACGAGTGAGTGTATGAGGGTGGTGTAGGACATGTGTGAGGACACTGAGACAGTGGTGGAGTGTATGGTAGCAGTCACAGATGGGAGTGGGCTTACTGGGATCAGGGATCAGCCTCGAGCTCCTTGTTGTTTGCACTGGTGGATTGACAGGTTGGCAGATGAGGTTGTGAGGGAGTCTCTGCGATTGCAGACGACAGTGGCGGTCCTAGCCTGTTAGGCGCCCTGGGCGAACACCCCCTCTGGCGCCCCCCCCACACACACACACACACACACACACACACACATATGAAGAGGGAGAGAGTATGCATAGTATGCAAACGGCTACTAAACAGACATCATACTTCGTCATACAATGTGAACAGGACAAATCAACAATTGACACTGACTAATTAATATTATATTATTGTATATTGTTTGGAGTTTAGTCTGTTACTGTTACTATTTTTACCATTTCTTCTTGGAGGAACTGTAACCCACATAATTTCCTTAGGGATTAAGAAAGTATTCTGATTCTGATTCTGATTGTTTCAGGATGACCTGCCATTATCCAATGACACATCTGCTTACCTGTATCTTTTGCTCGTTTCTCCTTGTAGGAGTGATAATAAAATGTATTGAATTTTAATGACCACTGGGTTTGCATTTGTTTGGTTGCTATGGTGATGTGTAACGGGAGTCGCGTGGGTGCTAGCGGTGACTTTAAGAGGGCGTTGTCAGTCTGTCATTCACTGGTTTGATTTTGTCAGAGAGGAGGGCTGGGTAGCCGTAGTTTTTGTTGACCGCAGCACAACGAGTTTCCCCTTGTTGCATTAGAGCCTGTGATGTTTTAAGAGTTTGAATCGCGAGCCGATCACATTGCTCTGTAAACTTTTCAAGCACTTTAATAAACAAGCAGGCAATTCCACCTCTGGCATTATTGTGTAAAGTTGACAGCGCGTCAGGCAAATAGGCAGGCTCAATCCCCGGCCTCTAGCGACTGTGGAAGTCGCTACACTCCTCTTCTTTTCTCTTTTTTTAAACTTTAAAAACGGGTTGTGAGTGAGACTTTAAATAAACAAAATATAAAATATACTGTGGCGTGGGTGTGGTCTCTGGCCAGCTGCAGAGGAGGGGTGACACAGTGAGCTCCCGGGGCGGCGCAGGGGCGGGGTCAACAGGTGTGCTGGGTTATGACATTGATTGTGTGTCTTTTTATGTTGGCAGTGACAGTCGGAGGGAAAGCGGACGTGACAGCACAAAGAGAGCGGGAGTGGCTGTGAATGAGACCACAACTCCAAATAAAAGTTTTGCTGTCAAAATAATCGCTCCAGCGTATGTTTATTGGGTCAAACGCTACATATACATTTTAAATTGTTATTGATCCCTTCACCCCGAGTCCTAAAGTGTATATTTATTTGTTCTACTCTTAAATATTTATTGTTTGTTTACTTGCACTGCTGTAACTGGAGCCTCGTCGTCTCGTCTCTCTATATACTGGACTGTATGTAGCGGAGATGAGAATAAAGTTTACTTTGACTTCAGCAGCGAGCAGGCGCACCGAGCGCTCTCGCGCTCACTTTTCGCGTATAGAATTTTGAAAAAACATCGGTGCAAATTATAAGTCTGTATCATAATGTCTGGTGTTTTCGTGTTTGCTGTTTGTTTTTATTTTGTTTTATTTTGCGAGTTGGTAATTTTTGCTGCTCCAGCCAGCCAGAGAATCCCCCGCCGCCCCGCCCTCTCCTCCCTGTGCCGCAGCAGGCGCACCTTGCAAACGGAGGGCGCCCTTACTCCCATGGGCGATAGAAAACCTATGCCATTCCCAGTATGCGCTGGCTGATGTCGGGGCAGCATGAGTACGAGCAATTTTTTTTTTTTTCCGATTCCCGTGATGCCGCCCCCACCACGATGCCGCCCCGGGCAACCGCCCGTGTCGCCCGTATCTAAAACCGCTACTGGCAGACGACATTGTGATCTGTAGTGAGAGCAGGGAAGAAGAAGAGACGCTGAGAGGTGGAGGTTTGCTCTTTTGATTCAGTCCTCTTCAGCTTCTGTCTCTCTGCCTTTGTTTCCTTTCTCTCCTCTCTCTGTCTGTGTGCTCGTGCATGGACTCGTCTCAGGTTCCCACCTCTGGTTTGACACACCTGAGGTAATCGCCTTTTTGTGATTATCTCATCACTGCCGATACTTACGATCATAGCTGGCAGTCATTCTTCATGGATCATTGAAGTACACATAGTGTAGCCCCAGCTCTTCCCCTCTGCAGACGTCCCTGGATTCCCTCCCTGAAGTTTAGTGAGCCTGCCGTGGGTTTAAGTGAATGCTGTGTTGTTGGATGTAGATGTATAGAATTTACATTTACAACAGGATTCGCCAGTCTGTCTCTCACCTTTGGTCCTTCGTCATCTCCTGCAGACCCGGCGTGTCAGATTTAGCTGAAATGTTCCATCATGACGCACCGCTCTCTTCCTCCACATGGAGTATATGACTGTGTGCACCCTTACCCACGAGCCAGCTGTACAGTTTATCTCAACCAGAGCAGGAGAGCATGAAAAAATGCATTACAACTTATTCACTAGCTGCAGGCATCGTTTGGCCTCTTCCTCTCCTCTTGGATTCTTCTTTGTAGAGAAAACCATGCACTGACTTCCATGGGTTACACAAAAATAAGTACCTGCTGCTTTTTTGTCC
The DNA here is from genome assembly GCF_963576455.1 of Neolamprologus multifasciatus. NCBI lineage: Eukaryota > Metazoa > Chordata > Actinopteri > Cichliformes > Cichlidae > Neolamprologus > Neolamprologus multifasciatus. Next base: position 14,318,145 of record NC_140440.1, on the reverse strand, counting down.
TCAAGTTGTTAAAGGTGCCACTATGTTCAGCCAAGTGGTCCTTTGTAATGCATATCATGGTGAGGATTAAGGAAGGGTACTGAGGAAGGGTAGATGGCCTTCACCTTGATCAATTCAAGTATCTGGTAATGTTCCCGTTGTTTTCCTGGCTCTGATTAACAACATCCTCCAGCACTTCATGAATTGTGTGTTCATCAGGTTGACATCCTGATTTTCTCCTGGTCCCCTCAAGAACATGAACCTCATGTTAAGGCAAGTTCTGCAGTGTTTGTTTGAGTACAAACGCTTCGTCTAATGTGAGTTCACATTGAAACAGTTTCCACCCTTGGCTTTATTATAGACCCGGCAAATGTCCAGTAATCGACTGGCCAGTGCCTCCTAAGCACAAACACAACTCCAGTGTTTCATTTTCATTTTAATTCATCAGGTTATCTGAGACTTCTGTAAGATTGCACTACCATTAAGCCAACTAACCCCTCCAAGGGTCTCTGTCCAGTGAAATTTACCTAAAGACGTTTTAGAATAGCCTTTATTGTCATTGTACAAAGTACAACGAAATTGGAGTGCCACTCCCGTGGTGCAAAATGCAATAATAAATATAAATGTAAAATATAAAAAGTACAATAAAACAACCGAAGTACTCAGACAATAATAAGTACAATATATACAGGATAGCAGCATAATATAGTGACAATGGCAAGTATGGTTTTACCTTTTCAGTCCATTTAGTTTAATTTACCATCTTGAATACTGCCTGAGAGTCTTGCTCCAAGAATGTTACGAATGTTACGAATGTTACGAATGTTACGAATGTTACGGCCCCCGGCCTCGGAGGAAGTGGGCCCACCTACCTGTATGGAAGTTCAAGCGTGCCAGGGCTCACAGAAGATTTGACCCTCGTGTCTTTGGGCTCATTTATGTTACCGACCCTGTCATCCAGCAGAGCTGGGTCATAACAGTGGCTAAACATCCATTCGTCATACAGACTGACCACAGTTGGAAGATACTTACCACATGTAGGGAGGGTGGATGAAGCTAGGTATCTGGGGTCAACCATCCAAGAGGTGAAGAAGAGAGCTGGGGCAGGAAGGAGTGGATGGAGATGAATGTCACGGGTAATTTGTGACAGGATGGCAGCAAAAGTCAAAGAGAAGGTTTACAAGATAGCAGTGAGACTCCTATGATGTATGGTTTAGAGATAGTGGTACTAACAAAAAGAAAATAGGCCGAGCTGGAAGTGACAGAGCTGAAGATATTAAGCTTTTCAGTGGGAATGATGAGGATGCACTGCATTACAAATCAGAGCGAGCAGTCAGGAGACAAAAGTCAGAGGTAAGGCTGAGGTTTGAACATTTGCAGAGGAGAGAGAGAGAGTGGACGTGTTGGAAATCAATCTTTGTTGTGGGGTGATGAGCACATAACTCAGGTCAAACTGACATTGACATACATCCTGTTGTTATAACAGGATAAGTGACAGACATGAAATGACACTTTGAGAAAGAGAAATAAGAAAGGACGTCTGGAGTCCATCGCAGGAAAACCAGGTGACCCCTTTAACCCCGCCCACTAATCGTTGGACCTGCTGCCCTCAGGTCGGCGCCTCGGATCAGTCAGGTCCCACACCTCCAGACTCACTAACAGCTTCTTCCCCCACCCCCACCCCGCCACCTCACAAATCTGAGCCATGGTGAGTAACCACATCACTCAGGGCTCTGTTCAGACCAAGTCTTTTGTCTTTGCCTTACTTCCAAGCACATTTAGTTCTTCCAGTTCAGAGCACGTGTTCAGTTTCTCTGGAAACAAAAAATAAATACATATAATAAAAAATGGTTTTTTAAACTCTCTCCATGTAATGACAGACTAAGAAATTACATTTACATTTTGAGCAGCTCCCCCCCCCCCTCCCACCAACTGAACAGTGAAGACAAGTCTTGACTTCACTGTTAATATTTCATTAATTTGATTTTTAGTTTAATTTCATTTCTACAGCACAAACTCACAACTGAACCTGAATCGTGACCATAAAATGCCTCAAGGAGCTTTAAGACTGTGCAACAACACATCTGTATTTGTTCTCTGTGGTCTTTTGTGTCAGAATGATGAAGTATTTGTTGTGTAAAGTACAAAAATATGATGTCAGTAACACTTCTAATGACAGCAGACACATTTAATATGCAGCAGGGCTCGCTCTTTTCAAAGGCAGGCTGTAATGGTCTATGCCCTTTGAATTTAGGAGAGTCATATATGGCACTTGTAGCCTTCAGATGTTGAAAGCAAAGCGCCTTACTTTGCTTTCAAGATAAAGAAGAGAGCGCCATCCAGTTCTTGGCTTCAGTACTTCTCTTCAGAGACAGATAGGTCCTGTAAATTGGCACCCTAAGGCTTTTATCCCTGAACCAGTGAAGCCACTGAAGAATCTGTGTTGTAGAGATGTCACTGGTGCTCCAGCCTGAGGCGACATGGCCACTCTGTGATCCAGCGAAGTCATCAAACCAGCAAAGACACAAAGACTAGCATCCAAACCACTAAATCCTATATATATTCGTCTTGTCAGCCATACACCAGGAGCATTTGAAGCTCCATTTCCTTTGAATCGAAAAAACAGTCTGCTGTCCTCAGATGTGAGGGGCCTGAGGCTAGAGTTCATGTGCTACAAAAGAGAGACGTTTTTATCATGATCTATTAGCACCCTGTCAATACGCTTCCCCCTCATTGAGCCGTGGCTTTGTGACCTCTCAGATAGCTACCAGGAGGTGAAAGAGTTAGAGGGAGGAAGAACAGGAAACACAGAAAGCATCTAATTCATCGGGGGAGTGAGAAACAGAAAGGTGGAAGACAGGCAGGTGGCTGGAAGCACCGTTTCACCGAGGTAGTAGTGCGTGGTGTTTTCAGTATCTCCAGTGGGTGAGTGAGCGAGAATAATATTCTCAGTTTGGGGGTAACAGGAAGAAGACTCCATGCAGGCCTTCACGTGAAGGAGGATGCACCAATGAGGGAGCAGAGGAAAACTGAAACATTGTAACAGATATGAAGGAAGTAAAGGACGCAGTACTGGACTCATGGGACGAGTCGGCACCATTAAAATGATTCTGACGAAAATAAATGACAGGTTTTCACGGCTCCCTGACAAAGGCTGTATTACTTGGTTTAAATCACAACAACAACATTTAGAAATTTGGGGGAAAATAAGTCTAAAAATAAAAATACAATGATGGTCTGGAACTATCACATTATATCACTGCTTCTTATCCAACAGATGTTTGGAAATAGATTCACCCAAACTTGTTAGACTTGGCTGGAAATGCAAATATATATAATCTTCCACCAGTGTTAAGTACTATGACTGCACATAACTACGGAGCCCCGCAGGGGACATGGGAGAAAAAAAATTAAGACGGACTTTTGCGAGATCTCGCAAAACTAACTCGGGATCTCGCAAAACAAACTCGGGATCTCGCAAAACTTTTGCGAGATCTTGCAAACGTTTTAGCCGCATTCTTCGGACGCTGGCTCGAAGCCAACCGGGCGGTCGAGGCACGATGTGCCGGGAAAGCGGTGTTCCTCCTGGCTGTAGTAGGTCTCGACCTCCCATTAGCTCGAAGCTAACGGGAGGTCGAAGCTAAAGCTAAAGAATCCGGCTAAAACTTTTGCGAGATCCCGAGTTTGTTTTGCAAGATCTCGCAAAAGTCCGTCTTAATTTTTTTTTCTCCCATGTCCCCTGCGGGGCTCCGTACATAACCACCTCTCTGTCAGCCTGGTGGGAATTTTTAAAAATAACTAGCACTTCACTCAACCCCGGGGTGGCTCACATAGATAGAGGTAGAGCAGATAGATAGGGCGGGTCACCTACTAACTGGAAGGATGGTGGTTCAATCCCAGTCTGCTCCAGTCTGCATGCCAAATATCCGTGATACTAACCCCATGTTGCTCTCCGATGCATCCGCTGCATTGTTGTGTAAAGCGGTTTGATGGAGCAGGAATGCGCTCTATAAGAACCAGAACCGTTCACCATATACAACAACACCCAGAAAAAGAAAATGGAAGTAAAGAGATGACAATAAAGAACATGGTAGACTTTATTTCACTGAAAGAAGTTATGGACTCAGCAGCAGTAAATCTCTTCAGTATCATCATATAGTGCAGAATTTATACAGCTGCATTATTATGAATCCTCCATTATACAAACCTGAAACGTCTCAGATGACCTGCATCATGTGTAGAGCACAAAACATTGTTCACTGTCCAATCACAATCCGTGTGTATATTAAGAAAGAGACTGTGTCATGTGGGTACAACCTACAATAATACAGAGAAAAGAACAACAATTAAATGCCCCCCTGTGAGGAGGCACTTAGTGACAAAGAAAGAAACCTCCCGTTGCTACTGTAGGGGTGAGAGGGGAGGAAGACTGGTTGTCTTCCACAAGGCGTCATTGCCAGAGGTTCATAATAACTAGTGTTTAAATACAGAGCAGTGTATAAACACGCAATGAGTGGAACAGGTGTTGCAGGCATATTGCAGCATTATTAAGGTAGGGCCCTATATATGGTAAATGGTAAATGGCCCTAGTCCCTAAGGACCCCAAAGCGCTTTACATATCCAGTCATCCTCACATTCACACACTGGTGATGGCAGCTACATTGTAGCCACAGAGGGCGCACTGACAGAGGCGAGGCTGCCGGACACTGGCGCCACCAGGCCCTCTGACCACCACCAGTAGGCAACAAGTGAAGTGTCTTGCCCAAGGACTCAACGACCGAGACTGTCCAAGCCGGGGCTCGAACCGGCAACCTTCCGATTACAAGGTGAACTCCCAACTCTTGAGCCACGATCACTGATATATATGCTTTAACAAGAAGGAAAGTTTAAATCTTAAAAGTAGAGATAGTGTCTGTCTCCTGAATCCAAACTGGAAGCTGATGTGTTATTATTTTTATATATTATATTATATTTATTTTATTTTATTATATATTATATTATTAATTAATTAATTAATTATTCTTATTATTAATTATTAATAATTTTATTAATATTATATTATTTTATTTTTATTTATAATATTTAGATATATTTTATATATTATTTTATTATTTTTGTTCCTGATTGCCAAGACCTGGAAGGTTTGTCCTTTAATTTGTAACCTCTCTGTATATTTACATTTTTATATTTCTTTTACAACTTGGATATGATGCTGTACTTTATTGTCACGAACTATCTACAGACGTCCGTCTACGTTGGAGGAGAGCTCCTTACACTGCGCTCTTTGATCCAATTCAAAGGTTTAAGGATGGAGGCAGATTTCTAATCTGGATTGTATGAATGAAACTGACTTGCTTTGCAACATCTCAAACCCCATAACCAGTCCATCCATCTCACTCCTTGAGTTTGAATTAATGATTAACACAGTGAATCTTTTATGAGGAGTAATAGTTAGCCTTGCTGGGTATTTAGAACAACATGCAGCACGATGTCTTTGGACTTTAGAGGCAGCGGTGAGACAAACACACTCACTGCACAGGCTGGAGAAGGAAAACTAACAGTGATGAGTTGGTGTCTGCTCCTGTGTCTGAGAGTCATCACGTTTATTAAGGAAGGAGGCAAACAAACACATATCAGAGGATTGTGTTCACATCATCTATTGATGAGTGATGCGTGTGAAGCAAAGCGTGGTTTAACTGGGAGCACAGGGAATAATAATGTATGATTTGTTTTTGTTTCACTGCGATGAACTATGGTCGAGACGCTGTGTGTTACAGGCAGAGGAAAACACCGAAACACTTTTCAGGCATTTTATTAGTGATGTGAGAATGATGGAGAAGCATCCTGAGACTTACTGAGACTGAGAATATACGATGCTGTGAAAACATGTTCGCTTCCTTATGATTTATTATTTTTAACACATTTTTCACACGTACGTGTTTCAGCTCAATAAACTTGGACAGTATAATATTTTATGTGATGAAACAATGAAGGAAACTGCTCCCACAAAAATGAATGTGGAAAAAAGAGGTTTCAGGGGTCACGTCGTTTTTTTAACCTCGATTTTACATGTTTGATTAGCCACAACCTGCCGTGGGTTGTAACCCACTCTGCAACTCATTTCTTTGAAGCATATTTTCTTGGTTCTGTTCCACTGAACCACTGCGCTCCACTGTAAATGCTATTAACAACACATAAGCTAGTCACACTGTTGTTCTGCACTATGTGGCCCTTCATCATACACTATCCAATCCAACTGCACACATCTCGTACATAATCATAATAAAAACTACTCTGATTTGTATTCTGCCTTTCAAAAAGGACACAGACTATAAATAAACAAAAACACTCGATGTTGAAGTTTCTTAAAAGAGTCCAGTGACAAAACAAACTGAGAGGTCCCGGGGTCAGTCTGGAGTGACGGAGTTAAATCAGACAGTAAAGAATCATTTGCTATCTGCAGGTATCAGCTGTTTGGCAGCTGATCTGTGAGGAAGGTGAGTACGCACATCGACAAACTGACCAGAGCACCGAGGAAACAAGTGCAGAGACAACAACGCCACGTCAGTGAAAGCAAAGGTTTGTCATCAAGTGACAAGCGGTGACATTCACACCGGTGTCGTCTCAATCCAGAATCCAGGATTATTCCAGCACTGGGAACGTTCGGCTGTAGCTCAGCAGGTAGAGCAGTGCACCTGCTAGTTGTGAGGTTGGTGGTTCGATCCCTGTCTGCTCCGATCTGCATGCCCAATGTCACTGAGCAAGACACTAACCCCGCGCTGCTCTCCGGTGCATCCATTGGATTGTGAATGTTAGAAAACACTAACATAGAAAAGCGCTGTATAAGAACCACTGATCACTGACAGCAGATGTCTTATCTGTGACTTCTACCGTATCTTCCTCTGCCCCTGCTGACCTCACACTCATAGCTGATATCCTGGAATGCTTCTAGATCCATGACCTTCTCCATACTTGTCCTTCAGTACTCTCTAAGCAAACACTGCATCTACACTGATCACCATTACGGCCACCTGCCTAATACTGTGTTGATGCCCCTTTTGCAGCCCTGACCCTTTGACCCCTGTAGGTGTGCTTTGGTATCTGGCACCAAGATGTTAGCAACAGCTGCTTTAAGTGAGTTGTGTTGTTCCCTTATGCTCCACTTGTGATGCTCACATGCCCGTTGTTCCTGTGGTGGGCAGGGGTCAGCAGGGGTCAGGGGTCAGCCTGGGCTAATGTGCATGCTCACACAGTTCTCTCACAACCAGCATTAAGTTTTGCAGCAATATCAGCTACAGTAGCTTGACTGTTGAATTGAATTTGTCTGAACAAACACTTCAGTAAAACCATACTTATTTTTTATGCTTTGTGATTTTCTCTGAGCAGCTCATCACTGGATTAACTTTGGTTGTAGATCCATCACTCTGGACCTGCAGACACCACACACCTGTCTGCTGTCACCGCTCAGTTATTTCCTGCTCCTACTGTGAAGTGTGCATCACTGTAGCTACATCACACCATTTATTATATGATTTATATTTTATATGAATCTAATGAGAACAAAACAGAGATCACGGTGAAATGTTTGCATCAGTTTTTCTCATTTTCATGAATAAATCCTGGAACACTGAAAGCTTCACATCAGCTCACAGTCTTGAGGATTTGTTGACTTTCTGAAAGTGCAGTTTGCCAGTTTAACCACAGCTGTTATTTCCACTGTGTACTGGTGGATTTATCAGATTCCACAGGACGTCCTGAAGCACTCCCACAGAGTCATGAGACTTGCAGCTACAAATGTTCGCTGCAGAAACTCTTTGTTGGCAGGTTTAAATGTGGACACAGTTAGATGCACACTTGCTTCCTGATACTCGCTAAGTTTTTTTTTCTTTTTTGACTCATAAAAACATGTAACACTGTACATTAATGCGACAGCAGTTCAGAGGAGCCTCTGGTTTAAAGGATTTCTTCTGCATTTAGGTTTTCCACTGACAGCTGTCGATATTTTCTGCTGACAATTAATTTGTCAAACTTTATTTTCTAAATCATAAAAAACAACCTGTAACCTGAGCTGTGCATCAAAGTTGCCTGCCTGCAACAGCGTGAAACTGCAGCAGCCACGTGCACGAAGCGGACGCTCTCACGTGCGCTTTGTGCACGTGGCTGCTGAGTTCCACTCATGAGTGTTTTAATTGGTTGACAGTTGATTCAACTTCGGTTTTTGCAGTGATGATGATCACACATTTACTTTGTAAATAGTCAATAAAAACTGTGGTCAGTCCCCAAACTGTAGCTGTAGATGGGTATTGTAAAGAGCTCAGTGTGGGTGTTTATCTGTCTCTGTCACTCACAGCGTGCTGCACTCAGGCATCAGATATTAATTGAATGAGTATGAACAAACAGCTGGCATGTTTCCCACTGTCACAGTCACCCATGATGTTTGCTCTCTGCCTTCAGCTTACGTGGCCGTGCGCTTTGTTAGGTGAACACCAGAAATACTCGAGTACAGAGTAACGTGCTGTTTCCAGTGAGCTGACATGTTGAGCCTCCAGGTGGGTGAAGCAGTAGGTACGACTGCGGTGCTGCTGTTGGCACTTTGGTGAAAGAAGGACATTTAACAGGAACAGCTTGTCTGTTTCCTGTTTCACTGTAATAGCTGTCTGTCAGCTCCTCTTCATCCTGACGAAGCTGTGCGTGTGCGTGTGTGTGTGTGTGCGCCGCTGTCTTTAAGCTCAGGTGTTTGGTGTTTGTTTCCGCTCCGTAATGAAGAAGTAATGAGCAGTCAGACAAGCTGTTGATTACCCTTTTTTCCACTAGCTTGCAGAGCTCTTGCAGATGGCTTGCTGTTGTCTCTACACAAGTATGTGTGTTTGGGCATCTGTTTGCAAGCGTGTGTGTGTCTGTGTGTGTGTGTAGCTACATGCACGTCCTGTGTTTTCTCTCCCGTATGAACTAGAAGAGTGAAGGCGTTTCTGTGTGAAACAAAGCAGCTAGCAGCAGCTTCTTTACCCCAGGGGTGAATTAAAGTTTCCTTTGTGGTGTAGACTGATAAGGCCGTTAGACACTGATAGATGACGCTCTCCCAGGGAGCTGACATGTCACTTGTTCTTTTTATAATAGTTTCTCTGACACAATCGTTTGTGAGGGACCTGTGTGAGAGTGTGTATGCACAAAATCTGCTTATGGAAAAGCAGCAGTCTAATACGATCAGACTGATAGTACACATGATGAGCAGTTATCGTGCAGCAGTAATCTGGAAGCTTCCACAGCCTTGGTACACCTGCTTTTACTGCATCAGATCAAAACCACAGTCTCACCAAATAATTGGATACAGTGTAGCGAGATAACGACGGCTAAGAGAGTCGCACTAACTGATTTTATAAAAGGAAAATGTGCAGCAAAGACTGGAAAAATTACTTTTTAGTGATTTGAGTTTTCATGTTGATCTTTGCTCATTTGTTTCCTGAGTGTCTTCTGCTGTTTGTCTCCTCTCTGTACTCTTTCACTTTCACTTTCTTCCTTTGCTCCTTTACTGCACTTTTCGTGCTGACTAAGTTAACCTGTGCTTCATTTCCCCTCACTCAGCCGCCCAGCGGGGTGAAGACATTACCCATCAGCCTTTCACAGCTGAGGGGTGGAGAGTACTGCAAGTACAGTTTAGCAAAAATGTTCAATTTAGCAGCTACTAATGGGTCAAAGTGTAGCTTAGAAAGTCTAAGTAAAGGGTAAAAAAGTATTCTATGTGACCTAAAGTCAGAACTGCTGTGGAGCTAAATCAGCTCAAAGCTTGAGTCATTTGAAAAAGTGATTTGAAACTAAAATTTTGACATTTGAAATATAATAAGATGACTAACTGATTGTGGGTGGATGGGTGTGAAAGTTGTTTGCGGTGCATCATCGGACGTTTGCTATAAGCTGAACTTCTCTCAGGGTTTCCCTCTTGTACCTCTGCACACTAGTCTCTGTGACTCATCATATTTACACTGAAGAGAAGCTTGAAGCTGTTCATGTGATAGCCTCCATTGTGCATATACAGGGTGTCGACCTCCACACCTCCACTCAGCAGCTGGTACACTCACAGTCTTACTCGTCTTGATTTAAGAGAAGAGGGAAAAGAGTGAGAGCTTTGGAGAAATGTACATTTACTAAATGTACTACATTTGATCTGTCTAGCAAAGCAAAGCTGAAGCCAGTTTTGTCAACACATGACTTGGAGACTCGGCTTGACTGTAATGCACTTTATGTTGGAGTGAGCCGAGGGTTTCGTGCACGTCTTCAGCTCGTTGCTGCTGCTCGCCTCGCCATGAACATGTAACACGTGTCCTCTCTTCACCGGCTTCCTGTTCATGACAGAATTCATTTCAAAGTCCTAACGCTGGTTAATGGCCGTGCTTCCTCATACCTTTCTGAGATACTTCAGCCTTACTTCACGGGCCCTCAGATCAGCTGACCAGCTGCTGCTGGTTGTCCCAAAATCTCGGCTAAAACGTAGAGGAGAGCGAGCCTTTTCAATAAAAGCTCCCAAACTTATAACATTCAGTCTTTAAGTATTAAACAGACATCCTCGTTTCCTGTTTTTAAGTCTCTTTTGAAAACTCACCTTTTTTCGATAGCGTTCAGACTGGTGTGAGTTGATATGTTTATTATGTGTATTACTATGTGTTTATTTATTTTTATCTTGTGTTTTACTCCTGTGTGTCTGTACAGCACGTTGGGCTATATAAATAAATTGGATTTGGATTTATGTGCACAAGATTAGGTCATCATGAAGTGATGTTGTTGAGTCAGCTCTGGGTTACTTCTTTTTATCTAGAGCTCCAAATGAAAATGTAAAGAGCAAAAAAAGAGCAAAGAATAAAAGAAAGTAAGCAGGTGAATGTCTGATTTTCTTTTCCTTTGGTCTCTAACACAAATCACTGCACTGGATATAAACCCAGCTCGTATTATGATGACCTCTGAGTACTAATAATGATGTTAGGTTGCATTGATCACTGAACATTGATCATTACACAGAGTTATAATAATAATAATGGATTGGATTTATATAGCGCTTTACAATGCCACTATTCATTCACACACTGGTGGAGGGAGCTACGTTTGTAGCCACAGCTGCCCTGGGGCAGACTGACAGAGGCGAGGCTGCCATCGGCCCCAGTAGGCGGTAGGTGAAGTGTCTTGCCCAAAGACACAACGACCAGGACAGAGAGCCCGGGGATCGAACCGGTGACCTTCCTGTTACAGATACACTTCCCAACCCCCTGAGCCACGGTCGCCCTGAGTTTATGTTCAACGTCGTTGCCCTCCAAATGTAAGTGCCCACAGTGATGTCACAGTGATGTCACAGTGATGTCTGCACCCGGGTGTGGTTTGTGTACCTCTCAGATTTTCCTAATCTGGCATACGAGACATAAGTGGACGATCGTGTTTGTCTTTACTGCCAATCCAATTATAAACTATGGACAACAACACTGGGACTCTTTCATTTTCCCTCATAATTCTGCCCAGTTCCTAAAAGCATGAAGCATCTGGGTGGTAATTAAAGTGTAACAAAACAAGCCTAATAAGATAAGACGAACTTTATTATGGTAAACATGCTCAATGTAACCACAGAGGCCTATATTTCCACAGCTGTTAGTCACTGAACAACAGACTGACTTGGTTTGTTACCGCAGCACTAACTGTTTTCTTTATAAACTCATGTATAATTACATTATACAACGTTTTAACTTCTACTTCACATCAACTACAGGTCACACCAGTATTTCACAGTGAAACATGAGCCCCGTATGTATGAATCAATCTTAATCTCACATTTCAGTCAGATGAGTTTTCTGAAACCTGATTTCTCTGCCAGAATGTCGCCGGACAAAAAACAGTGAAACATAGAAAATATGTATATGAGCTTCATAAATCATCAGAAGGGCTTTCTGCCAGAGTGGTGTGTAGGAGGGACCCCCCCCCCCCCCCCCCCCCCCCCAGCACACACTCATATACAGCGATTTTTACTTTGCCAAACTCCAGAGAAATGGCAGCGTGATGTGCTTTTATGGGGCAAGGAAAAAATACGAATGGCATGAAGATATGATTCAGTCATCAATGTGGTCTTTTATTTGTAGAAGTGAGCATCAACCAATCAAAGTGCTCCCACCTGGTTCACGTAAATCTCTGTTTGTGTTCGTGCACTTACCTTTTTCAGATCTTTCTTTGCTCTCTCCTTTTCCACTGATTTCATAGACGAGCAAAGAACAATTAATGTTGGTTTAATCAACATATTCTGTTTCCTTTTTGTCATTTTTATTGATTTTCAGAAGTCACAGAGAAATGGTGCTTTGGTTACTGCACTGTTTTATTCCACAGCCTCTCTTCACTTCGTTTCTCTTCCCTTTCTGCACTCATTGTGTTTGCTTTGCCTCCACTGCTTCGATTTACTCCATAAACACACACACACACAGTGAACACACACTGAAGTTTGTCACGTGTACACGGAGTTGTTCCAGGAAATAGACCCTTCAATGATCCGGCTATAGGACTTAGAGGCAGGCATTGTCTTTCCAAAGGAGACTCGTGTCCAAAACATCTGCACACATGTTCACCTCTGTGGTCCCCTCACATTCTCAGCCTATTACAACTCAAAACAAAGAGGTGTGGCCATATTATTTAACAGAAAATAAACTATGGATTCATGTATATATGGGCCAAATGTTGATGATCCCTCATTTTGTCACACCCTCTTCACTTCAGATCACTCTGACGCCGCGCTTATGATAAGAGGAGACCTCACCAGGTATTTAATCCAGAAACGGCCAGGCTCAGGACAGTGGTCAGAGGAACAGGCAGCCAGTACACACTCACACTCATATCACAGATATCACTGCTCGGTCTCTAGCTCTGACACAGTCACACCATCAGTTAGGAGGTGGAGATTTAATACGTCACTACTTAAAGAACAAAATGAAAATAATAGCTAACAATAAACAAAACTAAATGGGCAAAGTGTTTCTAATATAATGACCCCCCAGCACTACCAGCATGTGTTCTGTGGGAAGCTGTGGGACAAAATAATAACTTATTGTTCACATAAGAAAAAAGAATCAGAACAAAAACTTCAATCCTTCGAATCGACCCATGCTGCCTCACTACAAGGAGATATTATTAACAACCTGAGGAAACTCAAACTGAAATGAAATCATTTCTGCTGCACTTGGAGAACTTTGAACAAAGTAACCAGTTAAAACTACATAAAAAACAGTTTTTTATTCTATTAAAACACAAATGTGAACATTAATCATGATCCACAAATAAACCTTTTAAAGACTTTCATGAAGTCTTATACTCGTCACAGATCACTCGACAGGGCAGCTAGCAGGAGTAACACTTGGGCAGCAGCTGTGAGCAGAGCCAGGAACACTGCCAGGTGTGAACAGGTAAGGCTTTGATCCAAACTGCTCTGTTAACTTTTATAATTCCAAAATGATTTGAATTTTCATATTCAATGGAACCTGAACTGTAGCAAAAAATACTGTAAAATGATGATTAAAATTCATATACGTCTGTGTGTGTAACAAACCATCCATCAAATCCACACATGCAAAGAAGTCACACCAGGAAAACAGTCACATGCATTACTCAGGTGTGATTTTGACCCACTCTTCCACACAAGCTAATCCTGAAGCTTCCATGGCCCCTGTGGACTCTATCTGGTCGTTAAGTCTGCCGTCAAAGCCATGTGTGGGCCTAAACTCCGCTGCAGGTCCATATATCAAACGATCACTGTGGCATCACTGAGAGTTGAAAAACTGTCTAAAGTCTTTCATCTTTAATAAAATGATCAGCGTTCTGCTCTACCAGGTGTAACAATTGAGTTTAACATCCAGGCATCCATGAAAACGGAACTTATGACATTTAACGGAGTTAGAAGTTAGCAGGAAGTTAGCTCGCTAGCTTCTATCTAAATACAATATAGCATGTCCTGACTGCGGGGTTTTGGAAACAAATTAAAACGTACAGCTCTGTTATCACTTCCAACATAAATGAAGACAGAAAACTAAACAGCAGTGACGTTTGTAGGGTTACTGAAGTTTGGCTAGCTGGTATTTAATGATGTGTTACGTGACCGCTAGCGACACAGCTATGTTAGCATAATATAAACAAGCTAACTTTTTTTCCACTGGATAAAAGTTAACGTGAGTGTTCTCGGTGGTCAGGAACAAATGTAATCGCATGGCAGGATGCTGTAAAAGGACCAAACTTCAGCCAGGAGAACAACTGAGATAATCCATCCACAATACGAGGTATATTATATATACTGCTGCTGGGCTGGGCTGTAGTTACATCCTAAGGTTTCAAAAACTGAGCTTAAATAAATGATAAGCGGTAATAAAAGCCGAGGGAGGTCAACAGTGATCACTGACTGTTTTAGGAGCTTTTTGAGATTAAATAGAAGAAAATACAAAACATTAAACATGGTAACAACACAAAAGCATATTAAACGCAGACTACTTTAGGCCCGGAAGTAGGATTCGTCACGTCATCACTTAACGACCGGATTGCTTAACAATGGAGTGTTGTGTGGTGAGTGTGCATGCAGACCATGGTGGCTGAGTACTTCCTGCTTTATGTGAAGAACAATGGTACCTGCTGTTTCCGGGTCTTTCTGAAGGTCTCCAAAAGTGCTCCTTGGCTTCTGGACAACTCTTCTGATAATTTGTTTCTGTCCTCTGTCTGTAATGTTGTGGGGAGCACCCAGGTGGTCGGTTTATTGTGAGGTAGGTGAGGTTTATGGTATGGTTCTTTCCTCTTCCAGACTTAGTGACCAACACTGCTCACTGCAACCTTCAGTAGTTTAGAAATTCTTCTGTAGCCAGAAACATCAGCAAGGTTGCAAATATTTGACAGAGCTAACTGGTGCTGATCATTTATCAGTACATGTCCATATTTATATCTGTGTATAAAACAAAGCTGACACTGTGAGACTTGATCAGAGGTGTGAGCTTCACAGCAGAGGCCTTTGTGTCAAAGTAACTGAGGATAAAACAGAAAAACACGAAGGAGATTTTCCTGGCCTGACTTTTTATAGCAGATAACCTTAAAAATATTCAGCAGTAGAACAGAAACTGAAGAAAACCATGAATCAACATATAAACATTACCTGATGCTGCTGAATGAAGCAGAATTGTGATGAAACCTGCAGCTTCAGAATCTGAGCGATGTCAGCTCTCCGGCGTGTCCGTGTCGGGGGAACGATCGGGCTTTCATGCGGACTCTGTTACCTGCTCTCATTTGCTGTTTTAGCTGTTTGGTGGTCGTTGAAACAGTTTCCTGAGCTTCAACCTGAGATTCTGGCAAAATCTATTATTTAAACCCCTAGTTGTGACTGAACCAGCTGATATTAATTTGCACTAAGAGGCAGGGTTGCTTTCTTTTCACTGATAGATTTCAGCTGATGTCATGACTTTGCACCGCCTGTTTGCACCTTCCTTTCTCCATGCGTTGAGTCCTGTGTCATTTCTAATTATTACACATAAGTTAGTTTATGAACATCTATGGTTTGATTTCTTTCCCTGTGTAGATTGGACGTGTTGTTACTGACGCCTGGTGATAATTTCATGTCATTAGCACTTTTATAAATATATTTACTTCGAAAACTGGTGACTTGTTCAAGGCTTATTTTAGCCACTGTTAGTAAAAACATTTAAAGGAGCAGATTCAGTGTGTAAGGTACAGCAGTGTAATGCATGTTTGAAAAACATTACCCGTTTTATTAGTATTTATGAAATACTGGTAGAAAAGCAAAATACTTCATGTAAGTTTCTGAAATATAGTCTTTGTAGCCCCAAATCCTCCAAATGCTGACAATGAAATGAATTCTACTAATTACAGAAGTCCATAAAAAAGACGTGGGTCCTGTCACTGCTATGATTTATTATGTTAACAAAAACAATACTAATAAAGCTTACAAAAACTGTCCAATGAGAAAAATAAAATAAAAACCAACAAAAAACAGTTTTATTTATACAGCACAAAATCACAACAACAGTCGTCTGAAGGTGCTTTTTAATGTAAGGTGGTCCCATACAGAGAAAAACCCAACAA